>NW_016107465.1:5641029-5762526 GCF_001604975.1 Cebus imitator | reverse complement strand
TCCTTTCTTCTGCTTGATCGATTCGGCTGTTAAAACTTGTGCATACTTCGTGAAGTTCTCGTGTTGTGTTTTTCAGCTCCATTAATTCACTTATATTCCTCTCTAAATTGTGTATTCTTGTTAACATTTCGTCAAACCTTTTTTCAAAGTTCGTAGTTTCTTTGCATTGGGTTAGAACAAGTTCTAACAAGTTCACAGCTGAACGAATGGCAGAATGGATACAGCAGAACAATGCCTTACCCATAGTGTTGCGCGGTAGTCTTCATCAGCCACAGAATGTAGAAAAGCTAGAGAAGATTCTTCGTTTTGTCATCAAAGAAAAAGCTCTGACCTTGCAGGATCTTGATAATATCTGGGCAGCACAGGCAGGGAAATATGGAGCCATTGTGAAGAGTGTACATGATCTCCTGGCAAAATTGGCATGGGATTTTTCTCCTGAACAACTTGAGCATCTTTCTGATTGTTATAAGGCCAGTTGGACAATGTGAAAAGCTACTTGAGATAATACGTCGTCTTGCAGAAGATGATAAAGATGGTGTGATGGCACACAAAGTGTTGAACCTTTTGTGGAATCTGGCCCACAGTGATGATGTGCCTGTAGATATCATGGACCTGGCTTTCAGTGCCCACATAAAAATACTAGATTACAGTTGCTCCCAGGACCGTGATACACAAAAGATCCAATGGATAGATAGCTTTATAGAAGAACTTCACACAAATGACAAATGGGTTATTCCCGCACTGAAACAGATTAGAGAAATTTGTAGTTTGTTTGGTGAAGCGCCTCAAAATTTGAGTCAAACTCAGCGAAGTCCCCATGTGTTTTATCACCATGGCTTAATCAATCAACTTCAACACAATCATGCCCAAGTTACTTTGGTAGCAGAAAACCTTGCAACTTACATGGAAAACATGAGACTGTATGCTAGAGATCATGAAGATTATGACCCACAAACTGTGGGTCATATTATTATTTAATTTGGACTTCGATATAGAATGGTACAGAAAGGCAGCATATACTCATAGAAGCAGTATAAAAAAAGAAAAATCAATAGACTGAAATTCCAATTCTGAATTAAACGAGCAAACCACGTAACTTGATTGTGCCTCGGTTTCTTCATTAACATTTACCTTTTCTACCTCACAGGATTATAGTAAAGGACCACACACACACACACACACACAGTTTTGATTCTTGGAAAGATTGTTCTAATTCTCATATGAAGGAAAGAAAAACAGCATTTACTGTTATTTTGCTAGATATTCCATCTACATTATCTTATTTAACCCACAGTGCAACCCTCTTATGTGAATATTATTATTCCCATTTGCAGACCAGTTAACAAAGGCTCAAACTTACACAGTTATTAATCAGCGGTGCAGGACTTCAAACTCACATCTGTCATAAATGACTGATGCAGTCATAATGTCAGATGAAATTTCATATGGGAAAGGTACTCAATAGATGTTTCAGACTTTATTTATTAATAAAGAAATCAATGCCTTCTGTATTAAGCAATAATATGGAATCTATCATTTATTTTTGAACCTTTCTCTGTGAACAGGAATATAAATCCATCTACTTTACAACTTGCAAATCTTGAAACTTAAATCCCTTAGCGATAGTTTTTGAGGCAAAGACTTTAATGAGGAAGGACTTTAGTTAATAAGTAGTTTCTGATTGTTCTAACAGCAACTTAAAGGAAATGAAAACAGACTTGTTGCTAACATGGTCAGAGATTGAGTTATTTCTCTAATAATCCCTAACATAAACAAACTTCTAGCATTGCAATTTGGGAAGCCAAGCAAGGATTTTAAAAATTGGAATGTCACCATTTCACCTTTAGAAGCAGGTTTGCAAAAGCTAACCAGTAACCCCCTGTCAAAATAATCATTTCCCAAGTCTGAGAAAACTCTGCATTCACACACCTCCATTGCTTTCGCCCAAAGGTGGTGTAACAATTAAAAACCCTCTAATGGGAAATGTAAAAGGAAGCTTCAACAGTGACAAATGGTAGAAATATCGGCCCACCACCTGGGAAACCCTTTCAGTTGAGAAAAGTGATCAATACCAACTGGAGAACCTGTGGAGTTCCCATCTCCTCTGTCCTCTATGGGAGCACTTCGTTAAATCTTTCTAATAACATAAAGCCTGACTTTTTTATTCTTCCTATATAAGAGCTTGAAATCAATTCATTGTCAGGCAACAGTGGTAGTATTTGTCCCTTACTTCCCCAGGAAAATAGTTGATACATAAAAATGTTGATAGCTTCTATTTTTGATGGAAAGATTTAATAAATATAATTTCGTGTACATGGAGGAAGGACTATGAATTCTAAGGCAGGCCAGCCCTGTCAGGAGCAGCATCACTTCTAATCCTGCCCAAGCAGACAACGTGATTGTATATCCTCATTAATGCTATAATTGGTATCTGGAATCTGTTCAAAAATGCCGATTTACTTTGTAACAAAGGATTATGGCTGAATTTGGAGTTCTTTATGGTCTGCAGATGCTTGTGAAATTCAAATATAAAAACTGTCAATTAAACATCTCATGAAAAGCCGTACCTTATACTAATCCAAAGGAACATGAACAAGTGCTTGAGGGGATGAAAATCCACAATGTGTTTCGGTAGCTAACCACTTACAGAAACATTAACATTCCTGGACAGGGTTGCTCACTGAGTTTCTAAAGTAACTTAGGAGCTATCAGGATTCAGTTCTTAACAGACTTCAACACAGTAGGGGGAAAATTGTCAGTCACAAGCCTCCAGTATTTATGAATTATTAATGTTGGCTTTCTGGGTATTTTTTTTTTCAGTTTTGCTTTTGTGTGCATGTTCAGCTGAGTAATTCAATAGACTGATGGAGACATGAATAGATATGCTAACTAGCACCAGGGTTAACCTTTAAAGTTCGTTAAAGCTGTCAGCTTTCAATGAAATATTTTCACGTTCCTTTTTTCTCTGTGAACTGGAATATAAACATTATTTGTACACTGGGATCAGAGGTGCTTAGGAGAAAAGGAGACGCCACCCTGGCATCAACTTTTTTTCTTAAACCAAGACACCACTAATGGATTCATCAAGAAAGGCATCTTTAAAAACATTTCTCATTTACAAATCATGCCACCAGAATATAGTCACGGCCTACCTTTATTACAGTATTTTTCAACTGAAAAAAAAAGTGATGGCATGTCCCTATTGCTACAAAAACACTGGAAAAAAGGGATAAGATTTAGAGAAGGAAAGTGGAAAGCTAAGCAGTGAGCTACATCAGTGTGTGTGGGTTGCAAAAGGAACAGCTTATATGTCATCTTTATTACAATCGTGATACAGATGACATATAAAGCTGGTAACCACCTTTTGTCTAAACAGAGATTCTTTGGAAAAAACAGGGAAATAAGGAGGCTCCTAATTAAACCAATTACAAAGTTTTCAAAATCTTCAAGGATTTTGTATCTACATATACTTGCTAAATAAGCCTAAATAATAAAACTCATAATAGAAAGCTTCCTGCTTCACAGTCGTTACTGCCACTCTTTAACCATGAAGTTCTTCCCTGTCTCTTGCTATGGAATCATCTGTCACTTGACACACACCAGGGCTATTCCACTGCCATGTCTAATGACTGCATATTTCTAAGTCTTCCTTTCATCTTGATCTCTATCAAAACAAGAAGGCAATGTGAGATGAAATGGGAAGACATGCTGCTTTGGAAAGTCTTTAGCTGCCCACCAGTTTGCAACAATTCCATTATTAAAGATACAGAATAAGTAAACTGCCCATTCTCGATGCGTAACAATAAAGATGTAATAAACCTAATATCTCTACCTTATTCTAAAGGGAGCTCTATTCTTCTTCAGTTTTTTTCCTCCATCACATTCCTTTGAGGTCAGCAAGACAGATAAGAAAACGGTTTTATCAACTTCATAAAAGTAAAGAAAAAAAATTGAAGCAAAGAAAATTTGGATTACTTGCCATTGTCCCAATGCTCTTAGAAATACTTCAGCATAACCCTTTAATCCTTTACCAGATCAAAGACAACTAGCCCTACATCTAATTTTCAAAATAATTTATGTCTTCCAAAAGATGCTCCAAATTAGGGGACGGCCCTAAAATGTGACCCAGAAATCAACTGTTCTTTCTGAGTATCTATGCTTTTAGAACTGCCCTCTCTCACCAGGATTGAAAAAAAGAGAAAAAAGAGTTCTTGAAGTTTATTCTTCCCCCTTTCCTTCAAAACCATTTTTTCTTTTTCCCAATATCTATCTTTTACGATCATTTATAATATAGAAGCATATATTAGAGACAGTGTTTTAAATTATTAATGTACTTTATTTGTTTTGCATTTCCAAGTACATATCCTAGAACATCCATATGCTTGGGGAGATGCGTTGAGGAAAGAAAAATAAAAATAAAGACTGATGTAATATTCAGCATCTGACATACGAAATAGGATATAACAGAAAGTCAATAAGCTTAAGGGCCATGTATTTTTCAGAAAGGATTTCCCAAATGCTTTTATTTATTCTTTTAGGACACCAACAGCCAATCCTGAAGGACCCATGGTCATTGAGTTCTTCTTAGAGCTAAGAAAATTTTATTTCCCCCCTAGAAGGCAATGACAGGAAAGCTCTTGCTCAATTGTAGGAAAACAAAATGCAGGTAAAGAAAAATAAAAGCTTTCCATTCTGACTAGGGGAATTACAGAGAGTGGAAAGGGACGAAATAAATTAGATTCAAGTGTTCAGTCTTGGGTCTCCTGAATTTCCCCTCAGACTTTTGCTGTGAGTGTGATTTGTGCTGATAAGCAAAGAAATCTCAAAGAAAGATGGCTCTTGCCCCTTAGTCTTCATTTGGGATTGAAAGAGAAGATGACTATGAGGAAGATCTCACATCAGCATAAAGCCACTCACTCAGCCCAACTAAGAAAGCCCAACCCATGTGGCTAAACAGAGGGTGATCTGGATTAGGACTTCTCCTTCTCCCTCAAGGCGCATGGGATGTGAGTACCTGAACTGAGAGTCAGCCACCCTCACGTGGAGCCTGCTGTGCTGGGCAAGACGACACCACAGGAGAAGGTGGAACTGAGTGGACCGGTCCAAGGGCTGGGTGGGAGGTATGGTAAAGAACACTCAAGAGCCGGAAAAGGACAGAGAGACCCCTCCAACCCACTAGCATGGAGACACCTTGTATACCCAGGTGCCATCCTGGAAAGCAAAGTAAGAAGAGACAGAACCTAAGCAATTCTACCTAATAGGAGTGGAACATGACCTAAAGAAACAGCCTCAGTATTTTGATCAGACCAAATTGGGTATTATATTACATTTTCCCCACTCTCCAGAAGAGTTTGAGAATTAGCTCCTCCGGTGATTCTTGTGCACATTAAGTTTAAGAACCATTACCCAACTTTCTAGCCATCCTTGCAAAAATAAAAACAATGTTAATCTCTCAATTAATTGATCATGAGTAGAGCAGATATTCTTGGTACTTGAGTTAGAACTTTCTCCCTAGGGCCCTTCTGGCAAAAGTCCCATGCAAAGTTCTTAGTAAAATGGGCTTCTTGAGGATCTTCTAAAATGTTCTTTGCTCAATGCTGATGACACCTCCACAAAAAGCAATTTGTTATAGATAAGCTAATGCTGAAATAATACTCAACAACAAAGGGATTCAGCTTACTGATTGAGCTTGGTAGAGAGGTAAGCTTTCAAATAGCTAGTGGAATTGAAACAAATAGACTTTAAGCAAGCTTCTCTTCACAAAGGTTGTTTCAGCTTGATTTTTGCTAAATGGTGGGTTGGCCCTGAGTTAAAAGGATACTCACTGTGGGGCTAGTTTATGTCACCTTTTAAATAGACAGACATGTATCTAAGCAGACAACAGGGATTGGTTTGATATCTTTTTATAAAAACTGAGTCATTTAATAAGAGCTAACAGTGCTGTATTAGTTTGGTAGGGCTGACGTACAAAGTACCATAGACTGGGTAACTTAAGAAACAGAAATTTATCTTCTCATAATTCTGGAGACTGGAAGTCTGAGAACAAGGTGTCAGCAGGGTTCATTTCACTGGAACCCCTTTTCTTGGCTTGCAGATGGCCCTCTCCTTCCTCTCTTTCTACTTGGCCTTCCCCTTGTCCTAATCGCCTATCGAGAAAGCAGTCATACTGCATCAGGGCCCAGTCATAAGATCTCATTTTACCTTAATTATCTCTTTAATTGTCCTGTCTCCAAATACAGTCACATTCTGAGGTTCTGGAGATTAGGACATCAGCGTATCAATTTTAGGGAACACAGTTCAGCCCATAACAAATGCCTAAATAGGAGATCATATGGCTGAACATAGAGATAAGTTCAGGAGTGAACACACATTCCTCAAAGTAACCACCAAGATTCTGTTTCTCTGTGGAAAATGAGGTTCTCTTTATCCATGGGGATTATCAGCTGTGGGAATGTAGCCAGGAGTCGGTCAAATGCCCATTCCCATGCCTAGGGTTGGCTGGAGCCCTTCCACCTGAAACACATGAACTATGTGGGGAGGTATGGCACACAGTCAAGCATGTTCATGGCACAAAGGTACCAGCAGAATGTTCAGATGGGAGAATGGAGCTAGGCTCTGCTGCAGGTGGAGCTAGGCTCCAGGCCAGGTGCCCCAATCTAGAGCATCTTCCTGGAGGGGTCATCCTTTGTAAATTCACAGAGAATGACTGTATGCATTAACAGCCCTGGTATTCTTGTCAGGAGGTGGGGGATGTTTGCTAGGCAGGCAAAACTACCAGAGGTCCACTACTCCTTTCCAGAATGCTTCTATCGCAGTCCCATACTCCTTTCTACATTTTCTTATATGCATTTTCTATGTTTTGCATGGACCCCAGGTCCATAAACTTTGGTTCTCTAATTGCACATGTGTAAGGCTCTATCTATATTAAACTCTCCAGAGCCCTTGTGTCTAGAGCTGTGTCCCATGTTCCAGGCCCATGGGGTCATTCCCCATCAAGCCTTAGGCTACTCCCATCACCTCTGTCACTTCTTTCACTCACAGATGTCTCTCACACACAAGCTCCCTATGCTAAAGAGTCTTTCAATCTCTACCCCAATCCTACCCCTCAGTGCCTGAGGAGGCCTAGCTGCTATGCGCATCTACCTTTCAGGTTCAATGTGTGTGCTTGTATGGGTATGAATACTTCTTCTTTTTTTGCTTATTGTAACAGAATTTGATCAAAGAAGTAGAACTGGTATGAGTGGTCTCAGATAAGGAATTTACTGTAGTGGTTACATTGTAGGTAATTGTGGGAGCTGAAGAAGCAGTCTGTATGATTTCCAAAGGTCAGCCAGATTGCAGTAGGGAAGGAAGCTGGATGAAAAGAAGAGCAAGGACAAACTGGAACCTGGGAGAACATACTGGAACTTGCGTGTGCTTTGCACCACTTCCAACCACGTTGCCATGGATGATCTGCAGGAAGAGCTGCACCCTTCATTATGAGCAACATGCACCTGGGACCCAGAGTTCACAGAACCTGAGGGAACAGGTCTGGTGGGAGGTGGAGGTGGATGCTGCCCCACAACGAGGTCAGCTTGCAGAAGAGTCACAGTGTGCATGAGCTGCCTCTGTGCCTGGCACCTTATGCCAACCTTCCAAAAATAAGCAAGATGGCTGTGGCTTGGCTTTGGCCTTCCAAAATGTGTGCATGTTTCTAGTGGCCAACTTTAACTGGATACCAAATAAGAAAGAATATTCTGGGACATGTAGTTCCAGGTAGCTACTCTCCCACAATACATGTCACCACGCTTAATACATCTAAAAATATTAATTCACTTATAAAACTATTGTCCACTTTTTAAACTGCGCTATATGTAACTCCATATTAAGACTCTTCTAAGAAAGGTGCACCCCACATTAAACTGTATAAACTTTGGCTGATAATTAAATATAGGTCAATGTCTTCAGCAGGAAATGATCATGGAAAGATTATGTTGAAAGATAGTCATTTCTGAGCTTTAATATGTCATATTTAGTGCATTTGCCAGCTTATACGATGATCTTATATAAATTATTACTCAATTATCCAGTTCTCTCCCATGTTTTGTAGGGTACAAGCCTTGCTGCCCACTGTGTAATGCCTCCGAGCCCTACTCTCTTGGGTCTCCCATCGGTTTTATTTTTACTAAAAGCTTTGAGAACCTTCAAAGGTCAGACTGAAGCTTTTTCTACATTGTAAGTCACCAACAGTGGAGATTCCTAAAATATAAATATAGGGGATTAAGTATATTTTCATTTCATCTATATAATGGAGAACTATTTTGCTATTACAGTTGATATTATAGAAAAGCATATTTAATTACTCAGTAGTATATTAATTAAAATAAAGCAAGCTACATAAGAAGATAGTCTCATTTTTGGAATCCATAGCCCATATATGTGATAGAATTGTCCACGTGGAGATAAGCCAACTCTAGGTGCTTGGCTGTAATATTTGTTGCTGGCAGCTGGGATTCACGTGAAGGAGAGACACTAAGTACATATAGGATATGAACTAACTTAGGAACTTGGTTTGTCTTTTATCCTTCCACTTCATTTGGCTTTAGAAACTTCAAGTGCTGCGAGATGCGTAAAGTTTATCTGGATTATCTTGTCATTTGGAGCACTCAAGTGTCTGCTTCAATATGCCTTCGAATCACGATTGCCAAATGAGAGCGATACTTTGTGCTTCTCACATAGCTTCTTACCAAGGATCCCAAAGCACCAGCAAAATGTTAGTTTTGCCTCCCATAGCTTCTCTGAAGAAACTCAAGAAAAAGTCTGGGACAATCTGATTCATAAAACTTATCAATTCATCCAAAGATAAACCGCCAAGGGCATGCTTTTACAAATAGATGTGGTTGTTTCCAGAGTCCATTCTCCCAAAAGATATGAATCCCACAGAGTCCTAAAAGGAATACAGAAATCAATAAAAATTGCATCCTCAGTCTAAATAATACATATATACATAGAATAGTTACATATATCTGAAAAAACACCAAACTTCTTGGCCTCCTAAGGAAGACATAGGACATTTTTTCTTTCTGCATTTTTGTGCTGGCCTTTCAACTTTTAAAATCAAATAACGATTTGTTACTATGTAAACTGATCATAGGAATGCAACTAGAGATAAAAAGTTTTCTTAACTATAGGTCTGTAGACATGTGATGCTGATTTATATCATCTTTTGTGGTTTCTGGGCGGAAGCCACTTTTTTTAGTCCCCATCCTCCTTTTACCAGCATGAGGCATCCATGCGGTACACATCTTACCCAAACATGTTCCAGAATCAGTGTCAGCAACTGATAGAAAGACCTTGGCCTCCTCACCCTCACTTCACACTGCTATATACCAAACTATTTTTTCTCCATTATTTTAATTCCAACCTTATGATGAGGTCACACAGTTCTCATAAAGTTATTTTATGTCAAAATCCAGGATGTTTTGAAAGAATGAATCATCTTCATCAATAGGCCAATATTTTAAAGCCATTTATTCAGTAATTGCTGAAATGTATTTTTGGCTGATTTTGGATTCCATGAAAAAATTTTCATTCAATGTTTGTTTATTCATATACACAATTTTAAGAGCCCAGGAGTGCTAAAAAGCCAAGAGTGACTAACTGTGCTCTGGACACGGTTAAGAGACTACTCACTAATTTAGTGAAATTAATTAGAATGGGATTTATACATACATGAATGAATGTGGATTATATTTTAAAAATTGAGATTTTTGTCCCCAAGAATGTGGAATTTTTGGTTTTATTTTATATCACACATTTAACTTTGAAATAAATAGGTTGCTACATACCATAGTAATTGTGGATGGACAGGGGTCACCAGGAAACAATAAAACTGTCAACACAAACTAATGACAACTGAGCACAGGGTAGCAAATAGGACATGAGTGTTTTATGAGAAAAGGTCAGGAAGTTCAAGTCACAAGGAAGAAAGATGGGTTTTGCCATCCAAACCGAACGCACTTTACAAGTTAATTAGGCTTCTAGAACTTGTTCCAGATGGCGGAGAAATAGTGTGGGATACAGATATAAGCCAGCAATAGAGGAGTCAGGGATGAAATACAAAGCAAAGTCTGGTGCTGAGATTGGGGAACAAGAAGAAAATTAGGAACAAAAGACAAAGATATGGAACTTGGGACAGTAAGAAGAGATTAGGGCAACATAAAGCCAGAGGTGGTGAGCAGCTAAGCGATCACGAAGTGGGAAAATAACAGTGGCCTCAGGGCAAGACATGTAGCTACAGGACACACAGTCAGCAGTCTTCACTGGATCTTTTTCTTTTTCATTTTATTTTATTTTATTTGTTTGTTTGTTTGTTTGAGACAGGGTCTCACTCTGTCACCCAGGCTAGAATGCAGTGGCACAATTATGGTTCATTGCAGCCTCAACCTCCCAGCCTCAGGTGATCCTCCCACCTAAGCCTCCTGAGTAGCTGGAACTACAGGCATGGGCCACCAGGCCCAGTGCATTTTTGTATCTTTGGTAGAGACAGGGTTTCGCCATGTTGACCAGGCTGGTCTCCAACTCCTGAGTTCAAGTGGCACCGCCACCTCAGCCTCCCAAAGTGCTGGGATTACAGGTATGAGCCGCTGCACCCGACCTCCACCAGCTCTTTATGACCACTCAGGACAGGTGTAGACAATAACTAAACCTCAGAACCAGATGTAGAACTGTGCAGCAGGATTTTCCAACTAAACTAAGAGGTATTGAGTCAAAAAATGATGCATGTACATTCTCTCTATGTCTCAACCTGCTGACCCTTAAACATTTACTGTAAATTCTTTAATTTGAAGTCAAATTGTTACACACACACACACACACACACACACACAATCTCAAATATTTATAACAATATGCACTTTATGTATACTAAATTATAAAATGATCCATTGCAAACATTTCTAAACCATGTGCTGTGACTTGTCACTGCAGTGTGAGGCAAACAGAGATACTAACTGTGTAATAGCTCCAGATTTAAGTCCTGAAATGGAATCTTATTGTTCAGGGCTCTGTCATATGTGCATTCTTGAGTCAGTCATTGTGAGCATGGAACATACTGATTGACCAGACATGAGTAACATGACCACTGGAGCTGCAGCCAAAGATCCCTTCTGTCTGAACTGTGAGAAGTGAATGTGAAGAGTGAGTGTTTTCTCAGAGTAAAGTCCAGTTGCAGTTAGCAAAGACTATGAAACGGAGTGGTTTAAATAAACATATATACAAGAACTGAACCCCATTGCAATGGGAAGGCTAAGTGATATGCTCAAGGTCAAATATATTTCGGGAGTAATAGAAACAAGACAAAACCTTGTATTTCTTTATTTCCAATCCAGGTAAGTATATGAGTTTGTTAGGATTGCCATAACAAAGTACTACAGATTGTGAGGCTTAAACAACAGAAATGTATTTTCCCACAGTTCTGGAGGCCACAAATCTTACATGACGGTGTTTGCCTGGCTGGTTTCTTCAAGAGCCTCTCTCCTTGGCTTGTAGTTGGCCATCTTCTCCCTGTGTCTTTGCATGGTCTTCCGTCTGTGTCTCAGTCCTAATTTCTTCTTCGATGGACACCAGTCGCATTGGGTTAGAGCCCAGCCCCATGGCCCAATTTTAACTTAATTACGTTTTTAAGGGCCGTATCTTCAAATGTGATCACATTCTGAAGAACTAGGAGTTAGAGCTTCAGCATATGAATTTGAGAGGAACACAATTCAACACATAGTGGTAGATTTTATTACACCAAGAGGGTAGTTTAAGTAAATGGGTGAACATAAACACACAGAAGGAGGAGATGCATACAGATAAGGGTATGAATGCATACACTGCCCTGCCAATATGTGCACGAGGAACATACACGTGCCGTATAGATACTTCAGCGCATACACGTACACCAAAGATAACCAATATGGGTCAACTGCCTTTTTCCCTCACAAATTTCACAAATTAAAGATTATATGAACCCAACCTGCAACAAAGCTACCATTTTTTCCTAAGATAACTAAGTTACAAAGTAGCAAACTCTCATATTAAATTTTTATTAAATAAGATAAATTTTTATACCATTTATACAAATGTCACTTTCAACATTATCTTTTTCCCACTCCTTATGCACAGGGCAATAAGGAATGGAAAGTACCGAGATTAATTTAGGTAACAATTACCATAATTCACAATTGCATTAGCACCTATTAAGGTTCATTGTTCTGTGGAAATTTTAATGATACATTCCTGAGTGAATAAAAGCAGAAGATGATTGGAAATAAAATTGTTTCTATGTATGCTGACAGGACTGCTGAGTGTAATTATACATTTTGGAGGCGACCTGTTTGGAGTTTACTCCATAATTTTATGTAAATGTTAAATAACTTCACGTGTTCTTCCTCCCGGGTTAAATGCTAATTTGTGTTATTTCAACAAGGGGAGTGCTTCAGGGTTATTAATGGACTTACTCTGCCGACGAAGCCAAAGTAACTCCAAATTCTTTGAAACGATAGAGCTATCTTTTATTTTTCTTCATTTTACATCTTATTAGTGGGCTGGTAAACTTTTAATTCTGAAAACAGCTCCTCATTCTTAAAATTTGTAGCAAAAACCCAAAAAGTGATCAAGCTCATTCATAATGGTGGTTTGCACTGAATGCTTCCATCCAAAAGAAATCAGTTATGTAGAAGACCTTGAATTATTCTTAGGTACAATAATTTTAATATATGTAGATACAGATGGTTCAATATGTCTCCCAGTTCCCAGAGACTAAAATGAAGCTAGCACATAGTAGGTGTTCTTAAGTATGCATTGACTGTATATAGGAAAACCCCCAACCTTTCCAAACCCTCATTAAACATAAATGAGAGTTAAGCCTGCTGAAGCATAGGAGACCTGCTTTGTTTCCACAGAAATGTTCACCGTTATTACCCACATGTATATTCCCCCAAGTCAAGGAACCAGAACAGGCATAAATGGAGAAGGAAGAGGACGGAAAAACAACACATCCATTTAAGAGAGATGAAAAACTAATTACAATTTCCCCTAAAATTTCATTATCACATTATCACTGAAATTTCATTATCATTATCATCAGTGCATTGTAGATGTTGCACTGATGCCTTTTCCAGCATTATGTGTATACATAGCTATATGGTTTAACATTGGGATAATCTAGACTATGAATTTTTTTATTCATTTGCACAATGCTTAGTCTCACAAATCTCTGGAGATCAATATCCTACACTTCACTATTGCTTGGTCGTATCAATTATTTTTCTTTTGGATATCTGTCAATACTTAAGGTGTCAGTGAGAGAGTGCTGATTTTTCTATCAGCATAACAGTTTGTCAGGTCAATGCCCCACTTTGAAAAACATCCCTAAATATAATATCATCATGAATGTCATCATCAAAATCACAGTCAGCAAACATAAACTGACTTCTTCCATGAGGCAAAGGCTTTATTCCAAAAGGAGCTTAAATCTAGTTGGTAGAAACCATAAGCCATAGTAGGTCTATGGTTGTCCAAATTGCAAAGGTTGTTGCCTAAATTGCATTTAAGTTCTCTACTTGCATTCTACTTTCCTTTGTGAGATCCTATTTCTCCAATATCGCCTTCTCTGTTCTTTCTATTCCAAATGTGCTTATGCCTCCTGTTCTACTAATGTAAAACATGTTTCATAGATAGTTTCCTCTATCTCAAGTTTTGCCAACTTTATCCCAGTTTCACAAACACATATACAGAGATGTCACATGTAGTGATAACATGGCCTAGAGTAAGATAAAACATAAGCCAATAGTGGATAAATTTTAAAACAAGGCACTATTTTGGTGATTCAGATAACAGATGTCAACTCAGAATATATAGTGACACATATCAGGAGGCAACTGCTGCTGAGAATTTAGAAACTACAAATAACTATTGAATCATTTCCCAAACAACTCACCATGCTAAGGGAAAAATCAAAAAATAGAAGTACATTCAGTACTTCGGTTTGTCTCCAAAGTTAGGGATATTGATATATTTTTATCCTTAAACACTCTTTTACTAATAAGAGTTAAGTCCATTCTTCCCTGCCACAAGAACTAAAAGTGTCCTTCTTGTCAATATCTGTCTTCTTACAGTTTTAGTTTCCAATAAAGTACTTAAATTCTTGAAAATGTAATGTCAAGTTATTTTTTAATTTATCCATCTTTCTCACTAGAATCAAGCTGAATGGCAGCAGGAACTGTCTTTATCTTATTCCTATATCTTCAGGACTAGAAGAGTCTCTGGTATGGAGTAGTTGCTTCATAATTTCTTTTAAAAAGCAACTGAAATGTGTGTGGTATTTGGTGGCAAAAGGGTTACTAAGATGATTACCTGCAGGCATCTGTAATCACCAGCCTATAAAAGACAGGGGTTTGGGGTATCAAGTAGTGATACCATAGAACATTTTGGTAGAAATGAGGAGCATAATGGGATTGGTTAGTTGCTTCTAAGTAAACTAGAGAACTTAAGGAAAGAAAATGATGAAGTCTAAGCTTTGACTTCCCAGCTCAAGGTTTGCATAAGGGAGCAGAATGCTTCAATGAATACCTTTTTCTCCTGTAGACATAGGGCCAAGGTTTCTGAAAAACAAATTCAAAATCCAATCTTTCTGGTGGCTGAATTACAAAGCAAATTGAATTCAAGTTGAAGTTGGTACACTGACTAAGAATGGGACTCTTTAACAGTTAAGACACATGGACAAATTCCAGTGAAGCTGGAGACCATGATGAATCTCTAAATTCTTCAGAGCCCCTTTTGCAGTTGGAAACTCTTCCTCCCAGACTAAGGTTAGCATCCCTTTGCCTAAAGATTGTAATAACTTCTTCCAAGGTAATTGCCTTGCAAAAGATTGCTAACCTTCCTGAAACTCCTCAGTGCCTCTTGTTTCTACATTAATAACCAGATTCAAGTCTCACCAGGCCCCAGAGTGTGAGTTACAAAGTGTGAACCATGAAAGGATGCAAGTTACACCAAAATATTTCCAAGAGTTTGTCAACTTATACAGACAGAAACTCAAGGAACATGCATGGAAATGGATCCTGAGGGTCTGATCAGGAGGAAAAGAATATAATGTGGGACAAGGATGAAATCATTGATATAGAAACTGTAAGCCAAGATTCTGGATTCAGTGTGCCAGTTTGAATGACTCTAAGTGTCTGCTTGGTTAATTGACTAAAATCTGGTGGCCTAGACTAAATCAGGGTGAAATGCCAGAATTCCGTTGGTATGTTGTAGAAGGTCTACAGGGCCCAGGAAAATTGAAATGCTAATGGTTCTCATCTAAGAACCACTCACCCACCCACTAAACTATATCCAAATAGAGTCCAAAAGACCCATTACCAAGGCAGTGAGGAAAAAAAATTGTAAAAGGAGCCACAGCACCCAGAAAAGGATCCTCAGTGGTTCTTCTCTATAACGCCAGTAATGACAGTTACAACAGTTGCAACAGCACTGAAGCTCCCAGAATCCAATGGGAATGCTGGATTGTAGGGTGGTTAGAGCTACAGGCAGAGAGCTGACACCGTAACAGGATGGCTTTACCCATGAAGATTTTTGTTACTGGCTGATTTATTATACATCCTTAGAACTGGCTTGATTAAGAAAAAAAGCTGCTGATGTGGTGACTAGAAGTCTAATAATCGCCTAGGTCTAACAATCGCCACAATAGGCATCAGTAACCCCTAAACCAATTTTCAGTCTTAAATCTCTTTCACTTTTCTTCTTTCTTCTTTCTTTCTTGTTTTGCATCTCCAATTCCTGAATCTACTGGGTTCTGTAGAAAAAAGTTTTAAACATTTTTGGGGGGAAATAATTGGAAAGTTACAGCTAAATTATAAGAAAAAAAAAAAGAAGAGTCCTATACCTTTTTACCCAGGTTCTCAAATTTTTAACATTTTGTCAGATTTGTTTTCTATATACACATATAATTATCAATATTTGTTCTTAAGCTTTGAGAATAACTTGGATACAGCATGGTTCTTTACTTCTCTAAGTATTCCAGAGTATATTCATTCACACAGTGGATACTTCTGTATGTACAGAGGTTATCAGCTTCAGCAAATTTAACATAGGAAATGTTATCGAATCTTCTTTCTGCATGTCAATTCTGTCAGTTTATCCAGTAACGTTATTTATAGCACTGTCTTGTTTGGACTACTGGTCTACCATATACTATACGATACTGCATATCGTAGTCAGATAGTATGACTCTGTAGTCTCCTTTAATATTTGAAATTTTCCAGCAACTTTTTGTCTTTTAGAATACTGATTTGTTTTTTAGAAATATCCTTCAGGCCATTTGTAGAGCCTTATTTTCTCACCTGAAACTTCTCCCTCTAGATCTTACCTATATTCAAACTTTGAAGGGTATTTTTAGATCTAAGAGACCTGGGTCTTTCAAGTCAGTCTGGGCCAGAATCAGGCTGCAAATGCCAAAGTGGGAGATGTCAGGATTGTGTTGTGGGTCTTTGCCAATCAGAGTATCATCTGGCAGTGAAAGGTGAGCAGAGAAGGATTTTGAAGTGTAAGTCCTTTGATGGGGAGGGATTATGAACAAGCTGTCTTGCCAGAGAAAACAAACAAAAAGGGAGCTATCAACTCTTGTGAGGTTTCATCACATGGAATGAAAAAGTTTTGGCTGTGGTTGATTTATTAGAATTATCATGGGACTTGAGGAAATTAAAGAGGAAATGATACGATGCTTGCTTCCACTGGGGTATGATCTTAATAATGTAGCAGTGAGCAACACAACTCTGTAACAGTGGGAGGCTCGCTCTTTTTTAAAAAGTAGTCCTTGTACCATTTGCTGGTATTCCATGGTGTAAATACTCCACTACTCTACCATTTCAAGATACCAGCACTGCTACAGAGCACTGGGGAGATATGCACAATGGCTTTCAGGAGCCAGTACACCAATGAATCACAATGCTTTTTGTGCTGAGCTAATCGAATCTATTAACACGAGGATATAAAACATGGGAGTGGCCGGGCGCAGTGGCTCACGCCTGTAATCCCAGCACTTTGGGAGGCTGAGGCAGGTGGATCACCTGAAGTAAGGAGATGGAGACCAGCCTGGCCAACGTGGCGAAACCCCATCTCTATTGAAAAGACAAAAATTAGCTGGGTGTGATTGTGGGTGCCTATAATCCCAGCTACTTAGGAAGCTGAAGCAGGGAGCATCACTTGAACCTGGGACGTGAAGGTTGCAGTGAGCCGAGATGATGCCACTGCACTCCAGCCTGGGCAACAGGGCAAGACTCCATCTCATAAATAAATAAATAAATAAATAAAATATGGGAGAGTGTGTGTGTGTATGGCATATGTATGTGTGTATGCATATGTACGTGTGTAACTATGTACACTCACATACATATACATCATAAAACCACCCTTCATGGAGAAACAACCACTGGGGTGATTCAAAAAAAAAAAAACAAGAAGGTAGTGCTTCATATCACTGTAACTTCTTTCTTAAGTTACACTATACCAAACAGAAGGCCTTGTATCTGTACTTCAAATCTAGATGGCTTTAGAATGTGCAGGTAGGAATAGGGACTCCTGGGAGCTGGCTTGCTCTGCATAAAAATGGGAAAATATTTTAGACTGTTGGGAGAGAGGGAGAAGCCCTGGGGAGGGGAGGAGGATGCTGGCAGGTTGGGACTGCATGGATATAAGGAGGAGGGCTGACAGCCCTCAAGAGCCAAGCAGTGCAAAGGGGGCTTTAGAAGGAAATCATCACTAAGAGGCAGTTTTAAATTTGCGGCCTTGGGGTGTGCCCACCACTCTCTCCTTCTATGTCACTTTGCTCACTGATGGTTTCTCTGTAGATGCAGATTTGGGGGAAAATTGGGGAAGTAAACTGGGTGGCTGAGTCCAGCTTTGTCAGAACTCTGGGGAATAGCCCAAGGAGCTTCAACAGAGTGAAAGCTGAATCAACACAAAAGCAGCTTAAAAACAACAAGGAAGCTTTGCTGTGTTTCCTTGCCCTCACCCCAGTCCCTCCCCACTTGGTGATGGTCTTGAAGAAGGTGGACAGATTCCCAGGTTGGGACCCTGGTCCATGGTTCCCAAGAGAGCAGAGAAAAACAGATTCTTAAAGAATTGTGTATGTTTGTTCTTACCTGTCTGGGGGTTACCTGAAGGACTGACACAAGGCCATTGCCTTTGTTTTACCTAAGTCAGAAGTCATTCAGGGCAGAAAATCTGCAGCCATGGTGTAGTCAGGATGTGAGAGGATGTGAACTTTGCCAGCATCCTGTCCTGGGCGGTATTTCTGGCTGCGGTCAGTACCTCCTATCTCCTGCAGCCACCTGGAGAAGCTCCCATTCACAGCAGCCTTGTGCAAACTCTCCATCCAGATCTCTGCAGACAGGGGTGTCACCGAACAGCTGGGGGAGCAGGACATCCTGTCGTGAGAGTCGGTAGAGGAAGATACTCCCTTGTGTTCCCCTGGGATGCCCCAGCTTCGCTGCTTGAGTCTTTGCTAATCTTGTCCTTTTCATCTCTTGGTGTCCACTGTCCCACATGATCCAGCCACCCCATCACTGTCCTTTCCTTCCCTTCACCACAGGGTGTCTTTGTGCCACTGGCCCTCAATCTCTTAATGGTCTGGATCTCACCTCAATGTAATGATGTTTTCTTTTTAACTTGAAAACACACTCAGACACTGGATTCTATTACTCATCCAAACCTCTTTTGGCCCCTGACCCAGGCTCCCCATGCGGCCCACTCTGTCAGAATATCAATCTCTCACCTACTTTAACTCATCCCAGAAATCACACTGATTCACTGGACTGTGATCTGCACTTCCCACCCTCTTTGCTCATCCTTGGGCAAACTCTGCTTTAACTCTGACTTGTGGGACTCAATTGCAGTCTTACTGTGCCCTGTCCTGAGTGCTGCTCTCCAGTGAGCCCCAGCTGGGTGGTCCCTCCCTCCCTGAAGTCTAAGGCAAAGAGCACCCAGCCCATCCCCTCCCCTGACACAGATGTGTTCCGCCCCCCTTCTCCTTCTCAATTCTCCTGCAAGAGCCCATTTCTAGCCACTCACCAGAGACTTCTCTCTGGGAGACCCTGCAAGCAGGCATGTGGAAGCTGCTAGACACCCGCTCTGTGATGTCCAGGAGCACCTGCAGAGAAGTAATCCAGACAGAGGATGTCTGGATTTGGGAGGACACATAAAGTGGGAATCATTTCCAAAACTCCTGAGGTCATGCTACCAAGTGAAGACTGGAAACACCTGAGAGTCAGTTGTTGACAAGCAGGACACTGCAGGTGTCTAAACTTTCAGGAGCAATGAAGACAATGAGAGCAGCAGCACAGGTCATAGTGGCCTCTGCATCCCACAGTCATGGGGCATAGGTCTTTAGGGTGTCCTCTGACTGCACAGTGAGACTCAGGGCTGATTAGCCTCATCTCTGGTAGCTCTTTCCCATCAGGGTCCCCTCTGTCTTAGATGGGACAGCTCATGCCCCCTCAGTCCTAAAGCAGGCTAAGTGGTCCCCACCCACTCCTTCCTCTCCCCAGAGCCTTCCCTACCCCACAGCTGTGCCACAGCTCTGGGGTGAAGCCCTGCCAGTTACCACCCCACATCCGGCCCTGGTACAGCCTCAGGCCCCACTTCAACCCTCATCCTACCTTGTGCATTACAGATTAGAGCCTGCGCTAGTTTTCAATGCAGAGGTCCTACACATATTTTATGTTTATTACTAGGTATTTGATGTTTTTGACAATGTTTTTAAATTTTATTTTCTACTTACTTGTTGCTAATATATAGAAATAAAGCAGTTTTATTCAATTTGCGTTCTATAATATTGCTAAATTCAAGTGTTAGTTCTAATAATTTTCTTGTAGATTCCATAAGAATTTCTAGCTACAAAATTGTCATCTGCAGATAGTTTTCCTTTTCCTTTCAAATCTGCATGCCTTTTTAGTTTTTGCACTTAGTAGGCCTTCTAACACAATGTTGAATAGAAATGGTGAGAAAAATAAAACATCCTTTTCTTCAGTCTTGGAAGCATTCAAGCTTTCATCATTGTGATATTTACCATAGGACTTCTATGGGTACCATTTATCAGATTGACTTGTTTCCTTCTATTCCTAGTTTGCTGACTGTTTTTATGAGAAATGGGTTATATGTTTTGTCAAATGCTTTTTCTACATGTAATGATTATATAATTCTCCTCTTTTAACCTGTTAGTGTGGTGAATTACATTAATTGATTTTCATATGTCAAATCAACCTTGTATTCTTGCGCTAAAACCAATTTGTTTATAAAGTGTTGAACTTTTAGTATACTATTGTAAGATTTGCTTTGCTAATTTTATGTAATATTATGTTAGATTGTTCTGTAATTCCAATAAGACATTAAAGTCTTATTCTATGAAAAGTGTCTTCAATTGAGAATTATCATTGTAAAAGCGAATTTTTGTATTTACTGATAGTAAAAGTACTGAAAATAGGTATGAGGCAGAAATCAGTCAATTATTGTCACCCTGATATTATGATTGTTACTCACCTAATGGCTACTAGACATGTTGAACAACACTTTTTTTTTTTTTTGAGGCGGAGTTTCACTCTTGTTACCCAGGCTGGAGTGCAATGGCGCAATCTCGGCTCACCGCAACCTCCGCATCCCGGGTTCAGGCAATTCTCCTGCCTCAACCTCCTGAGTAGCTGGGATTACAGGCACACACCACCATGCCCAGCTAATTTTTTGTAGTTTTAGTAGAGACGGGGTTTCACCGTTGAACAACGCTTTTAAGAGTTAAAAAATGTGCTCACTTTGAGAGCTTAGTGAGCAGCAGTGTAGTCACAAGCACAAATTCATGAGGTTAGGAAAGGAGTATCCCATTATAAAAGGGTTATTCAGAGAATTGAAAGATGAATATACTAAATTTTTAAATCCTCATTTGAAGAAAAACTTAGTATTTTAACTTTCTCACAGAGAACTGTTGGAGCTTTGAGAACATGTCTGTGGTTGAATCCCCCAAGGATCTGTAGAACCCAGATTGAGAAAAGTCATCTTATACGAATGTAGGATTTCAAGGAAAGTGCTTAACAAATAAACATTTAAGTGAAGAGAAAATAGTATAGCAAATATGAATGTATAGTGTTTAACCTATTATTATGGCAAAAGACCACTGAAATTGTTAAGATAGCCTTTCTTATCTGAAACAGAAATTCCAATCAAAGGAATTTGTGACTGTTTTATTCCTGCTCTGTCCTTGATAGATACAGGAAACAGTGTTATTCTTTTTAAGATGATAAGAAAAGTCAGGGTCGACATTTAAAAAGAGAGGACGGAAGATGACAAAACAAGAAGAGAGGGGAAAGGGAGGAGAGTGAGGGAAGAGGAGGGGAAAGAAGGGGAGAGTTGGGAGAAAAGGAGGAGGGGCAGGGGAGAGGGAAGAAGGGAGGGAAAGGAGAAGGGAGAGAAGAGATTGGGAGAAAAGGGGAGAGAAAAAGAGGACAGGAGGGGGAGGGCAGGGAGAGGAGAGGAGGGGAGGCTAGACAGATAGCGACAGTTTGTATGGGAAACAAAAGGATGGAGAGAATATTCTAGGTTTTGAGGCTTATGGAAAGAGAGATGAGGGAAACCAAAGTCTTGGTTTCTGCTTTCTCAGAGCTTCTAGTCTAGACCAGGAGACTAAAATAATGCCTAATGCAATTATGGAACAATTCAAGGCTAAGTCACATGACTCTACACAAACACATTTTGAGAAGGTGAAATCAAGGCAGAAAGGCAGACACAGATATAAAGAATACTATTCCATGTTTTCAGACAACTAGACTTTGATGCAATATTTCATGCCTTGCTCACATTATTTCAGGCGGTAAAAAACATGTATGTATTTACCCTCAACACTAGTGAAGAATATGTTGTTTTTCTTAATAATTTGTGCTGGTGCAATTGACCTACCATTAACATCATTCTGTATTTATCTGACTGTACTACTTGATAAGAATACACAATCAGAAGCAAGCATTACAAAGTACTGCAAAATGACATATTTCATAGACTATATGTAAATTGAAATTCCCTAAGATCACCTGCTTGTGGTCCCAAATAAGTCATTTCAATGGCAATCCCCAAAGTCCAGAAAATTACTCAGTCCCAAAGAATTCAGCCACTATGTCTGTGTCTCTTGAATAGTCTCTGAATTGGGGATCTTGAGGATCAAGAAGTGCCACACACATAACCAGAATTTCTGGAGCTATCTTTAACTTGTTGATTTGTAGTTCTTCATATAAGCTGGACATACAGCAAATATCTACTTCAGTTGTGACTTGCTTTCATTGTCTCTTCTGTGTCTTTACATGAAGAGAAATTCTTAATTTCTATAAATTAGAACTTACCAATTTCTGTTTGCATGTTTTACATTTGTTTAAGAAACGCCAACTTTGTACCCATAAGTTTATAATTACCCCTACAAATCCACCATGCTCATTTATCAGATTTCCATGTTACATTGCTCTGTTCCTATTAGAGATGTATTCTGCTCCACTGGTCAATGTCTCCATCTCTCTCACAGTACCACAAAATCTTGAGTATCATAGCTTTATAACAACTCCTATTACCTAGTAAGGCAATTCCTCCCCCACTTTATTTTTGTTTAAGGATAATTTTGACCATTCTTGGTATTTATTTCTGCTCTGTGAATTTTATAATCATCTTGTCAAGTTCCTCAAAAATATTCTATTCGGATTTTGAGTGGAAGTTCTTTAATCTATGGATTGCTTAGAGAAAATTATTATCTTTAACATATTGAGTCTAATGAATATGAAATGTCTCACTCTGTAGATATTCTGCCTTTCAAGACATATTTTTAAATTTTTTCTATAGAGATTATACAAATTTGATTCTAATATACCCATTTAAAAAAATTGGTATTGCTAATTTCTTTTGGTTAATTAACTTAGAATAATTTGTCCATCCTTTTATATAAAACTTTCTGTGCCCTTAAGTGTTACATTTGTCTAATATAAATAGCATGTGTCAAGATTTTTTTTAATCATCTGACAATTTGTTTTCTAACCAGCTACTTTAATATATCAAAATTTATTGTGGTTAGTAATATATTTAGACTTGTCTACCCTTTTATCCTTGCTATGTGTCCCTTTCCTTCAAGAAATGTTCCTTTTTTCTTGCTTTCTTGCCTTTCTTTTTTAACTTTAAAAATACTTTATCCTATTTTATTAATTCATAATAGATGTAGTTTGAAATTACATGTGATAATTTAATACATTCATATAATTTGTAAAGATAAAATTTGTGTACTTGAAATATTCATCACCTTAAACATTTTTCTTGTCTTTATGGCTAGAAACATTCAAATTATTTTTTCCAGCTCTTTTGAAATTTATAATAGATTATTGTAAATCATAGTCACCCTACTGGTCTATCAAACACTAGGTCTTGCCTCTCTTTTTAATTCAACTGTTGTGTTTGTTGTTGTTGTTTAATTCCTCCGTACCCACAGGCTGAAAAGTTATATATGCTATTTTCATTTTAGTTAAAAAGTTAGTATCTTAACCTTCCCTCAAAAACAGTATGAGAAACATAATGCCTTCAAGTCCTCCCTCCTGCTGTGCATGCCATTATTTGTATCGTATTTCTGCCGTTTTCAACTACTAATTAGACAATGCTATGATTACGTCTCATGAGATGGCTTAATTTTATTTAGCTACATGTTTACCTGTTTCTATGCCTTCTTGATCTTACATGTGAGAATTTCCTTCTGATGTTTTTTCTTAAGTGTGACTTTTAGAAAGTGCTTTACATAAAAAACTTCTAGTTTTTGAGTGTCTAAAATGAAGTCTGGATTTTACATTTATTCTAAAAGATATCTTACCTGTGTACCCAGTTTGGTGCTGACAGTTATGTTTTGTCTTCGAATTTCCATTGTTGCTATGAGATGTTAACTGTCATGTAGCTTTGGCAATTTGCTGGATTATCTATATTTTCTCTCTGGCTGCTTTTAACCTCGTTTCTTTGTCTTTGATATCTTACAGTTTCTTTACAATGGATCTAGGTCTAGATTTCTTTTCACTTATATCTGTGAATTCATGTCTTTTATTATTTCTGGAAAAAATACTCCTCAAATATTGCCTCTCCTTTCTCTCTTCATACAACTCTGATTAGATATATCGTGAAACTTGCGGTTCTGTCCTCCATTCTTATTGGCCTGTTTTCATGTTCTCCATTTTATTGTCCCCTTGGACTATACTGTGTGATTTTTTCTGATCTAGCTCCCAGTTCACTAACTTTATTCAGCGTGCTGTGCTAATCTGTTGTTTACATATGTCCTTGAGGAATTCTTTTTACTTTGACAAATAATACATTTTCATTTCAAAACATAGTACCTGGTTCCTTTTAATATCTGATTGACTATGTTCTTTCACTTGTTTAAATTTCTTATTACCTTCTCTTTATTAGCATCTAATGAGAGTTGTTTTTAATACTCCATATTGAAATATTTAATATCAGAAGTATTTGGTTTTTCTCCAAATGTTTACCATTGGTGGCTTATTTTGGTGTATATTTGATGACCTTTGGTTGTGAATTTACATGTGCTTGGTTGACATTATTCTGTGGTTTTGCCTTTGTATCTTCTGGGAACCAGAGGGACTTCCTATCTTGAACTACTTCCCTATTCAGGGTTTCTGGTTTTATACAAGCAACTATGGGTCAGATTAACTTCTTCACTATTCGCCTGAGGCTTAATTCATATGATATGATACTAATATTGGTTTTGCCTTTGGGAAAATCCAACTTTGATTTGCTCGACCTTCACTGCTTTAGTTTCAGCACACAGATTTTTGCCGCTCTTTATCATAGATGTTTAGAGACTTCTTTTATGTCCTGGAAGCCCAACACTAAATCCAAAAGTATTTTGAATGCAGAATCCAGCTGACTTCTAGCAGAAAGGCTCATGAAGGTACTTGCTTCATCACCCTTGCTTTGAAGCCTAGAAAGCCTCTACCTCTTAGGCCCATCGATATCATTGCCAGTGTGCTGCTTGGGCCACACCTGTAAAAGCTCCAATTTCAAGCTCCAGAAGCACCTTATTTTTTTTTTTTTTTTTTTTTGAGACGGAGTTTCCCTCTTGTTACCCAGGCTGGAGTGCAATGGCGCGATCTCGGCTCACCGCAACCTCCGTCTCCTGGGTTCAGGCAATTCTCCTGCCTCAGCCTCCTTAGTAGCTGGGATTACAGGCACGCACCACCATGCCCAGCTAATTTTTTGTATTTTTAGTAGAGACGGGGTTTCACCATGTTGACCAGGATGGTCTCGATCTCTTGACCTCGTGATCCACCCGCCTCAGCCTCCCAAAGTGCTGGGATTACAGGCGTGAGCCACCGTGCCCGGCTAAGCACCTTATTTTAATGTTCTGAAGCCCAAAGTTCCACAACATGTCTTTAGTTGTCTTTTATTTTCTATTCTTATGACACATGCATGATTAAGGCTCCTATTGAAAGAGCCCAGTCTGTACCATCCAGCACCCTTTGTAAACAAAACCAATTCCTACTGAATGACTTGGGCTTCCAGTGCCTCAATTCTTTAATTTCTACCTACAAAACTCTCTTCTTAGCTTAATTAATTAATTAATTAATTAATTTCTTACTAGACAGGTAGACTAAATACAGTCACAGTCTGACTCTATACCCAAATAAATACATTTTTTTATTGTCCTACTACACAGGCAAACTAAATATAGTCACAGTCTGACTCTATACCCAAAATCATTATTCTATTTTGAAAAGTAGGACTCATTTCTGAGTCAGCCCTGGTAGACTCAATCCCTTCTGCACTTTCACAGATTTTCTGCCAGTCACTTTCTGAAATCTGACTTCCATCATGACTCTTCTAATCCACTAATTTGTATAAATCTCAGTTATGGTGGTATCCAAGGTCTTTTTCTTGAGCGTATTTACTCCTGATAAAATCAGTCAGTGTGGCTTTTTAATTAACAGTTAATGATATTGCTTACTTGTCCAATCACGCAAAGGATCTTAAGGAGGGCAACGATTATTCCATAAATAGGTGAATCTATGTTTAGCTATTATCTTCACTCCTGAAAGTGGCATTGAATCTGGGCAACATATTGCCATATTAGTTGGGTACTTTTAAGCTAAGTTGATTATTGGGAAATGTATCCACCTAAGAGTATTAATGAGATTTAATGTATTTATTTTTCTCTTTTAAGATATTTTTAGATATCATAGTTAACTAAGGTTTAGATTAAAATATCAAATTCTTCAGAATCAGAGAAATTGTGTATAAATTTTCTAAAACGAATAATCTTTGAAATTTTATTTAGCAATTCTTTTGACATTTGTTTTGTTGTTTAAGACCATGTATCACTGGGTTACTCAGGCTGGAGGGCAATGGCACGATCATGGTTCACTGCAACCTTAAACTCCTAGGCTTTAGAGATCCTCCCACCTCAGATTCCCAAGTAGCTGAGACTACAAGCATGCACTACCATGCATGGCCAGTTTTAATATAAACATTTTTGTAGAGATGAGGTCTTATCATATTTCATAGGCTTCATTTTATAGTCAAAAAAGTTTTAGGAGTATTTTTACTAGGCCTTTAGCTACAATTGTGTTCTTTGAACCCAGTATGAGGAATTGGCATGAATTACATGACGTAAACTAGCCAGTGAGACTAGTGTGCACACTGCCTGCCCAGGTATATTTGTGAAACACTCTAGGCATCTAGATTTAAAAGTGGCATGCATCAGGAAAACTCATCTATCTATTCATTCTTTGTGTAGTTTCTTTTTGACATATTTCAGCTGAATGTTTTTCTTCCTTAAAGATATATTAAAAAGCTTATAGAATTCAGACTACTTTCACATGATACACTTTACTTTTCCTTCGCTAGATTGTATAATTAAAGTAGAAAACGTATATGAAAAATAGCAAAACAGGTAAACAGTGGAAGTAATTTTCCTTCTCATCCTATACCAACCCAAAGGGAACTACTGCTTAAAAGTTTTTGTGAATATTTTCTGGAATTTTCTATGTAAATTATTGTTCCCTGTGTTATCTTCTTCAACAACTTTTGTTCTAACAATATATCTTAGAAAATTTTATGTCAGCATGTCAGAACATAGGGAGGTACCTCATTTTAAAAATGACTGCAGGGTAATCCATTATATGAATGTACTATAATTATTTTAATCAGTTTCCTATTAACGGGTCTGTGTAAATGTTTCTAGACCATTACTAATAACAATGGACACATATTTGCTTATACATTAGACATATCCATAGGAGAGAGAGTCCTTGAGATGAAATTGCGGAGTCAAATAGCAAATACATTGAAAAATGTGTAAGATATTTCTAAATTGTGCTTCAAAGTGGCTATTCCAACGTACTTTCCTGTTAAAATTGCCTGAAATTTTTCATTTCTCCACATCTTCAGCAATGATTTTTTTGATGAATATAAAATTAAAATGATATTTCACAGTTATTTTAATTTTGATATAAAATATGAATGCTACTGAGCATGTATTCATATGGTCTAAGCTATTTATATTTCCTTTTTTGTCAAACTATTTATGTTCTTTCCCTTTTCTCTATGGATTTATTAACTCTTAATGATTTATAATAGCACTTTAAATGATAGTTTAATTCTAAACACAATCATGTGTACTGCCAATACTTTTTCTTTTCTTTCTTTTTTTTTTTTTTTTACATAAGGATAGTTGGCCCTAAAAACTGTTAAGGTATTGAGATTTGTTACCTTTCCTCTTAGATCAGTGTTTAATTGCTTTTTATCAAAAGACACAATAATATTTTAGAGAAATAAATGACTATATTATTTCCTTCAATTATAGACATAGGCCAAAGTTTTTTTAGTTGCCTTTCACTTAAGAACAAACACATTTTAGAAGAAAACACAAATAACTTGGAAACATGCTTGAACATATGCTCAATTTCACCCATAATTAAATAATAAAATTTAAATTTTTTTCATTTAAAAAAAGAGACCATCATGATTTCCTTCAATAGATGTAAGAAAACCTTCGTTCTTATTTTTTAGAGTATTCATACAAGATTCCACAATAAGAATTTTGTTTCTACTGGTTTTCCTCTGCATTGAAAAGTAGCAGTTGCCCTGGTACCTGGCAGAGGTTAAGCAACACAGTGGACCTCTCATCTAGGAAGCCCTACGGGTTCCAGCTTGCTCGGCTATGGCAACCTAGTAAATTCAATGGGGCCTGGAATATACTATGTCACGAGGCAGCCTCTCTTATAGCGCATTTTAAAGTTTAACTTGCCCTTTGTATCTTAACAACCCTTCTTACAGCTTCCTGCTCGCTTCTGACAACTTGATTGAACTAGACGCCCTTGGAAGTTCATGGTGTCGCCTGTGACAGAGTCTGTGTAGGCCAAACCCCAGCCTATGCTGGAATTTAACATTTAAAAAGCAACTTAAGTAGAACAGAAGATTATAAACTATAAGGAGATTCTAACAACAAAAGAAAGTGTGACTTGAGCCAATGAAATGCCAAAATCCAGTTCTAGCTGACATCGATAGTGGAAGACAGACTTCCACTTGCCATTTGAGGAAACAGCACATGAATTCATGAGTGTAGCAGCAGATAGCCCCACTACCAATTACCAAATCCAGTGCACATTCCTGTTCTCCAGTCTCCTTTTCTCCATAAATGTTTGTTGTATAAAATTAAAACCTTTGGGGAGGGAGCTAGGGAAGGGACAGCAGGGGGTGGGGAGGCTAGGGAGGGATAACAGGGGGAGAAATGCCAGATAGAGGTGACGGGAGGATAAAGGCAGCAAGCCACCTTGCCATGTAAGTACCTATGCAACACCCCTACATGATCTGCACATGCACCCCAGAACCTAAAGTACAAAAAAAAAAAAATCCCTCCATTATACTATTTTGCTTGCTCTTGTGGGTATTTGAAACTTTTTATAATAAAAATGTTTTAAAAACCTCTTTAAAAAAAAAGTAAAAACCTTTCCAAATATTAGAAAGTAAACCTTTATTATCTGATTTCTTTCTCTAAACTCATACTGCCTTCATATTCAGTATTACTGCCTTGCACCCAACCGTTTTCTGCTTCTACTGTAGGTACTATCTAAAACTGATTCTGTTCTTGAGTCTCCAGAGTGAGCACAGCCCTGCCACCTCTGGATTTCAGCCCAGGCAAGTGCTTTCAGACTTTACATGTATTTTGTTTCACTAAGTTTGTGGTAATTTGTTATAGCAGCCATAGAAGACTAATGCATACCTATCAGGAACTGTTGCTCCAGTGAAAACATGACTGCAGACACAGTGGTGAGCCTGCCGCAAAGCTGTGTAAATGCTGTTCTGGGGAAGTGAAGCTTTGGTTTTAAGGGATTTCTGAAACCAATACAATGACTGCCACTTTTCCTTATGTTCATCCAGGGAATAAACACCTAGACACCTGGCAGCAAGAGGTCTTTCCTTCCCCAGAGACCCTCTCTTCTATTACTTTAAGAGAAAATGTTACTGCTCATCACTGAAGTCACATTATTCTCTTCCTTTATGCCCTGTTTCCGATACATTTCATCCAACTTGTCTTTCTGAACTTTAAGGAGAACAGAGTCTTGTCTCAGGGGACTTAGGTGCCACCCCAAGTTAATATTCCAACCATGTCTCATGCCCCCTCCCAGGTTTCATTCCTGAGAACTTCTGAACTTAAATTCTCCCCAGATTCCAGCATCACTGACTTTCTCATTTCCCTTTTCTGCCTTTCATTCAGATTCTTGTCAATTTAGTCCTTGCCTTACACATGGTTGATAATAAGGTAGTACAGTCAAGTGACAAAAGTTCAGATGGTCTGGTTATAAATCCTGGGTTTTTGCAATCTACTAACTGTGTGACACTGAACACGGTATTTAACCTCTCTGGGCCCCAGTGTCCTTAAAAAATAAAAAAGTGGGATTATAAATGATACCTATTGCTAGAGTTATTATTAAGATTAAAAGAATCGGAATTTGCTAATGACTTACAATAGTGCTTGGCATAGAGTAAACACTATTTGTTAATAATAAATGCAAATCCCAAGCTTATCACTTACTCTAGTTTCTGTCATAAGTTTTGATATTCATCAAGGTTAGGCTCACAAATATTACAGCATTTTAAAGGCCCATATTTTCTGTGCGTAAATAAAATATATATTTGATAAAATCATAAAACTTTAAGGGAAACAGACAAATGCTTTTTAGTGATTGTCCATGTTGTTAACTTAGGCATTTCACTAGTTAGTTCTTCTAAATTTCAATACAACAGCTTAGGCTAGTCCAATGTCAAATTAGAAATTGACCTAGTATGTGTTTTGAACCCTTAACTTCAATGCATTCTCCCCACAAACCCCTATCTTTTTGCTCATAAATGTTCATTTTTCCCTCCATCCTGTGAGACCTACTTCCAGGCATGCCTCTGATACTAGTCATTAACAAAAGAATAAGAGTTTAAAGAAAAGGTGCTATGTACCTAAGACAAACTGTTTTTAGCAGAGGTTCTGTTTGGTTTGGTTTTTCTGGTCCCTCACACGCCCCCCTCTCCCTGCTTTCAGTAAATCCAGGAACTAGATCATGGCTCTAACATTTAGCAGCTGTTTGATGCCAGGATCCTCAGTTTTCTCATCCAGAAGGCACACCTGAAGATGACACTCCTGTCCTGGAACTTCTGAGAGAGTCATTCCCAGCTCTATCTCAGGAAAGGAATGAGCTGTCGTTCAGGAGGCCCTCACTGCGTCACATCGCCCTGGAGTCACAGCAGTGACTGGTTCAGGGAGGGCCTGGGCAGGCTCCTTATAGCCAGGGGCAGTTTCTAGAGCTCCAAACAAAAATATTTAGAGCCAGAAAGACATGCATCCACATCTCTGAAGTTCTAAAATTTCCCACAAGCCGTTTTCTAGTCCCTGAGAAGTAGATGTATACTAATAAGCAGATGAATACTCTGCTTATTAGTAACTAGGGTTTTAGCCCCAATTCCTATATAAAATTATTTATCTGATGAGATGAACAGGCTCTCAGTGAGCCTTTGCCTAAGGCCTGAAGCAGAATTTGGGGGATATGCAATGTAGACTGTCTGCATCATATGTACCTGGGGTGCTGATTGAAGTCTAGATTCTTGGCTCCACCACAGATCTAAAAAATTAGGACAACTAGGCCAGAATTAGACATTTTTTGTAATGAGTGACTAGTGAGCACTTCTGGCCTAACCTAATAGCAGTTTCAGTGGCCCCTTTGGCCCTCTTTCTCCTGAGACTATGTCCTTTGGCCTTAGAGCTTCCAAATGGATTTGGGGAGGCACGGGGTTTCTGGAAAAGAAAGTAATCCAGTCACATAAACAATATTGACCTTGAAAATACAAAATACTTTCTTGTGGCAAAGAATGCAAGGATTTAAAAAGAAAAGACAAGTCAAATTGTAGGAAAAGCAACGAAATCTATACGGAAAAATAATAATTGAAGTAAAACGCAAACAGAAATATAGCAACAATTGATGGAAAAGACCTAAGTTGGGGCACTCTATCTACAAAGAAGAAAATATAATCCTACCCCGCTATTTTCCCCAGGACTCAGCAATACTTAGTCAATACAGCTTGTTAGTCTTCACCCCTAAGAGTCAACCTATGAATAAAAAATGGGGTACTTTGATGCCAGTGCATGACAAAATGTAAATGTTCACAGCACAAAGAAAAGCAAAGGTCACCGACAGAGGTGAGTTGTGCAAGGGAAAAGGAAAAGCAGAGGAGTCGTGAGAATATAGCTTTCAGCATAAAGTCCTAAGAATAAACATTGATAAAACAATAACATAATACTAATAGAAAATACTTGAGATTGTATAATGGACACTAACATCTACAAATCCATTTTTCCGCCTACGCATCAAGAGCTGCCCATGTGATGGATATTAGCCTTTTCCCTGATTTACAGATAAGGAAACAGGAGCATAGGAAGGATCTGTAAGCGGCTGCATAGCCAGTAAGTTAAAGAGCAAGGATTCCAAACCAAGTGATCTATTTCCAGAACCAATGCTGTTAGCCACTATGCTACCATTTTCCCTCATCAAAAAAGCTTACAAACATATGTGAGTTATTGAACAAAAGCAGCAAAATTAATAAAATGAATATGACACGTGGGAAAGAAGAGACAGGAAATATGAGCGGGAGTGGGAGTTTATCGTCCTCTCTCATGCTAGGGTGTTAGAAATATTTTCTAAAATGAATATGTCACGACAGAGCAGAAAAAGCATAAAGTTTAGAACTATGGGGGTAACAACAAAGTGGCTAAAGACTCTTTGGAGAAGGGAACTGGTGTAGGAAGGGTTGAATTTCAGCATTATTCAAATGCATATTATGCTTACTTTAATAAAAACAGAAGAATCTATTTGTTTAGAAACAGTTAAAGCTGTGTAAGCTCATCAAAACATAAAAATCAAATTCATCTTTATATCTCTCAACACACTTTTTTTTAAGTTTGTCTTATCAGAATCATAATTGAAGGTCTTTTCTCAAATGACAAGAAATGTGAGTTTTTAAAATTTGTCCCAGGTAATATTGTTCCCATGCATGGTAGAGACAGGGGGCAGGACTATTTAAAGCAAACAGATTTTGGCCCTGCTTCTGAGAGGCAGGTCTGACCACAAAGGGTGGGTGATTCTCTGCAGCCAGTGTGCAGGAACTCTGACCCTCTGGAACTGTGCTAAGCCACTGACAGTAAAGGAATCAGGCACCAGGGTGCCAGGAGGAGTCCACCAGTCTCTCTGTGATGGTTTTGTTTTTACAGGGCTAATCTCATAGATATTGCACTAGGCACAATGCTGTGCATTTTTAGTCCCAGTTATCATATTTTTACAGGTGTTAACTTCATAAAACTAAGCATTTTTATGCTCCCTTTAAAACAGGGTTCTTCTATTTGCATTGTCTAGTAAAGGCAATCAGAGGACCACTGCCTAAGGAACTCACTCATGGAGGACACATATATAAGTATATGCTCTCTATCATTATGCATCTGTCTGTCTGTCTATCTACCTATCAAGATCCCTATCTATCTTCCTACTTACCTACCTATCTATATTAGTCAGCTTGGGCTGTGTATTAGAGTTCTCTAGAGGGACAGAACTACTAGGATACATGTATGCACACATACTTACATACGTACATATAATGGAGTTTATTCAGGAGTATTAACTGACACAATCACAAGGTCCCACAATAGGCCATGTACAAGCTGAGGTTCAAGGAGAGCCAGTCCAAGTCCCAAAGCTGAAGAACTTGTAGTCTGATGTTCAAGGACAGGAAGCATGCAGCATGGGAGAAAGATGTAGGATGGGAGGCTAAGCCAGTCTAGTCTTTTCACGTTTTTCTGCCTGCTTTATACTGTGGTGGCACTGGCAGCTGATTAGATGGTGCCCACCCAGATTGAGGGTGGGTCTGCCTTTCCCAGCCCACTGACTCTACTATTAATCTCCTTTGACAATACCTTCACAGACGCACCCAGGATCAATACTTTGTACCCTTCAATCCAATCAAGTTGACACTCAGTATTAACCATCACAAGCTGCTATAACAAAATTACATAAACGGGTGGCTTCAACAACAGACATTTATTTCCTAAAGTTCTGGAGCCTGGGAAGTCCAAGATGAAAGCAGATACCATTTCCTGTGGTGACGCTTTTCCTGTCTTAAAGACGGTCAACTTCTTGCTATGTCCTCACATGGCAGTGAGAAGAAACTCTGGTGTTTCTTGTTTTTCTTATACAGGCATGAATCCCATCACGGGGGTTCCATCCTCATGACTTCATCTAAACCTCGACACTTCCCAGTGGCCCAACCTGCTAATAACAGCACATGGAAGGTTAGGGTTCCAAAATAAGAATTTTTGAGGGAATGCAAAATTTCAGTCTGTACCTCTATCATCTATTTATCCATCTATCCATCCATTTATCCAGAGAACAATAACAGCAATGGTGTCTAAGTTACTTCCTTATTTTATTTTATCCTTATCAAAATTTTCTCAGGTAAATAGTCCATAGTATAAGGACTGATTTCATTGAGATGCTTGAAGGTTGACTCCACTGTTTGTCATGATCCAACTAATAAATGGTGCGAGGAATTCATCCCATATCTTGTCTGTCCTCCTCCCCTCCCTCCCTCCCACAAACTAACTCCATTCCAGCCACATTACCTCACTAGCTGCTCCCTGACACCCCAGGCATCCTTCCTCTGAGCCTCTGCAGTGACTATTCCTATTATCTCGGATGCTCTTTGCTCAGATATCTGGCTCAGTTGCCTCTGATGTTCACATTTCACTTTCCCAGTGCGGTTTTCTTGTCCACAGTTTAAATGGAAACCCCTGCTTCACGCCACAATCTTAATCCCCCGCATACTTCTTTATTCTCCATAGCATTTGTTACTGGCTAACCTGCCAGATAATTTGCATGTTTGCCATTTCTTTTGTCATCTGCAATTAGCATGCAGAGTCTGCAAAGTTAGGAATTTTTCCTTTCTTATAATTGACACTACTACCTACAATAGTCCACAGCACATCCCAGATGCCCAATAGATGTTAAATTCATAGAGTGAATACACTGCTTTCCAAATAGAATCTGAATCTTCCATCATCATCTCACACTATGAAAAGTAGAACTTACATTTTTGCCAGAAACACTTATGTTTATTTACTCAAGCCAGCTGATGAGGATAGGCCTGGGCTCATTGCTGTCACCCATTTCACTTCCCTCTTCTCCGACCTCCTGACCGTCTCTGCTGTCAGCTCCTTTACACCAGGAGCTCATTGCTTCATCTTTGCTTGGGTAACTGAAGTATCATTAAGCTTCCTGTCCTCTGCCCTGACGCCATTCACTTCTTCTTTCTCACCCAGTCACAGGGAGGTTTCTAAAATCTACATATAACCTTGTCATATCTTTGCTTACAATCCCTTCATGACTTTTCATACTAGCAGAAAAATGAACAGATGCCCCATTGTGGTGTTTAAGTTTGTGTTCATACTGCCCTTGTTGAACCCTGCAGGTGCACCTCCCAGCTTTGGTTTCACTCTTCAGACATTCCTGACCACCCATCTGGTGTCCCACTGGCCGGTCATCTCCATTCTTTCCTGTTGGGAAAAGCAGCAAAGGAGAAAGGACTTACAGAGTACCTACATACACTGGTTATGAATAACATATAAACAAGGACCAACAAACTGTGGAAGGCCACAGGAGGCCTCTGACGAGGAAGGCCTCTCCATATCTCACATTCCAGTGCAGAGTGACCTAGACGCTGTTACCATAAACGTTGTGCTCAAGGATATAAAACCCCTTCGTAGCGCTATGATGCAGCCAGACTTGCAGGTTCCTTGTAAGGCCCACTTTCCATCAGCTGCACATAGGTAATAGGCTAAAGATAACCACACGTCCTTATTTTATGAAACTTCTAAACTGCCACCGTTATCAATCCTTAGAATGATACACCAGTTCCAGCTCACTGATTCAGTTCCGGCTCACTGATTCATCCCACCATCACTCCACCCCTACCCTGTAGATCAAAGGGACTGTAACCAATAAATAGCGTGGATGACCAGAGCTTGGGGTCTTCACTGCCTCCTCCAGAGTAATAAGTGATGGCCCCCTGGTCCCACTATCCCTCTTAATCTGTCTTTTTTCTCATTCCTTTGTCTCACCTAACTCAGGGTACCCATGGGTGATGTAGGGCTGGTTCCCTACACTTTCCCAATTTTTCAATGCTATTGCTTTGACCTGGAAGTAGTCCTTCTCCACTTAACTGTCCCCTTCTCCTCCTTGAAGGTGCAGTTCATGTTTCATTTCCCCCAGAAGTAGTTAATGTTCTTCTTACCTGCTTCCATTGACTCAGCATCTACCTATCCAGTTAAATGTTTTGTCTGGTCATCTGTCTCCAGAATACATTGTAAATTTTCTGTGGCAAGAGATGTCTTTCAACTCTGTATCTCCAGGGCCTAGCACAGAGTTGATTGTAAAGTCATCACTGGCAAATGTTTAATATGCTAGAAGCTGAGGGAAATGCTTGTACTTTTCTCCTTTCCCCATCTTGAGATGGTTCTCCTGGGTTGTGAAATACCTTAGAAAAGGTATTATTTTCACAGAAGTCTAGTGGAGACCTAGCAGAATGCTGGAGTCAGCCAGATCTCGGTGTAATTGTAACTTTTGTGATTTGACGTCTTGGTGATTTAGACTAGAGCCAGAGCAGTTATTCAAGATAAGCTTTTCTGATCGTTTTAAGCAGCATGATAAATTCTAAGTAAACATAAATTTTTATTAATTACAGAGTAGGCATGAGTGCTTCCTTTCTTGGTTCCTCTACATGCAAGAAGCTGGATGCCAAGCCCAACTTCTCTGCATGAAGCAGGAATCTATAAGGATGACCTGCCTAAGTCTAAATTAAACAAAAAGACACACACAAAAGACATTTAAACATTTTTTAAGTGAAAATGAGCAAGTGAAGTTTCCTCACACACCTCAGGAATTATATTGCCTCCAAGAGGTAGGAGTGGTTGGAGAGAAGAACAGAGGGAAGAAGCAAGGGCAGGCCACCTGGTCTCTCCACAGTCTGAACCTCATGTCTCACTAGGTTGTCATCCCTGATGCTCCAACCTCACACAGAGGCTTCAGGACTCAGCCTGTGAAGTCAGAAAGGGTTGCTGCTTCCACATCCTATTCCCTGGGACACAGAAAGTTTTGGGTAAAAATCTACCTCAACACATCATTCCTCATACGTGTCAATTCTTCCTCCACAGTTGAGTCCAACAGCAAAGACACATGAGCAGAGGCACATTAGCAAGAATAAGGTTTTAATACACACAATCTGGAAAGATAAGGGCCCACTAAGGAAAACAGGCAAGGGGAGAAGTACCACCTGCAAATAGCAGTGGGTATCCATCCTGTCAGTTCAAAGATTAGAGAACTGGCTGAGAACTTGGGGCAGCCAGGTGAACAGTCAAGCCAGGGAGACCACAGCTGACACATGCTGGTTTCTTCTATCTTCCACCACAAGGGAGTGTATCAATTTGGGTCATCTGGTTCCTAAAGGGAGAGAGCAGCTTAAGTTTAATTTAAAGGAACCGAGCCCCTTCCTCCAGGGGAAACATTTGTTCATGGAGATTACATGTGGAAGGAGACTTGCTCTTATTTGTCCTGCATCACACCATCTGTGTGTACCAGCTGGGCCTCAGGTGCTCTTTGTGCATGGGGACCCCATAAGTGTGTCCAGTCACAGCATTTGTGGTGCTGTCCCCCATCACACCATCTGTTCTTTGTCCAGGTGGCCCCGGCTGCTGTGCTTCGTTGCTGTGCCAGCATATCTTGGCCTCTCATTATAGCTATGGTGGCATTCACTGTAGATGCACCATTTGTGTTTTGTCCAGGGAGGTCAACCATGGACTGATGGAGAAAGGAAGCACAAGGGCCTCTCACAATGGGAATGTGGTTGCCTCCTCTTGGTGCAACACTTGGGTTCTGGAGCAGTGCATGTCGGGTACTTGGCATGAAGATGGAACAAGTAGGGATGGTGCTGGTGTTTTGGGCCACAACCAATGTGATGTGGACAGGTGAGCCCCAGGCTACCTGACCAGATGGGAGAACAGAAGTGATGCTGCCTGTTCTCCTCTTTTCTGGTACAGCTTTTGGTGTTCCTGATGTGGAACTGGGGCCTCAGACAGACGTGCTAACCCCAGTGTTCTCACCATCTGTAAGGGCCCCAGATCTCATTATCCCCCGTGGGCCTAGAGTAGAATTGCCAACCAATGTAGTACTGTCCCCAGGGCCAGGCATCCCAGGGGTAAATCTAAATGTAGATGACTTGGCTGTGCCAATGAAAGCACTTGGGTTTTTAATCATATCAGACTGCACACTGATAGGCAGGCCAAATCCAAAATTTGGTGTCACACTGGTAAGGTCTGCTGCCATGATGCTGCCACTGGGTGGCTGGGATGCAAGGAGACCTTAGGCCTATAACTGGTGCTAGGGTTGCTAGGTTTCCCAGAATAAAAGAAGTTTCTGACTTCTCCTGCCCATCAGAAGCCCCAGATATGGATCACGGATTTACTACATGGTGGGAAGTTGGGATTGGTCCCATGACTGACTGTGCAGACAAACTGGTGACGATGTGGGCTGAGACAATGTTGCCACTGGGTTCTGTGTTACCAGGACCATGAAACACCAGATAAGATAGGGTGCGCTTCTTCCTTGAGATAGCAGCAGACTGAAAGATGACAGTTTTTGAATAAGGAGTCACATCCACAGTGCTGCTGCCAATGGTGGGTGTGGATGATAATGATGCAGAGGCTCTACTCCCTAAACTGGAGGTGTCTGGAGGAGCCATCAAAGGAAGGCTTAGAAAAACAGGGGTACTGGGAAGACAGGCTTTCCAGTGTTGCCCATCAGGGGCCCCCAGTGTGAGCTGAGCAGTGGCTCCTGCATTTATGTGGTTAGAAGTTATGGTTGCTCCTATGGCTGACTGTGCAGGCAAACTGGTGGAGATGTGAACGGTGGCAATGTTTCTATTGAGTTGTTTGTTTGTAGAAGCAGGGAGCCCCAAATAAGATGGGGTGCACTTCTTCCTTGAGACAGCTGCAGAATGGAAGATGGCAGCTTTTGAAAAATAGGTGGTAGCCGTAGCCTTGCTGTCAATGGTAGGAAGGAATGATGATGTTGCAGAGGTGCCGATTCCTAAACTGGAGGTGTCTGGGAGTTTCTGGGAAGTCTCAGAAAACCACTGATGAGAGAGGCTTTCCACTGCTGCCCAACAGGGGCCCACAGTGTGAGCTGATCAGTGGCTCCCTGATTTACGGTATGGTTAGAAGTTACAGTTGGTCCTACAACTGACTGTGCAGGCAAACTGGTAAAGACATGAACTGAGGCAACATTGCCTCTGGGTTGTGTGTTCCCGGAACCAGGGAGCCCCAGATGCATGCAAGGAAGAGACAAGGATGCACATCTTCCATGAGACAGTGGCAGACTGGAAGATGACAGCTTTTGAATAAGGGGTGGTAACCACAGCACTGCTGTCAATGGTAGGAATGGATGATGATGTTGCAGAGCTAATGTTTCCTAAACTACAGGTGTCTGAGGGAGCCATAATGGCAAGGCTCAGAAGAACAGGGGTACCAGGGAGACAGGCTTTCCACTGCTGTCCATGAAGGGCCCCCAGTGTGAGTGGAGTGGTGGCTCCCAGATTTACAGTGTGGTTAGAAGTTGCCATTGATCCCATGATTAGCTGTGTAGGCAAACTGATGGAGACTTGGGTTGAGGCAATTCCTAAGTCAGGGGTGGAAAGGGGACCTGGGACCTGGGAAGTGTAGGTGGCCATGCAGAGGGAATATGAAGACACTGCAGGTGAGGAGGCAGCAGGGGAAGGCTGGGGGGTGCTGTAGTTTGCCTTGGCCAAATCAGGGGCCCCAAATTTGGGCTGAGGAGTGGGGCTGGGGAATACAAATGTAGCTGGGTGGATGTAGGTTGAGTCTTACCAGGGGGCACCTGCTGTGCACTGCCACCAACTTGGAAAACTAGTAGAGAGCTCCTGGAGTTTGAAAAAGTTCTGAACGTAACAGTCTTAGGTGGGAAAGTGGTATCCCTATTGAGGACCTGAGGGTCTGAAAGAAGCTGCAAGGTCTAGTGGGCAGATGTGTTTGCTGTGATGGTGGAAATGACTGCTGTGGAATTCATCTGCTTGCTGATGACAACAGAGACCCTGGTGGAAGGTCCTGGAAAAACAGTGGGAGAGGAAAGGTGGAGGGGGGGATGCACACACACAGCTGTAGGGGTCTCCCTTCTGAAGGGATGCTGGAAGGAGAAAGGTATGGGACTAGAAGGTGTTGGGGGGTCAGAAGTGGGAGGTGCTGAAGCTACTCCAGAATGAGAAGAGCCTCGTTCCTCATTAGGTGGAACCAAAAAAATGGGAACAAGGTCAGTGGAAGAGACAGTGGAGAGTCAGGGATTTTGGATATTCTTAGTGTAATGGACAGGCAGAATGTGGCGGTCTGGCAGCCAGCTCAGCCAAGTCAAGGGTGGAAGGAGGAGCTGGGAACTGCAAAGTGTAGGTGGCAGGGAGTCTGAAGTTTCCACGGCTGGGGAGACAGCAGGAGCAGTCTGGGTGGCACTGTACTTTGCCTTGGCCTCTGTTTTATCCTCCAAAGTTTGTGTTCTAGCCTCCAAGATTGCTGTTCTACTTATACCCCATGTTGCTCTACAGGTTGCCCAGGTATCCCTCAACAGATAGGCAAGGAAGTTTAGCAGGTTTGGGCAGCTCACCTCTATCCCACATCAACTGCAGGATAGGACCAGTGGTAGCAGCGGTGGAATCCACATTTTCCTTTTGTGTGGCCTGTTGCTAGCAACTCTAGGTTGAGAAGAGCTGCATAACGCAAGAGCTGAAGGCTTCTTGCCCTACGTCTCCTTCCCCAACAAGCCTGGAGATCCTGGGCAAGTGGTCTTCATCAAGCTCCTTCCGGGCCTCCTCCTCTGGCAGCAAGGAGCATCCCAGAGTCAGGTCAGGGAGCCAGGTCAGGCTTCCCAAGGGGAAGGCCACCTCCACTAGAGCTGTGTGAGCTGGGGATGTCATGGTCCTCCCAGAAGGAGCCACTTGCTGAAGATACCTGTGCCTTCCCACCCAGGTATCTGGGTTTTCTGACAACTAGGAGTGGGCATCTCCCTGCAGAGGCCTGGGCCTGCACCTGAAGGAGGTGAGGTCTCCCTGGATCTCCAAGGCCCTGAATGTGGATGTTGCTTCCCTGTGGCTACCAGGGCCCTTTTCTTGTCATCCTGTCCCTGGGTCTGTAAGTGATGCTCCTGCATCACAGTTTTGGGCTCCTCTTCGGCCCTCCCTTCGGTCCCCTTTGGGAGCCTGGCTGGGACCTGCTCAGGTGGCAAAGGCAGTGGGAGGGCGACCTTGCAGCTGGGAGAAGGGTCTTAGGGAGTCTGGATGCAGCAGCCTCCGGGAATTCCCAACAGACGGCTCGGAGGCCACAGCCTGCAGGAACCTCAGAGGGTCGCCCTTGTCGTATGGGACAGGACATGGGCGCCACACAAGCTGCCTGGAGAGGAGGGCCCAGGAGGCGGCCGCGGGTTGAACAGGAATCAGAAAGGGCCTGGATGTCCTGGACAGGTGCGGAGGCCTTGAGGGCGAGGGGGGCACTGACCCGGGGGCCTGTAGCGAGACCAGGGAAGAAATCTGTGAAGTAAATTACGAGTTGAACGCCTGTGATACGGAAGCGGATGTGACGCTCTTCCGTCAGCCGCCCCTCCGTGGCCAGGCGCCCCCTGGCAGCTGAGACTCCAGACGTCTTCATGCGGCTCTTAAGAGAGGAGCGCGCCAGGGAGCGCGGGCCCAGTGAGGGCGCCTAAAACAGGGTCCGCTGACGAAGGGCGAGGCCCACTGCCGGGCCCAGCGGGACTCTCTAGCCCCGGGGACCTGGGGATATCCTGCGGCTGGGGTGGTGGCTGGCCCGGATGGGACTCTCCGTGGGGCTCGAGGGGGATAAGGGGCCTGATCCACCAGAGTCCTTCTCAGCTGGCATCTGGCCCAGGCGCTGGCTTGGCATCCAGTGGCCCTGTCTTGGCTGGCCCTGTCCCCCGGGTCACAAGGGCAGAGCCTGCTGGAAGCCGAGCACGAGGACACCCAGATTCTGCCTGACTCCCCTGAGGCCTCTCCAGTGCTTCCGCACCCCCTGGAGCCAGGCCCTCCTCCTCCATGGCCGCCCTGGCCGTGAGGGCCGCCAGCGCCGAGAGGACGCAGTGTGCTGAACTGACTGGATGCCGCCCCTGTCATATCCCTGCCTGGCAGGCCAGACCTTCTCACTTCTTTTTACAGATTGCTAAAACAACATTTGAGCCTGAGACTGTTCCCCAGATCACTCAGGCGGCAGTGGCCCAGCGAGGCTGTGAACCTGGGCTGTGTAATTCCACAGCTCACGTGTCCTGTGTGCCTCCTTATCGTGGAGACGTGGTGTTTTCTCATTCTTTCCTATATTCCTTAAGGTACTTAGCACAGTGGGATATGTGTAATAAGCACACGCACTCCTAGGAGGAGGCCCTTACCTCAACTCATAAGTTGACCATGGCCCACACTGAGCTGCACTCTTCTAAGAAGATAGATGTAGGACAGGGACCAGCAATTGTCACACAACTCATGCTACATTTTTCTTCTAATGGAGCCTTGCAGCCCAGATGTTCTTTCTGGTCCCGTGTGAAGAATCTAAGTATGTAAAGATTATGATCTAGATCCGTTATGGTGTATCCTGAAAGAAATTCACTAGTGGATTATTTCATATGGATAAGAATCCATGTTCTCTGGTTTTCCTGAAATATGTCTAGAAGGCAAATATATCACTTATTTGCCAGTTTATATTGGAGTAATGTATTAGTTAAAAATATGATCAACACAATTTGGTCATTGTGAGCATTCCAGCTGGACCTACTCTTCACCACACATTATTGTCACCGAAATATCACTCTAAACCTTCTTATGCCCAAGAGGAGACATGATCTTCAGCGTCAGGAGGAGAGAAATGTGTGTTACTTCCTAGGAGCTAGAAGCTTCAGCATGACAAGAAAGATTTGAAACTCCTACAGGAATTTATCTAGTTCGAATCTTGTTTCTTGGGCTTATTTCATTGATGTGCTTTTCTCTCTTGGGGCTGATGTTGTGTACCAGACATATGAGACATTTAGAAGTTTCAGAACCAAGAACCGAGCTCTTTATACGATTTTAATATATGTTTACATTTTAAAACATCTATTTAAAATAACATTTTAAATAACAGTTGAGTCTTCTGGACTTAGCTGACCTATGGAGTTCATTAAATAAACTTTTTTTCCTCTAAAATACCTTTTGTCTCCTTGCTGTCAGTCACTACACATTCCTCTCCTATGAACCAAAGTTTTCTGAACAAGGAATTTGGTGGAAAGAGACGTTATTCCAGTGAATAGTTTGAAAACTATAGCCTCCAATACAAAATGAAGGAGTGTTCCAGAAAACAAAGGGAAGGACTGGGATGGTTTTTATGGTTTGGTGTTGTTTTTATCTTTTTATGTTAGATTTGGGAGGCACATGTGCAGCACGCGTGATGCTGAGGTTTGGGGTACAAATAATCTCAACACCCAGGTACCATGCATAGTATCCAATCGTTATTTTTTAAACTCTTGCCCACTGTAAGGGTTATTGCCGAGTTTAAAATGAGGAAACTGAGGCCACTATAAGAAAATTAAATGCCAATTTATTCAGCTCCCGGGCGAGGTTCTATGGTCCCAGGGAAATCACACTGACTTCCTGGGGCGTGGGGTTTCTATGGCTATGAGGAACGAGCAACAGCTGGGTGCTCTAATTGGCTCCAGGGGAGCAGGATTGGGACGGGGCGGGCCGCTATTGTTTGGCGGGTTGTTGGGCAGGTTTTCCGGTGCAAGAGCCGGCCATGGTTGCATTAGCTGGAGCCTTCCAGGGGAGCCATGCGGCAGAGCTAGGTGCTGAGTGCAGAGCCTGGTGCCAGGTGCAGAGGTGGGTGTGTCCGGCCTCCCGGTGAGGCAACCGGCCTTACATTCTAACCCTTTTGATGATATAGGACGCTGCTTCTTTCTGGCTACTTCCTGCTGAATAGGGGCGGAGTGAGGGAGATGGGTCAGTTGTCTGGTGCCTCGCTTGGGAGTCGGACATAGAGGTGAAGTAGCATCTGCTTTACGGCCACCCTGGAAATTTCTTTCATGTGGGCCTGTAAAAACGTGAGGAAAAAGGGGGCTAGCATTAGCAGAAGACAAACTACAATAATGGGAGTGATGATAGGGGTTAGCCAGGTAAGCATCGGGGATTGCCACCAGTTGAGAGACGAAGCTGATGCATTTTGCTTCTTGCAGAAGTCTTCTTGGAGGTGATAGAGAGTATTGATATTTCCTTCTACAAGGCCTGTTTCATTGATGTAATAGCAGCACTGCTCCTGAAGAAACAGACAGGTACCTCCCTTTTCCGCTGTCAGCAGGTCAAGGGCCCGGCGGTTTTGGAGAGTTACCTGGGCCAGTGACGTGATTTGTCGCTAGAGGGAGGCCAGGGAGGCGGCCAACACTTCAATAGCCACGCAAAGCTTGTCTTCTAGTTGAGCAGCTGAGGTGACGCTGTAGCCCAGGGCGCCGCTACCCAGCCCAGCCGCCATCAGAGAGGATGCTAGAGAGAGACCAAAGACCATTGGGAGAAAGACTGCTCGTCTGTCCCAGTGATTAGGGGAAGGTGGAAGGAGGGATAGAAGTTCGGCCTGTCCATATACCTCTAACTTCGGGACCAAGGTGACAGGCACACAAGGGAAAGGGAAGGAAGCATTAATAACTTTAGTTAAGGTTCCATTACGCCAGAAGTATCCTCCTGGTGGCGCGTAGAGGGAAGATTTTACCTTTACTGTGGTGTTACAGCTGGGACTGGAGCTGCTGGCTGTCTCATAGCAGAGAGAGAAATTTTGAGGGTATACCTGGAACAAGGAGATATCCGTTAAGATGGTGCCGGGTCCTATAGGTGATTGTGACAGATTGAACCTGGACCTAAGGCAAACTGTAGCTAAGTAGGGGTTGCTGAGAGAGGCACATAAAAAGCAGTTGGTGATATTCATGGCTTTAGTTAAATTTAACATGTTGGCTCCCTGCTGTACTAGAGTCAGCCAAGAGAAAGGTTGAGAGGTGCTATCTGAGAGTTTGAGTTGGTTAGTTAGGGTGGCTTCATTTTGCAGGATTGTATGGCTTACAGAACTGAGCTGTTCTATTGCTTCAGGGACGATACAGGTATAGGACCGGAATATTAGCCATGTTCCCTGAGGGTGGCTCCAGGTATAATCTTCATAGCCTTTACCGGACACTCCTGCATCCCAACAGCTGTGCCAGGGGTCACGGATGTTGAGGGCTAAGGAACCATTGCTGAAGCGAGTGAGCATGCGACTGGGATGGCTTGGAGGCTGTGGCTTGTGAATAACACAAGAGCTGTATGGGCACCCCTGTAGGTGGTGTTCCACCAATGACAGTAGTCCTTGGTTTGGTCATATAGAAAACACAGCCTGTGCCGAAAGTGAAACCCATGATCGCGACCAAGTCCGGCACTTTTACCGTGTGGGATGAGGATGGAGGCAGTAGACTGACAGCCACCTGTTTGGCAGTTTGCCTGTGCAAGATAATGGGTCCTGGTGGTGGGGCCCTCAGTCCAGGATTCCTGGGCTGCAAAGATCCTGGTTCGAGCTCTTGGAGGAAAACGCTGTCGCCTGGTCGGAGAGGCCTCACTGGGTGGGGGTCTTCCGGTCCTGGAACAACAGGTTTTACAGGGAGATTGTGAGAAACCAGGAAAGGCCGGCAGTACAGCAATTTGAAGGGGCCAAGGCCCATTGGCCCCCATCGGGTGGCCCGGACCCGGGCCAGGGCAAGAGGTAGGAGTGTGGGCCAAGAGAGTTTTACCTCAATAGCAAGTTTGGCCAAATGGTCTTTGAGGCTGCCATGGGCCCATTCAACTTTACCCGACGACTGAGGATGGTAAGGGATGTGCAGTTTCCAGGAGATGTTGAGGGACTTGGCAACTAGCTGGACTACTTGGGCCGTAAATGCTGGACCGTTGTCCAACTGGATGGTGGCAGGTGGGCCGAAGCGAGGGTTGATTTCTTGAGTAAGGAGGGAGGCCACCGTGTCTGCTGTCTCCCAGGAGGTGGGGAAGGCTTCAATCCAACCTGAAAAGGTATCTACAAAAGTTAGGAGGTAGCAGAGCTTTTTGTGAGTGGGCATATGAGTGAAGTCAATTTGCCAGTCTTGGGCCGGTAGGTTGCCACGCATTTGGTGAGTAGGAAACTGTGGCCTTAACCCTCCCCAAGGCAAGACCTTAGAGCAAGCAACGCATGCCTTGTGTACCTGCTCAATTGTTTGTTGCAGACCTGGTGAGAAAAAGAGGGGCTGTACAAAGTGGTGTTGCCCCTTAGGCCCTATATGTAAGGATTGGTGGATTTTAGCAATAATTTTAGGGGCCTGTTCCCGGGGAAGGGCGATTCTGTTACTTAGGAAGATCCAGCCCTGATTAGATTCTGTTCCCCCCTTTAGTATAAGGGCCTGTTTTTCTGATGGCGCATATACAGGCTGTGTGGCCGTGGTAAGGAAGAGAACAGGGGGTCAACTTGGTGTTAGTTAAAGATCTTGCTGCTGTATCTGCCCGCGATTTGCCCCAGGAGACAGCATCATGCTGGGCCAGGTGTCCTTGGCAGTGTATGACTGCAACTTTCCTGGGCAATGATAAGGCCTGGAAAAGGTTGGAGATCTGTGTAGCATTGATTATGGGGGACCCTTTTGTGGTAAGGAATCCCCGCTCTCTCCAGAGGGCAGAGTGGCAATGGGTAATAAGAAAAGCATATTTTGAGTCGGTATCAATATTTGCTCGCTTTCCCTGTGCTAGTGTGAGAGCTCGAGGTAGGGCAATGAGCTCTGCCTTTTGTGATGTGGTTCCGTCAGGGAGGCGACGTGCCTCGAGGGTGGCTGAATCTGCGACTACCGCATAAGCTGCCTTTTGCCTCCCATGGGCTGTTATTACTGAAATTCCATCCACATAGAAAGTAAGGTCTGGGTTAGGTAGGGGAAGGTCGGATAGGCCCTACTGAGGTTTGGCAAGTGCATCCATTAGTTCAGGACAGGAGTGGGCTGGGGAAGGGAGAGGGGATGGAAGAGGAAGCAGGGTAGCCGGGTTGAGTGGGGAACTAGGGTGAAGGCTGACTGAGGATTCTCAATGAAGAGCAGGTGTAACTCCTGTAGACGAGAGGGCTGTACAAAGAATGTCTCATCCTAAAAGGGGGACTGGGCATGAGGGTATGATTAAAAAGGAGTGGGAAAAGGGGTGTCCCTCGAGGACACAGGCTAAAGGGTGGTTTTGATTAGGACAGGAATGCTTACCATCAATTCCCATGACTGAAATCTGGAAAGGTATGCTAGGTCCTGAGTAGGAAGGCAATACAGTATAGGTAGCCCTCGTGTCCACTTAAGAAGGAAATGGACTTACCCGCTACCTGCAGCATTACCCTGGGCTCGGCAAGGGTGATGGGGGCCTTCGAGTCCGGGCTGCGTCAGTCATCCAGAAGGCAGAGAAGTTCAAGCGATGGGATTGCTTCCTGCTTACCAGCCTTCCCTCCACATAGAGGTGCAGGGGGTGGGCCTGTAGTCCGGGATGGGCAATCACTGCGCCAATGTCCAAGCTGCTTGCAGTCCGGGCAGGGCATGGTAGGTGGTCAGGGACATGGACACTGACTTGCCCAGTGTCCTCCTGACTGTACTTGAAACAGGACCCAGGCGGAACGCCTCTGGAGTTCTTGGTGGGTTTCGATGGACCCCCTCCACCAGGCGCCTAGTGGGCTGCCGGCCTCAGAGCTGCCACAAGAGCTTGGGTTTGGAGGCTTACCTTTTGCTGTAGACGGGCCTGGTGGGTGGCCTCAGCCTTTTCCTCTCTGCCATTAAAAACTTTAAATGCCATGTTTACCAGGTTTTGTATGGGAGTTTGGGGGCCCTCCTCAGCTTTCTTAAGTTTCTTTCTAATGTCAGCCGCTGACTGAGAGATGAAATGGGTGGCTAGAACTGTAGCCCCTGCTAAAGAGGCCAGGTCCAGCCAGGTATGAAGGATCATAGCATTAGTTAATCCATCAAGGAAGGCGGCTGGGTTTTCAGTAGGACCCTGAGTTACTTCCCTTAACTTATCATAATTAACTACCTTTTGGGCTGCGCTTTGCATGCCTGCTAGGAGGCACTGTAGCATTTGGTCTTGGCGGCAGTGGCCATCTTGACCAGTTTGATAGTCCCAATTAGGGTCGGCCTTGGGGACCACCGCTGCACCTACTGACATTTGATTGTTTGTGAGATGTACCTGATCAGCGTGCACCTGGGCCGCCGTAAGAATGTGGTCACTCTCATCTGGAGTAAGGGTGGAGGACAGGATTACATAGGTATCATGCCAGGTGAGGTCGTAGGCCTCGGTGAAGTAGCGAAATTCTTTGGTGTAAGCAGTAGGATTGGTGGAGAATGACCCTAGGCGTTTCTCAATGGCTGATAGATCAGAGAGGGAGAAGGGAACATGCACTCGAACCTCCGCTCTGGCCACCTCGTGGAAAAGACAAAGGAGGGAGGTTTGATTGTTAGGAGCACAGCACAAGTGAGTGTGAGCACTAACAGGAGAGGCTAGGTTGGGACCAGGAAGAGGAGGAGCCGGAGGGGGCTGAGGTTCCGCATAGGGTGGAGGATTAGTGGATCTGGCGGGTGGAAAGGAGAGTTCTTTGGGCGGGTCGGGGTCAGAAAAGGAGGAGGATGGTGGGGGGGCCGAGGGCAAAAGGAACAGAGCGTGGGGCGGGAGTGAAGCTATCAGAAAGCCTGAACGTAGGGGCCCTCCAACCATTTACCATTTTTTTTTACAGAAATTGTCCAAATCGGTTAGAATGCCAAGATTGAAAGTTCCTTCCAGTGGCTGCTTGGACTGGTTGTCCAGAGGATACTGGGGCCAGGCCACAGTGGAGAGGAAAAGCAGCCTTTTCTTTTTTATGGAGAGGCCCAGCTTGGGTAAGTTTTGGACTAGACATCCCAATGGCGACTTGGGGTCTAGGCAGGACTCCTGATTACCCATAGTTCCCTCTCTGTTGCGGGATAGTCAGGAGTGAGGAATGGCGTCCTGGACCTCAATACCCAACTACCAGAGGTTACGGGGAAGGGCAGAAGTATAGGGACGTCTCCACAATATTCCTGTCTTCCAGAACGGGCGAGCAGGGGCACTGGGACATCTCTGCAAGGCCCACAGCTCAAGACAGGAAGGAGTCCCTGTCGCGGCCACGATTACAGACAGGGTCTCCTCGGATCAGAGCAAACAGAGGATGGGGTTATGGGCAATAGGAGTCTTACCGAGTGATGGCTGCAGATGATCAGAGAGGCGATGGTTCCCTGGTTCGGCTTATGGTAGAGGAGTCAGTTTCCCCCAGGAGGGGTCTTGAACTCCTCCCGAGTTTTCGGCACCACTTGTAAGGGTTATTGACGAGTTTAAAATGAGGAAACTGAGGCCAGTATAAGAAAATTAAATGCCAATCTATTCAGCTCCTGGGCAAGTTTCTATGGTCCTGGGGAAGAGGGGCCAGAGAAGTTGCACTGACTTCCTGGGGCGTGGGGTTTTTATGGCTATGAGGAACGAGTAACAGCTGGGTGCTCTGATTGGCTCCAGGGGAGCAGGATTGGGATGGGACGAGCCGCTATTGGTTGGCGGGTTGTTGGGTGGGTTTTCCGATGCGAGAGCCGGCCATGGTTGCATTAGCCGGAGCCTTCTAGGGGAGCCATGCAGCAGAGCTAGGTGCTGAGTGCAGAGCCTGGTGCCGGGTGCAGAGGTGGATGTGTCCAGCCTCCCGACGAGGCAACTGGCCTTACACCCACCATCCGTCACCCCTCTAGTAATCCCCAGTGTCTATTTGTTGCCTTCTTTATATCCATGAGACCCTGACGTTTAGCTCCCACTTATAAGTGAGAGCATGCAATATTTAGTTTTCTGTTCTTGCATTAATTGGCTTAGGATAAAGGCCTCTAGCTGTGACATGGTAAAAAGCCCCATAAAACTGCATACCTCAACCTACCTCAGCTTTCTGTTGAAAATGCTCTCTATAACCCAAATGTGAATAAGTAATTAAATAATAATCGCCACCCTACCCAGACAATGTGTAAACAAATGCTAATCTTTACTTTTGTGAACCACTTAAGTAACAACCAGAATGTCAAAAAGTCCCCTGGCCCTCGGAATGTCCGGAGCCCCTCACCCTATCTTCGCCCAGGAATCCACTGGAATGTCTGGAACCCCCTCACCCTCATCTCCGCCCTGAATGTGATTTACAGAATCCACTAGCCCTTGGAATGTCCAAAGCCCCTCACCCCCACCCCCGCCCCTCACCCTCACTCCCAAGGTGATTTTTATGGGTATAAAGGGTGTCGACACCCTCCTTTTGGGGCCACGGGTTGAAGAGACGTGAGTCCTCCATGGCGTTGATGTCCCCTACTATTGTTGTGTGACTATCTAAGGTTTTTAGTAGATCTAGAAGTGCTTGTTTTGTCAATCTGGGTGCTTTAATATTGGCTATGTACATTTTTAAGATAGTTAAGCTTTTTTGTTGAATTCAACCTTTTATCATTATGTAATGCTAGTCTTTTTTTTTTTTAACTATTGTTAAAGTCTCTTTTATCTGATATGAGAATAACAACCCCTGCTAATTTCTGTTTTCCATTTGTGTGTTAAATCTTTCTTCAACTCTTTGCTTTAAACCTATGGGTGTCATTATGTTTGAGATGGGTCTCTTAAAGGTAGCAGATGTATAGGTCTTGTTTTTTTAATCCAACTTGCCACTCTATGCCTTTTTACTGGGCATAGTAAAAAGCCCATTTATATTCAAAGTTAATATTAATATGTGAGGTTTTGATCTCATTGTGAAGTTGTTAGCTGTTTGCTTTACAGTTTCTATTGGGTTTTTGCTTTATACAGTCTACAGGTTATGTACTTACTTGTGTTTTTGTGGTAGCAGGTATCATGTTTTCATTACCATGTTTAGAACTCCCTTAAAGATCTCTTGCAAGGTTTGTCTAATGATAACAAATTCCCTGAGCACTTGCATTTATGGAAGACAGTTTCTCTTTTACTCATAAAGGTAAGTTTAGCAGGATACGAAATTCTTGGTTGGAATTTCTTCTCTTTACAAATAGTGAAAATAGGCCCCTAATCTCTCCTCGCTTGTAAGATTTCTGGTGAGAAGTCTGCTGTTAAAATCATGGAGTTGCCTTTCTTCATCATCTGCTCTTTTTCTCTACCTGTTTTAAAGATTTTCCTTTAACATTGACATTGGATAGTTTGGTAACCATATGCCTTGGTGCTCTTCATTTTGTATAATGACTTAGAGGTGTTCTCTGGACTTCTTGTATCTGCATGTCTACCTCCCTAGAAAGATTAGGTAAGTTTTCTTGAATTATTCTCTCAAATATATTTTCCAAGTTATTTGCTTTTTCTCTTCTCTCAGGAATACCTGTAATTCATAGGTCTGGTTCCTGTAATTATCCCATATTTGAAGACTTTTTAAATTATTTTTTTCTTTTTGTCAGACTAGGTTAGTTCAAAAACTGGTCATCAAGCTCTAAAATTGGTCCAGTCTATTGATAAAGCTTTCTATTGTATTTTGAAATTCAGAAGCTCTGATTTTTTGTTTTTGTTTTTGTTTTTGTTTTGAGATAGAATCTCGCTCTATCACCCAGGCTGGAGTGCAGTGTCTCAATCTCAGCTCATTGCAACCTCCACCTCCTGGGTTCAAGTAGCTCTCCTGCCTCATCCTCCCAAGTAGCTGGGACTACAGGTGCACGCTGCTACACCTGGCTAATTTTTTGTATTTTAGTAGAGACGTGGTTTCACCATGTTGCCTAGGTTCATGGTAAACTCCTGAGCTCAGGCAATCCGCCCGCCTCTGCCTCCCAAAGTGTTGGGATTACAGGCATAAACCACTGCACCTGGCCAACTTTTTCTTTTAAAAATGTGTATCTCTTCCTTCATTTCCTGGATTGCTTTAGCAGTTTCTTTGTGCTGGTTTTCAACTTTATCTTGGATATCATTGAGCTTCCTTGCAATCCATGCTTTGAATTCTTTATCTGTCAATATCAAGTTTCCATTTTGGTGAGGAATCAAACCTAACTAAATCTCCATCCATTAATGGAGAGTTAGTGCAATCCTTTGGTAGTGTCACTATATTCAGATATTTTATGGTTCCAGAATTATTTGACTGGTTTCTTCTCTTCTGAAGACACTGGCACTTCTAACTTTTGTAATTATTTTCCATACAGGTAGGATTTCTTCTTTTTCTTCTTTCTTTCCCTGTAATAATAGTATTATTGTTTTCTTTTTTTTCTTTCCTTTTCCCTTTCTACCCTCACATCCCCTTCCTAAGGGAGTGTGACTGTAGAGAATGTTGGGTAGAATCTTTTGGCTTTGCTATTTTTTTTTTTTTTTTTTGAGACCCAGTCTTGCTCTGTTGCCCAGGCTGGAGTGCAGTGGCACAGTCTTGGCTCACTGCAACCTCTGCCTCTAAGATTCAAGTGATTCTCATGCCTTAGCCTCCCAGGTAGCTGAGATTACAGGCACCTGCCATCACACCCAGCTAATTTTTTGTATTTTTAGTAGAGATAGGGTTTCACCATATTGGCCAGGCTGGTCTTGAACTCTTGACCTCGTGACCCACCCACCTCAGCCTCCCAAAGTGCTGGGATTATAGGCATGAGCCACTGCACCCAGCCTTGACTTTGCTTCTATAGCCCCATGCAATCCTCTTGGTAGGTTTTATGTTAGGCTGTACAGTTCAACCTATAGGGAAGCCTTGAGTTATAAAGCAGAAATTTTCTGCCTAGGTTCCCATTCAGGTCCATTTACACAAATGAAGGTTTGAAACTTGCTTAATTCTGATTGGTCAAGGCAGCTGAGTTCCAATAATTTGATGCAACTGAGCTCTAATTAGCTGATGCAGACAAGCCCTGCCTGGTTCATACAGCTGAGCCCTGATTGACTTAGGCAGGCTAATTGGTTGGTTCAGGTGAGCTCTGAAAGTTCCAGAGTTAAAAAGGTGTGGATTTTGAGGGAATTCAAAGTACCTGTGTTACCACTAGTAAGCAAATGACTGCTTGGCTATATTTTAAGTTTAGACCGAGTTAGCCACTCAGGGTCCATTTTGTAGGATCAGAAGTATTGGTTGTTTCAGGTTCACATTTGTTCACACTCTTCTGCCTTTGACTATACCCAAGGCTCAGCAATCAATCATTAAGGATTTAGAATACAGTAGTTTCTAATAAGGAATACCTATCTTATGGAATTTTGAAGGTGAAATTAGGTAGTTAACATGAAAATGCTTTCTAGAATTTTGAGTTCTATAAAAATGCTTTGTGTTATTGTTTTTGTTATTACTACCTCAATTTCATGTATGACATTGTTTAGATGACACAGGGTCTTCTTGTTTATTCTTTCATAAACCGACCATATTTTTCAATATCGCAATGGAAATGTATGACATTGTGAAGGTTGAGAATGAAACCATAGATATTTCTTGACACCTATCACTTAACAATGTTTTTCGCAACTATTTTCTCATGTATTCCACTTTTCAGTTGTATTGAGGACCTACTTCCAGTTACATCCTCTACCTGAGGATTTAGCAAATATTTTCCAAACTTTAAATATTTTAGGCTTTGTGGGCCATATGCTGCTTTTGTAGCTCCCCTTCCTCCTCCTTTTCCTCCTCCTTTTTCTTCTTCTTGAAGAATCCTTTCAAAACGTAAGAATCATTCATAGCTCACTGGTCATACAAAAAGATCTGTGGGCCATTTTTTGCCCATCACTGATCTATTTCTTTACTGAGTAGAAAGCAAATCTTGGAGTAAATCACTTCTGTAAAGAAATTGGTCTCCCTAATCTTTTTCTTACTTTCCTGCAATTTTTAATCAACGTTGCATCTAGAGAGCTCCTGTTAAAACCTAAGTCAGATTTTATCAGTCAAACCTCTATAAAGGCCTGCTCAAAGCAAAAGCCAAAGTCCTCTGAATGCCTCCAAACCCCTAGCAATCCATGCTCTCCATTTCCTTTCTGACATCATTTCCTTGTCCTCTCCACTCTGATCCCTCTCTCCCTCACACGCTTATCCCCTTTCTGTTCCCTGAATACTCATAGGCACTCTTGCCTCATGACCTTCCCATTAGGCTGTTTGTTATGCCTGTAATGCTCATTTCCAAGATATGCACACTATTGTTTCCTAGAACACCCTTAGATTTCTTCTTAAATTTTACCTCCCCCAGAATTTCAAATTACAACCTCCCTCCACCATCTAACATTCTTTTCTACTTCTTCCTAGCAACTACCTGATATACTATTTATTTTTCCTATTTTTATTTATATATTTATGCATCTTTTTATAAGGTTATTTTTTTGTCCTCCTCCAACTAGAAGGTGAGGATATTTATCTTTTTTGGCTTATGGCTATATTTCCTTAACATACATGTGAAACATACCAAAGGACAGTACCTAGCATTTGGTAGGGGATGAATAAATTATCTTGCATGAATAAATGTGTGCATGGATTAGTGAATGAATCCCCACAGTGTCTGAATTGAGGACTGGTTTGAAGAAGAAGGTAGCATGGTTGGAACAGGCTACTGCAAGAAGCAGTATTTGGAGTTCTTTTCTATGTATGTAAACATATAGGGTTTTGTTCATTTAGGTAATTTTAATGGGGGAGCTTGGAATTGTTTGATGGAGACGCATCACCTATTTTTTCTATAGTGCATTCTAGAGAATTCATTTGAAATGTCTGTAAATATTAGCAATATATTCATGCGTATACACCTCTATTAATTGTATATGTATTTATGTATGTATTTATTGTAAGAGAACATTGAGGTAGGGACAGCAAGTGTAAGTATCTTTCTTTTACAAATGAGCTTAACTTGCTCAAGGCTACACTACGATTTTGTTATAAATGTAATGCTAGACTGAGTTTTTCAGCAGATCTTTCCTAGAAACCTGTGACTTATAAAAGTGATCCTGGTAACCCACAAAGATTTATTCAGATTTCAACAATACATACACTACAGACTCAGATATAGCCCATCCATTTTAATGAAGGGAAAAAAATTATTTAGCACAAAACAGAGTATTAAATGCTGTATTCTATTAATATTAGTAATGAGAAATAGGCTCTATCCCTTGTAATATAGCTTGAGCCCATCATATCCACATTACGGTCATGGTGATATTCAGCTAGGCTGCCCTTCTCTGTCACTAGACGAATTCTCATATAATTGTACTTATTGAAATAGTTAAGGGAAATTGGGTAATTAAGAGTTTATCAGCTTGATTTTTCCAGAAGTCTTCCCTATAAAGCAAAGATAATTGGTCTGGATACTTTCAGCTAGAAAGAGGTTGTTAGGTTCTTAATTTTCATGGTGAATGAAGTAAGCTTACTTTATCTCTGCAGCCTCCCATATGCCTATATCCAGTCTCTGTTCTATGTTTGGAAAGAATCAAGTAGAAATAAAAAATCAAGAAAAATAAATGATAAATGATACATGGGATATTTTACTGATTTATATCAACGTATATAGATGTATGCATGTATACATGAATGCATGTAGAATTCAATGTAATCTAGTCCAAAAATTTTAGAATTATATGCTGGGGTGGAACCTTCAAGGTACCAGAAAACAAAAATTCAACTGTTTTATTAGGAACTACAGTCCTCATACACCTTTATTTACCAGTTCTGCTCATCTGTAGTATCAGAGGTCTGTATCTTCATTTTTGGAATTTTCCAAATACCTCCTAATACTCAGTGCTGCAATATCAATATTGCCAAGCCCTGCACCAGTTACATGGAACAGAAGGATTTTATTTCCTGTGTTTAGAACCCAATGAAAGAACAATAGAGTGGAATTGAGGACGTCTAGGTTTTTGCCTCAAGCCTACCAGAAAACAATTGTGGCCCCTTGGAAAAGTCAGTTATTCTGGGGCCTCTTTACTTTTCCACAGAGTCTACTAGATGACACCAAATAGTAATAGTTTAGACATCATTGCTATTCTAAAATAAACACAATTACACATAAAGCTGTGCATCATCTCTCACTATGTTTTTAGAGCCGCCTCCATTTTACAGATGATAAGCTGACAGAGATATAGCAGAAGTGAATAATTTGATCAGAGACTCCATAGTAAGTGGAACTAAAACACAAGTTTCTTTCACTTCTTGAGCTCACTTAGCCAACACATAGGTTGTTGAATATTTAACCCGCATTTTAAAGGAGGCTGTTCTTATAGGTCTTCCAACCAAAAGCAGGAAGTATTGAAATTCCTGAAAGATCACTAACTTTCTGAGATTTCCAGCTCATTTTCATGTCGAGCATGTTGTATAAGCACCAGATTAACTTCTCAATGAGTCTCTCAGCTAAAATTCTGAAACTCTTGAGGTCTCCTCCTTGCTAACTTAAGTTTATCCCAGATAGCAAGGAGAAAACCAAGGAGAAAAGATAAGTTTTCTATTTCAAAATAGAAAAGTGATTATAAGGGTTTTGATGTCAAATAAGTATATGTTTACCTGTAATAATTTATTGTACCTACTAATTGTGTTCTCATTTGGAAATGCAAAGGTGTTTGAGGCATAGGCTGTTGTTTTTTTCTATTTTTCTGCAAATACTGTAAGCTTCTGAGGTAGAACTTTATTTCACTAGCATCTGTAATGAGAACTTAACACAAGTCTATGAAACAGTCAATAAATATGCAACAAATAAATTAATAGGTGGAGACATGATTTATTTCCAGATAAACACACTATTAAGAAAGATCTGAGACATAAGCAAAAAGAAAGATTTTATTTCCAGTCATAGAGTGGCAACCGACATATGATAGAGACAACAAGTGCTATAGCGATTTGAAAGCGGCATAAAAGTTCTTATTGGATTTCCATAGGATAAACCACTAGAAAAAAAAAAAAAGGAGAGTTGGATTTTTATTTGTGGGGGAGGAGTCACAGGCCCAGTCTTGATTTTAAATCAAATTTGCCAAGCAACCATATTACAAGTAAAGTAATGACATAACTCACTATACTGAGACCTGCACAGCTTACAATGGTTGTCCAAGATACAGAAACAAGTAATTGTGGACCAGAATTTTAACCAAGTCCTGATGATCTCAAAACCCAAAGTCCTTTCTCTGTCCTTAAGTTGCCTTTGACAGTAATTTTTGGTGGAATGGTAGAAACTGGCTATAAGATGTGGATGGAAAATAATAGCATTGAAGACTGGTGAAATATATAGAGATGGTACTTTAGAATGAATGGCCTCTGTCCTGTTGCCAGTGAATGAGGATAACTCATTAAAAGTTTCAATGAAAAGACTGACAAGAGTAACATTAGCAAAGTGGCAGAGGAAGAATATCTAAGCTCTGAAAACAGCAAACACACCAAGGAAGAACAAGAAACTATCTGAACTAACCTTATAAAAGCTCTGAAAAATAGTCATAGACTTATAGAAAATGAATGTATCCTCAATCAGGAAAAAGACACCTTCCTATGGTAGGAAATCTTATGATGTTTTCACCTGCCTTTGCTCAAATTCCCATCTCCCATCTGTGTTTCATGGTCTTGAACTGGAAGAGGTAGCATCCCAGTTACCAGTTCTCTCTCTCAAACTGGAGATAGTGGACATGATTCTATCTGCAATGTTCTAAACTGTCCAGGGGCTGCTCAAAGGCCCGGTTTCTATTTCTCATAACTCACATCTCAGGTGGCAAAAGTATCATCCTCTGCTTTTGAAAGCTGCAGGGAGACTTCAGACCTGATGATATCTATGACAAAAGATGATAGGTGGAGACATAGAATAGAACATCTAAGGCCCTGAGGAGAGTCTAGTGTAAGACTCTTTGGAAAATTAGGACATCTGAGAGAAGTCATGTATATTATAGAGTTGAGAAGGCCAATTTCAGACCCTGGAAAGATGCCGACTCAGAAAACACCCTAAACTTCCAACTTTAGCTGATCCCTGTGCTCAGAGAAAATCCAGCTAATCAGTGAAGCACTGTCCTCAACAGAGTCTATCTTCAAAAACTGGAAGGTGTGTCTGTTTTTCAGATGCCCAGATTTCAACTATTACAACAAATTACAAGGCATGCAAAGAAACAAGAAAATATGACCTATTTAAGGGAACAAAATAAATTGACAGAAACTGTTGATGAGAAAGTCTACAAAAAAGAATGACAAAAAGTCAAAAAAAAAGCTTGTTATACCTGTGGCACACCTTTATGAGGACCAATATATGCATTATGAGAGTTCAAGAAGGCAAAAAGAGAAAACAAAGGGCAAAAGGATAATTTGAAGAAATGTCTAAAAATCTCCAAATTTGATTGAAGATAGGAATCTACAAATCCAAGAAGCCCAATAAACTCTATGTAAGCTAAAGTCAAAGAAACTACACTGAAACTACACTGTTAACAAAGTGTTGAAAAACGAAAACCAAAAGAGAGGCACTTGAAAGCAGCAATAAAGGAGTGATTTATCATTGCCAATCATCAGCAGTAAGATTATCCACCAATTTATAGGGAAGAAACTTTGGAATCCAGAGTTGGTGGGCTGATATATTTAAAATGCTAAAAGAAAAACAAAACTGTGAACTGAGAATTCTATGTCCAGCAAAACTGTCCACAAGAATGTGGGAGAAATTTAGACATTTTCATATGAGCAAAAACTGAGGGGTTTATTACCACTAGATCTGCTTTCCAAGAAATGATAAAGGGAGACTTTTGGATTGAAATGGAAGGATGCTACACAGTAACTCAAAGCTGGCCTTTATCAAATGCTTCTAAAAACTCAAAGAGCAAGAAATCACTTTTCAGCTTTTCCTGTGGGGCCAGCATTATCCTGATGCTGAAGCCAGACAAAAATACTAAAAGAAAAAAAAATACAGTGAATGACTCTTATGAAAATTGATGTAAAAAATTTAAAAACTTCAACAAAATATGAACAAATTGAATTCAGCAGCATATAGAAGGATTACACACCATGATCAAGTGGGATTTGTTTCTAAAATGCAAGGATAGTTCAACATATGAAAATTCATTGAATACATCATATGATTTAGCAATTCCACTTCCAAGTATATATGCAAAAGAATTCATATCAGGGACTTGAACATATATTTTTATATATTTATAGAAGCATTATTCACAATAGCTAAAGGCTGGAAACTGTCCAACTATCCAAATATGGAATAATGGGTGAATAAAATGTGAAATATACATGCACACCTTATTTTATTATACTTTGCATTATTGTGCTCCCCGATATTGCATTTTTTACTAATGGATGATTTGTGACAATCCTGCATCAAGTCTATTGGTACCATTTTTTCCAATAGCATGTGCTCACTTTGTGTCTCTATGTCACATTTTGATAATTGCCACAATATTTCAAACTTTTTCCTTACCATTTTATCTGTTATGGTGATTAATATCAGTAATCTTTGATGTTACTATTATATTAATACCTTTCTAGGTCTGCCATAACAAAATTCAGTTGCCTCTCCATATTTGTGGGAAATTTGTTCCAGTACCCCCACGAATACCAAAATCCAGGGATGCTCAAGTCTCTTATGTAAAGTGGCAGAGTGTCTATTTGCATACAACCTAACAATGCAAAAGCCACAATTATGTTCACACCAACCTAATAATTATTTTGGAGTGTCACAAACCTCACTCATTTAAGATAGCCAACTTAAGCCATAAATGTTGTATGTGCTCTGACTATTCCATAACCAGCAGTTCCCCTGTCTTTTCCCTCTCCTTGGGTTTTCCTATTGCTTGAAACACAGTAATATTGAAATGAGGCCAATTAATAACCATACAGTGGCTATAAGTGTTCAAGTGAAAGAAAAAGTTACCAGTCTGTCATTTAAATCAAAAGGATTATGCTTAGTGATGAATGCATGTGAAAGCTGAAATAGGCCACAAGCTAGGCTTCTTGTACTAAACAGCCAAGTTGTGAATGCAAAAGAAAAATTCTTGAAAAAATTTAAAAGTGCCACTGCAGTGATAAGAAAGTAAAATAGCCTTATTGCTGATATGGAGAAAGTTTTAGTAGTTTTATAGAAGATTCAAACCAGTCACAACATTCCCTTAAGCCAAAGCCTAATCCAGTGCAAGTCCCTAAATCTCTTCAATTCTTTGAAGGCTGAGAGAGGTGGAGAAACTGCAGAAGAAAAGTTTGAATATAATGCAGGTTTGTTCTTAGGCTTAAGGAAAGAAATCATTTTCGTAACTTAAAAGTACAAAGTGAAGCAGCAAGTGCTGATGCAGAAACTGCAGCAAGTTATTAAAAAGATCTAGCTGAGCTAATTGATGAAGGTGGCTACACTAAACAACAGACTTTCAATGTAGATGAAACAGCCTTCTGTTGGAAGATGTCATCTAGGACTTTCATAGCCAGAGAGAAGTCAATCCCTGGCTTCAAATCTTCAAAGGGCACAGTGATTCTCTTTTTAGGGGACTAATGCAATTGATGACTTTAAGTTGAAGCCAATGCTCATTTACTATCCAAAAATCCTAGGGCCCTTACGAATTATGTTAAATTGACTCTGTCTTTGTTCTATAGATAGAGCAACAAAGTCAGGATGACAGCACTTCTGTTTACAGAACGGTTCACTGAATATTTTAAGCCTGATGATGAGAAAAAATATATATATTTCTTTCAAAATATTACTGTTCATTGATAATGCACCTAGTCATTCAAGAGTTCTTGAATGGGGGTGTACAAGGAGATTAATATTGTTTTCATGCCTGTTAACACAACATCCATTCTGCAGCCCATGGATCAAGGAGTAATTTCAACTTTCAAATCTTATTATTTAAGAAATACATTTTGTAAGGCTATAGCTGTCATAGATAGTGATTCTTCTGATGGATTTGGGCAAAGTACATTGAAAACCTCCTGGAAAGGAGTCCCCATTATAGATGGCATTAAGAACATTTGTGATTTATGGAAGGAGGTGAAAAATCAACAAGAATAGTATGGATGTTCTTATTTTAAGACATTGCCACAGCCACCCCAGTCTTCAATAACCACCACTGTGATCTGTCAGCAGCCATCAACATCAAGGCAAGACTCTCCACTAGCAAAAAGATTACAACTCTGCTGCACAAGGTGGCTCACACCTATAATCCCAGCACTTTGGGAGGCTGAGGCAAGTGGATCACTTAAGGTCAGGAGTTGGAGACCAGACTGGCCAATATGGTGAAACCACATCTCTACTAAAAACAAAAAAAATTAACCAGAAATGGTGCAACATGCCTGTAATCTTAGCTACTTGGGAGGCTGAGGAGGGTGGATTACTTGAACCCAGGAGGCAGAAGTTGCAGTGAGCTGAGACCACAATATTGCACTCCAGCCTGGATGACAGAGAAAGACTGTCACTTCAACTAGGTAGGAGGGAGGTGGCATCTGGGACCAGTCTCTATTTGACGGAGCTTAAGATTGCAGCATCACAGATCTAAATAATCACAGCAGAGTCAAGAGTACTTTTTATGCAAGAATTAGAGAGGTTAGTAGAGTAAGAGGATTCCATTAAGAAACTCTTGTTTAGGTAGACTAAAGAAGAGAATAGAGATGCTTAGAGGTAGTTTAATTTTTTCATTTTTTGGAGAGACTGGATCTTGCTATTCAGCCCAGGTTGATCTTGAACTCCTGGCCTCAAGTAATCCTCTTGCCTTGGCCTCCCAAAGTGCTGGGATAACAGGCATGAACCACCACACCTGGCTTATTCTGGTTTATTTTTATAGCAAAAAACAATATATAACACACCAATGCTCCTCTTTGCTCTTTAAAAGTAAAACTGGTGGTGGGGCGTGGTGGCTCACGCCTGTAATCCCAGCACTTTGGGAGGCCGAGGTGGGTGGATCACGAGGTCAAGAGATCAAGACCATCCTGGTCGACATGGTGAAACCCTGTCTCTACTAAAAATACAAAAATTCAGCTGGGCATGGTGGCGTGTGCCTGTAATCCCAGCTACTCAGGAGGCTGAGGCAGGAGAATTGCCTGAACCCAGGAGGCAGAGGTTGCGGTGAGCCGAGATCGCGCCATTGCACTCCAGCCTGGATAATAAGAGTGAAACTCTGTCTCAAAAAAAAAAAAAAAGTAAAACTGGAGAAAATGGAGAAATACAAATTTATTATACTTGAACAATTCATAAACATTCAAAGCTTTTTATATATATCTTGCATTATGATAACCAGCATTTCTATTAAAAATGCATTACATATTGAGAATTTTGCCACAACTTTTTACTGGTGGAAAGCTTTTTCGAAAGTGATCTTTTTAAAAGATGTGGTCAGAAGGCTGACTACAAACAGCCAGGAAGAGCTTCTCCCACTGAGAGAGACCAGGCCATCAGGTAGACTGGCACACTCTGAGCAGATCTGAAAGTCATTTCTGAATGATTTTTGGGCATTGAGGGTTGACAGAGGGAGGATGCAGGATGCAGGCTAAAAGGAGAGGTAGCTGGGAAACCGGCATGGGGTTGCTAAGAACCAGCACTCATTCCTCACCCTGAGTAGCTCCTAGAAAGGAGCAAGTGAAACAGGTGTGGACTAGCCAACTGTAGCCATGGTCCTCTGGGATCCTAGCTGCAGGAGACCCCATAATCCCCACAGACATCTGAGCCAGTAGGGAGAACTTCCCAGAGACTTTGCACAGGCAGAACTCTAGCCTGCACAGAGCCCAGAAGGTTTAGCATAGGAATGGCTGCAGTGGAGAATGGCCATTGGTGCCCATCCCCCAAAGCTCAACATACTCCCCCAGGTGCTTTAGCTTTTGTTAGCTGCTGCACCTGGACAAAGCAGGGCTGTCTTGCCAGTGGGGTGGGGCCTGTGTGATCTGAACACCCCTATATCTGCCAGCCTCTCCCAGGATCCCTGCCTGGCTGCACCCATTAGCAGCACAGCCTCAGTTTGCTAGCGGCCACGCCACAGCTCTTTAATTGACAGACATTACCTGCCCATAATAATACTTTTGAAGATGAATTCCCACCAGTATGGACTCACCCACAGCATTCCCTGTCCTGTGCCCACTCACCCTTAGCCTTCCCCCAACCACCCTGCTGGTGTATATGTGCATGGAGCCAGCCACTGCCCCATCAGCATGCCTGCATGCACAGACTTGCAGATGCACATGCACATGCAAATCTACAACCTGTGCACATGCACGCAAGGACCCGTGACGTTTTGCTGGCATGCACACATGAGAGAGGTCACTATTGCCCCCTGGGGTGCTTTGCCAGCAGTCTCCATTGGAGTATTGATGCCAGCAGACTGGGAACCCCTTAAACCCTCTGCTGCAACAGGTGCTTAACCTTGAGGAGCCAGAGAACAAAGCTGCAGGTGGCCTGCTCCCAGTCCCCAAGAGTAAAAGCATGCAGCCCAGGAATGCTGAGACAAACACTGGCCCCCTGAAAGCATGCAGAAATGATGCCAGTTGACTAAACTCAACCGATACCACAGTCAAATGCTCAAAGGCATCAAAAAATACAAAAGTAAAAAGTCTCATCCAAAAGACAACAACTTCAAAGAATAAAGGAACATTAGGCCACACAAATCAAACTGAACGAGCACTCTGGCAACTCTAAAAGCCAGAGCACCTTCTTATCTCCAAATGACTGCACTAGCTCCCCAGCAGTGGTTCTTAACCAGACTGAAATGGCAGACATAGAATTCAGAATCTCGATGGCAAGGAAACTCACTGAGATAAAAGAAGGTTGAAATTCAATCCAAGGAAAACAATAAAATGGCCCAATAGTTTAAAGATGACACAGACATTTTAAGAAAGCACCAAACTGAACTTCTGAAAATAAAAAATTGACTATGGGAATTACAGAATTCAACTTGAAGCATTGATAACAGGATAGACCAAGCTGAGGAAAGAATCTCAGAGCTTGAAATTCCCTTGAAACAACAAAGGCAGTCAAAAAAATTTTAATGATTTTTTTCAAATGAACAAAACCTCCAAAAAATATGGAATTATGTAGAGACCAAACCTATGACTCTTTTGCATTCCTAAAATAGATGTAGATGGCAGAGCAGCTTGGCAAACATTTGAGGATACTGACCGTGAAAATTTCACCACCTTGCTAGCATGCAAATTCAGGAAATTGAGAGAAAACCTGCAAAATACTGTACAAGATGGCCATCCCTGAGACAAGTAATCCTCAGATTCTATAAAGTCTACACAAAAGAAAAAATAATACAGGCAGGTAGAGAGCATGGGCAGGTCACATGCAAAGAGAACACCATCAGGCTAACAGTAGACCACATTCAGCAGAAAACTTACAAGCTAGAAAAGACTGGGGCATGTATTCAGCATCCTTAAAGAAAAGACATATCAACCATGCATTTCATATTCAGCAAAACTAACCTTCAGAAGTGAAGTGGAAATAAAATCCTTTTCAGAGAAGGAAGTGCTAAGGTACTTCATTATCACCAGCCCTGCCCTAAAAGAAGTCCTTAAGGGAGTGCTAAACATGGAAATGAAAAACAGTTACCTGCTACCACAAAAACACACTTAAGTACATTGCCAACTGACACTATAAAGCAACTACATAATCAAGTTTACATAACAACCAGCTAACAACACAACAACAGTATCAAATCCTCACATATAAATACTAACCTTGAATATAAACAGGTTAAATGCCCCACTTAAAAGGCACAAAGTGGCAAGTTGTATAAAGAAGTAAGACAATCCTGTATGCTGTCTTCAAGAGACCCATCTCACATGCAATGACATCCATGGGCTCAAAGACAAGGAATGGAGACAGATCTATCAAGCAAATGAAAAACACAAAGAGTAGAAGTTGCTATATTAAAAAAGATAAAACAGATAACATAACAATGAAAAAAGACTAAGAAGGGCATTACATAATGATAAAAGGTTCAATTCAATAAGAAGACTCAACTATCTTAAATATATATACGCACTCACACTAGAGCACACAGATTCAAAAAAAAAGTTCTTAGAGACCTAAGAAGGGACTTCAATAATGGTACAATAATAGTGGGAGACTTAAACACCACACTGATAATGTTAGAGTGATCATTGAGATAGAAAACTAGTAAAAATATTTAGAATCCAAACTCAACACTTGACCAAATACACCTAACAGACATCTACAGAACATGCTACTCAACAACAAGAGAAAATGCATTCTCCTCATCTGCCCATAGTACATGCTCTAAGATCAATCCCACATCAGCCATAAAAATTTCTCAACAAATTAAGAAAAAAGCAAAATCACACCAACCACACTCTTGGACCATAGCACAATAAAAACTTAAATTAATACTAAGAAGATCACTCAAACCATACGATTAAATAGAAATTAAACAGCTTGCTTCTGAATGACTTTTGGGTAAAGAATAAGATGAAGGCAAAAATTAAAATTTTTCTTGCAACTAATAAAGATACAACATACAAGAATCTCTGGGACACAGCTAAAGCAGTGTTAAAAGGAAAGTTTATAGCACTAAATGCCTACATCGAGAAATTAGAAAGATTTCAAATTAACAAGATTCACACTTTAAAAGAACTGAAAAACAAGAGCAAACTAACTCCAAAGCTAGCAAAACCAAAAGTTGATTTATTGAAAAAAATAAGATTGGTATACCATAGCTAGACTAAGGGAAAAAAGATCTAAATAAACACAATCAGAAATGACAAAGATGACACTGCCACTGACCCCACAAAAATACATATATATATATATATATATATATATATATATATATATATATATCAGAGATTCTTATGGATACATCTATGCATACTAAATAGAAAGCCTACAAGAAATGAAGAAATTCCTGAAAACATACAAGATCCCAAGGTTGAACCAGGAAGAAATTGAAACCCTGAACAGAGCAATAACAAGTTCCAAAATCGAATCAGTAATAAAAAGCCTGCCAACCACAGAAAACCCTGGACCAGACAGATTCACAACTAAATTCTATTGCATGTTTAAAGAGCAGGTACCAACCCTACTGAAACTATTCCAAAAAACTGAAAACAAGGGACTTCTTCCTATCTTATTCTATAAGGATAGCATTATTCTGATAACGAAACCTTACAGAGTCACAATGAAGAAAAGAAAACATCTAGCCAATATCCCTGATGAACACAGATGCAAAAATCCTCAACAAAATATTAGTACACCAAATCCACCAATATATCAAAACACTAATTTACTACAAAAAAATAGGATTTATTTTCTAAGATACAAATTTTGTTCAACATATGCAAACCAACAAATGTGATTCATCACATAAACAGAAAGAAAAACAAAAAAAACATATGATCATCTCAGTAGGTGTAGAAAAGGCTTTCTATAAAATTCAACATCCTACATGTTAAAACAACCCATCAAACTAGGCATTGAAAGAATATACCTCAAAATAATAAAAGCCATCTCTCACAAACTCACAGGCAACATCATGGAGAGAAGACAAAAACTGGAAGCATTCCCCTTGAGAACCAGAACAAGAGAAGTATGCTCACTCTCACCATTCCTATTCAACATAGTACTAAAAGTCAGAGCCAGAGCAATCAGGCAAGAGAAAGAAATGTAAGGCATCCAAATAGAAATAGAGGAAGTCAAACTATCTCTCTTCACAGATGATATGATTCTATACCTAGAAAACCTCATAGTTCTGCTCAAAAGTTCCCAAAATAAATAACTTCAGCAAAGTTTCAGAATACAAAATCAATTCTATACACTAATTACATCCAAGTTGATAGCCAAACGAAAAATGCAACCACATTCACAATAGACACAAAAATAGTAAAATGCCGAGGAATACAGCCAACTAAGGAGATGAAAGATCTCTACAACGAGAATCACAAAACACTGCTGAAAGAAATCAGAGATGACACAAACAAATGAAAAAACATGCCATCATCATGGATAGGAAGAATCAATATTGCTAAAATGGCCTTATTGCCTAAAGCAATTTACAGATTAAATGCTATTTCTATCAAACTACCAATGTCATTTTTGACAGAACTAGAAAAGCTATTCTAAACTCTATATGCTACCAGGTAAGAGACTTAATATCCAAAGCAATCCTAAGCAAAAAGAAGAGGCATCACATAACCCAACCCAAAATATACTACAAGGCCGTAGTAACCAAAATAGCACAGTACTGGTACAAAAAATCGGACACATAGACCAGCGGACAGCATACAGAACCCAGAAATAAAGATGCACATCGACAACCATCTGATCTTTGACAAAGTAATCAAAAACAAGCAATGAGGAAATGACTCCCTATTTAATAAATGCTGTTAGGATAACTGGCTAGTTGTATGCAGAAGATTCATATTGGACCCCTTCCTTTTACCATATACAAAAATCAACTTAAGATGGAATAAAGACTTAAATGTAAGACCTACCACTTAAAAATCCTAGAAGAAAACCTAGGAAATATCATTCTGGAGATGGGCCTTGGCAAAGATTTCATGATGGAGATGCCAAAAGCAATTGCAAAAAACAAAAATTGACAAATGGAACTTAATTAAAGAGCTTCTTTTGCACAGCAAAAGAAGCCAAAAATAAAGTAAAGTAAACAGACAGCTACAAAATGGGAGAAAGTATTTGCTAACTATGCATCTGACAAACGTCTCATATCTGGAAACTATAAGGAACTTAAGCAAATCAACAGGCAAAAAAAAGAAACAACAACAACTCCATTAGAAAATGGGCAAAGGACATGAACACTTCTTTAAAAAGGTATGCATGTGAGCCACAAGCATATGAAAAAAAAATGTTCACCATCACTAATCTTTGGAGAAATGTAAATCCAAACCACAATGAGATACCATCTCACACCAGTCAGAATGGCTATTACGAAAAAAAAATAATACAGAAAATAACAGATGCTGCTGAGGTTGCAGAGAAAAGGGAACACGTATACATCGCTGTAAATTAGTGCAGCCACTATGGAAAGCAGTTTGAAGTCTTCTGAAAGAACTTAGAACTACCATCTAATTCGGCAATCCCTTTACTGGGTATATACCCAAAGGAATATAAGTCATTCTTCCAAAGAACACATCCACACATATGTTCATTGCAGGGCTATTCACAATGGTAAAACATGGAATCAACCTAGATGCCCATTAACAGTGAACTGGATAAAGAAAATGCCATACATTTATACCATGGAACACTACACAGCCATAAAAATTAATGAGATCATGTGCTTTGCAGCAACATAAATGTAGCTGGAGGCCGTAATCCCAAACAAATTAATGCAGGAACAGAAAACCAAATACTACATGTTCTCACGTATAAGTGAGAGCTAAACATTGATTACACATGGACACAAAGAAGGTAACAATAGGCGCTGAGGCCTAACTGAGGGTGGAGAGTGGGAGAAGGGTGAGGATCAAATGACTACCTATCAGATACTATGCTGATGACCTAGCTGACAAAATAATCTGTACCCTAAATGTCTGCAATGTGCAATTTATGCATGTAAGAAACCTGAACATGTACCCCTTGAGTCTAAAATAAAAGTTGGGAAAAAAAGAGAATTTTATAAAAAAAAAATAGACATTGAGGACTGCTAGAGAGGCAAGTAAGGGAGGGGGGAAAAGTAACGAAAAATTACCTATTGGGTATTATGCTCACCAACTGAGTGACAAGGCAATTCATACCCAAAACTTTAGCATCATGCAAAATATCCATGTAACAAACCTGCATATGTACCCCTTAATCTAAAATAAAAGTTGAAATTATGAAACAAAAAATAGTGCTGAAATTAAGAAACCCTGCTCTAGGATACTTGAACACCTAACTCATGACTTGCTAATCATTGTATCTCTAGAATGGTGTCTGGCCATAGAGGGAATTAGATAAATCATTTAAGATGACCAGAGACAGCAAGTACTCCACAGAATATTATCATGTAGGGAGTTATTGAAAAGAACATGCAATTTCATCTTATTTGATTTTTATGTCATTCACAGCATGCTCTTTCTATTCCAATCCTTTAAATGTTAGTGACCCTGAGAATTTTCCCATTGGCCCTTTTCTTTTCTTGTCCTCTTACTTCCTCTTTTCCTATTCTTTTTGGAGTCCCCTCATGCTCATAGACTTCTGAAATAATCTCTTCCAATTGTATAACTCACTATGAAATCTATATTAAAAGTCCACAAAGTTCTATTTTCAGCTCAGACATCTCTCTAGGGCTCTACTATTGCCTATTCACATGTGAACGCTCACAGTCTCCTTTCTCCACAGAACCCTTATACATACCACACATGATGAGCACAGAGCATATAAATCAGATCTCCCTCCCAATTCCCTGTTTCAGCAGATGAATGACCAAAAACCATGTGTGTTGCCTGACACATGGACTCCTCTCTGACTTCTCAACCCCATTTTCAATCCTTACCATGTGTTGTAAATTCTACTTCTTAAATAGCCTAAATTGATGATGAATTTATACCTTCTCGTCAGCTTTACCCCTAGAAACACATTTCTTCCCTGTATCCTGTCCACCAACTCTTAGCTTGCCTTCGTGTCTCTATTTTTGCCTCTTCCAGTCCCTTCTTAGAGTCACATCCTTCATCTTTCTACAAATATATATCTTCTCATATCCCTCTCTATCTTAAAATTCTAAGATTTAAGCATATGGATAAATCTAAACTTCCTAGCTCTAAAATGCAAGACAACTTATGATTTTGCCTCTGCCTAACTTGCAGCTCACCATTATAAATCTTTTCCTTCTTCATTCTGAGTTTCTTTTTCTCTTTTTGTTTTGTTTGTTTTTGCCACCTTCCATCCCACCTGCAACACTGAGTTTTCTATTCACATGCTGTTTCCAGGTCTGATACACCCTCCCCCTCACATTCACCTAGTTAGTGGAGAAAGCTGTATGTTTTTCTCACTATTCGTGATGGTCCATTTCATGTGTCAACTTGGCTAGACTATAGAGCCTAGTTATTCAATCAAACACTAATCTAGGTGTTGCTGTAAAGTATTTTGTAGATTTGATTAACGTCTATAATTAGTTGACTTTACATGAGGGTGATTAACCTGGATAATCTGGGTGAGCTTCATCCAAGTAGTTGGAAGGCTTTAAGAGCAAAACTGAAGTTTTCCTGAGAAAGCAAACCCCCCCCCTGTGAGCTGCATCACCCCTGGTTGGGTTGTTCAGTTTGCCCTTCCTAATGATCCACCCTACAGATTCTAGATTCGCACAGTCAGTCCCCACAATCACATAAGTCTCATTTTACACACATACACACATACACACACACACACACACACACACACACACACACACACACCCCACATTCTACTTATTCTGTTTCTCTGTTGAAACCCTGGCTGATACACTACTCATGCCTCTCAATCTGACATTCTGCATGCAGAAGACAGTATTATAATAAACACTTAGGCTTTCTCTCTCTCTTTCTCTCTCTCTCTCTCCCCTTCCAACTGTACCCCCAATCCACTCTTTTCTAAGGAAGAAGTAGTGACTATAGTGACCAATTAAAAGAACCAGAGCTGGTATTCTGTGGCTCATGCTGTTTTATTAATGAGTGGAGCTACTCTGTCTTGTAACCTGAAACAAAACTGGCATCCTGCTGAAGCATGTACACCTGGGTGGGATGCTGCTGTGCTTGTGGCTTAGATATGATTTATTTGATCCCTGCCAAGTCCCCTGCTGAAATGTGATGCTCAATGTTGGAGGTGGGGCTGATGGGAGGTGTTTTGGTCACGTGGGTAGAATCCATCATGAATAGCTTGGTGCCATTCTCATGGAAATGAACGAGTTATTGCTTGATTAGTTCTTATGAGAACTGATTGTTAAAAAGAGCTTGGTACCTCCCTCCCTTCTCTCACTTCCTCTTTCCTCTGCATGTGCTCTGCACATGCCAGCTCTCCTTCACCTTCCACCACGAATGGAAGCAGCCTAAAGCTCTCACCAGAAGCAGATGCTGGCAATATATTTCTTGTACAGTCTGCAGAACTGTAAGTTAAATACACCTATTTTCTTTATAAGTTCCCCAGCCTAAGGATTCCTTTATGGCAACACAAATGGACTAAAACATAAGATTGGTACCAAGGAGGGGGTGTTGCTGTAAAGATATCTGAAAATGTGGAGCAGCTTCAGAACTTGGAAGAGTTTGGAGGGATTGGAAAAAGAAAGACAAGGGAAAGTGAAATTTATTAGAGAATTTGGTTAAGTGGTTGTAACCAAAATGTTGGTAGAAATATGGACAGTGAAGGCCAAGCTGACAAGGTCTCAGATGGAAAAGAGGAACTTACTGGGAACTGGAGCCAAGGCCACTCTTGTTACACTGTAGCAAAGAACTTGGCCACATTGTGACCATGTCCTAGAGCTTTGTGGAAGGCAAGTTTAGAAATCTTAAAATCAGCCTTCCACAAGGTTCACTTAAACTCAGTTGGAAAAATTTTCCATCATGAGGTTCAACATACTGCCATATGCTCCTACCCGAGCCTTACATAAGGCCAAAGCTTGCTCACCTGAGCCATTGCTGAGACCTTTCTCTTTCTGAATCCTGAGAAGTGAAGACCTCTGCCTGCCATGTGCTTCTCCTCCCAAACTTGCAGTGTCTGTGGATTTCTTTAGCTCATTCTGGCTGACATAACCTCCCCAAACTTGTTACTTAGTGGTCCCTGAGAAATAATGAACCCAGAAGCTTTTCCTTTTGTCAATATTCTGGTGTCTAAGCAGCTAATCATTCAAGAAGTGCCATAGCTAGTTTTAGCAGCTTATGATCAGATATAGGAGCAAATAAATGACCTAAAGTTGGAATTTGTAATTAAAATGCAGAGTGTGAAAATTTGGAACAACTTGCTGCAGAGATTAGCAAGAATAAAATGGAATCAGGTGCTAACAGTCAAGACAATAAGGAAAAGGTTCTGAACGCACTTCAGAAATCTTTGAGGCTACCCTTTCCATGATAATCCCAGAGACCAGGCTGGGCGTGGTGGCTCATGCCACTAATCCCAGCAATTTGGGAGGCAGATCACAAACAAGGTCTAGATATTGAGACCAGCCTGCCCAACATAGTGAAACCCTATCTCTATTAAAAATACAAAAATCAGCCGGGCGTGATGACGCACACCTGTAGTCGCAGCTACTCGGTAAACTGAGGCAGGAGAATCGCTTGAACCGGGAGGCAGAGGTTACAGTGAGCCAAGATCATGCCACTGCACTCCAGCCTGGTGACAGAGCGAGACTCTGTCTCAAAAATAATAATAATAATAAAATATAACCCCAGAGGCCTAGGAGGACAGGACAGTTCTGGGGAACTTGTCCAGAGTGTCACTGCCCTGTGCCATTTCAGGATGCTGCTCCCTATCTCTCACTCCAGCTCCAGCCATAGCTCAAAAGGACCCCAGGTGCTGTGCAGGCTGCTGCTCCAGAAGGCACAAGCCATAAGCTCTGGCAGCTTTCATATGGTGTTAAATCTGTAGGCTCCCAGAATTCAGGAGTGATGGAGACTTGGCAGCTTCTAGCTAGATTTCAGAGGATACATAGAAAAGCCTGGGTGCCCAGGTAGAAGCCTGACACAGGAGCCCATGCAGATAACCTCTACAAAGGCAATGCTAAGCAGAAATATAGAGTTGGAGCTCCCACAGAGAATGCTTTCCAGAATCCTGCCTAGTGGAGCTGTGGAGAAGGCTGCCATGCTTGAGACCCCAGAAAGATAGAGCCACTGGCAGCATGCACCCTCAGCCTGGATGCCACAGGTACCAGACTCCTACCCATGAGAGCACCCACATGGGCTCACCCAGCAATGCCATGGGGAGGTGGATGCCCAAGACACTGGGAGCCCACGTCTCACACCGGTGAGCCCAGGATGTGGGACATGAGGTCAAAGAAGATTATTTTGGGGCTTTAAGAATTAATTTCTTGGTTGGGCACAATGGCTCACACCTGTAATCCCAACACTTTGGGAAACTGAGATCAGAGAACTGCTTGAGGCTAGGAGTTCGAAATCTGCCTGAGCAAGACAGTGAGACCCCATCTGTACAAATTTCTTTTTCTTTTTCAATTAGTCAGGTGCAGTAATGCACACCTGCAGTCCCAGATACTCAGGAGATGGAGGTGGGAGGACTGCTTGAACTTGGGGGGTTGAGGCTGCAGTGAGCCATGATCATACCGCTGCATTCCAGTCTTGGTAACAGAGCAAGATTATGCTTCAAAAAAATAAAAGAAGAAGAAGATTTAATGCCTGCCCAGCTGACTAGTGTGGGGCCTATTGACCCTTTCTTTTGACTGATTTCTCCCTTTTGAAATGGAAATGTTTACCCAATGTCTGTATCACCATTACATCTTGGAAGTAAATAACTTGTCTTTTATTTTACAGGCTCACAGCTTAAGAAGCTTGCCTTGAGTTTCAGATGAAACCTTACACTTTGGACTTTTGAGTTGATGCTAGAAGAAGTTAAGATTTTTAAGGACTAGTAGAATGCACGATTGTATTTTCCATGTGAGAAAACATGAGATTTGGAAGACCAGGGGCAAAATCCTGTGGTTTGGGTATGATTTGTTTGGCCCCACCAAGTCTCATATTGAAATTTGGTCCCAGTATTGGAGGGGGGCCTGATGGGAGGTGTTTGGCTTGTGGGGGCAGATCCCTCATGAAAGGCTTGGTGCAGTTCTCATGTAATGAATGAGTTCTCGCTCTATTAGTACTTATGACAGCTGGTTGTTTAAAACAGCCTGGCACCTTCCTCCCCTCTCTTGTTTCCTCTCTTGCCATATAATCTCTGCACACACCCGTTCCCCTTTGCCTTCCACCATGAGTAAAAGCTTCCTGAAGCCCTCACGAGGGACAGATGCAGGTGCCATGCTTTCTGTGCAGTCTGCAGAACAAGGAGCCAAATAAACCTCTTTTCTTTACAAATTATTCAGCCTCAGGTATTCCTTTATAGCAATACAAACAGGCTGGCACTGACACGTACCTGGGACCAACAACCTGTCTTTTACAGGCAAGCTTTTGGTCCTTGTTTATGGAGCTATTTGGGTCAAAGGATCAGCCATTCATTTGACCAGTTTTAGCAGAAGGCAGGATCTCCATGCCTCCAAACTAGATGATCAGCTTACTTTTTCACTCTCACATGCTCAGGAGAAGTGTGAGCTTTCTTCTAGCTTCATTGGTTACAGTGAGTGAGATGGAGGCCACACTCCTCTCTCTGTTCCAATTCTTTTGCTGCTTACAGTGCAGATCATTACGGCACCTCTGGAATGACAAGGCCAAGGAATCTGGACCTATCAATCATAGGCCCCCAGCAAATGACAATCATCTGCATCTGTGCCAGGGATCCTAATGCAGTTGGTCACAGGTAGAATTACCACTAAAAGAAACTCACGGTTTATTTGGAATCTCAAAATGAATAAGCAGGGATCTGGTCTGGAGCAGAGATAGAGACTTCTCATCTGGCATCAGTTAGGTTTTCTTGGACCGTCTAATTTCTCCAGGGGTTCAGGATCTCACGGAGCCTTTCACGGACTGCAGCCCTGAAAAGAACAAGGACTTTAATAGCGTTAAAGAAGACTCATCTCAATTGAACCTAGAAATATTCAAATGTCAGAGAATTCAAATGGATGAGATATTTGGAGAGTTGAGCATGTGAGAGACAAGGTTACTTGCTTAGCTTCTTGCCTTTGTCCACTGCTTTGGATTTAATGTATCAGGACATGGGTGGTTGACAAGGGATTTTGTGCTGCCTCTTGGGCAGCTGAATTTATTCAAAGCCTGGGGAGTTAAGGAAAATATTGGGAAAGGAAAAGCTTTGAGGGTCATTATTTCTCAGGGACCACTGAATCACATGTTTTGGGGGTTATGGCAGCCAGAATGAGCTAAAGAAATCTGCAGTTACTGCAAGTTTGGGAAAAGAAGCACATGGCAGGCAGAGGTCTTCACTTCTCAGGATTCGGAAAGAGAAAGTTCTCGGCAGCGGCGCAGGCGAGGAAGCTTTGGCCTTATGTAAGGCTTGGGTAGGAGCATATGGCAGTATGTTGAACCTCATGATGGAAAATTTTTCCAATTGAGTTTAAGTGAACATGTTGTATACTCCAGACAGCTGGCATAGAGTAACTGGCACACAGGCAAATCCAAAGACAAGATGATTTTTTTCCCCTTCATACTTTTTTTTTCTTCTGTGCTACTTCCTCCACATAACAACACCAACTCTCTGCTTTGATCTATTGCTGGCTAAAGTAAGAGGGGAACATCGCTTCTATTTGTGAAATGCTTTTGCTGTGGGGATCATGTATAAATGGTGCTTATATGGGTCTGATGCTCTGATCAATCATCTTATGAGTCAGGTTGACTATTTGGCCCTTTGGGGACCTGGGACACATTAGATCTCTGGGGTTGGCCGAATCTACTCTTAGAAGGATTCAGCAGCTGTAGCACTTCCCTAGAAATCAGAGCAGCCTGCAACAGCCAGGCAAGACTGACTCTGAGCAGAATGGGAGATGGAGGAGGAAGGTATTTTAGAATTAGGCTTCTTTGGTTGACAAGGGAAAGGGGAGTTCGATTTTTATTTCACTTTTAGCTCTAATTTCTTCTAGGACTTTAGTAGGGAGATAAGTTATCTATTCTTGATATTGGGGAATCAACATTGCATTATTTTGATCCAGTTCCTAATCTTGGGTATGCTATTTTGGCTAGTGTGCCTGGATATTGGCTGAGGCATGAACTCAGCCTAAAATTCGGCTTGGCCTTTGAAATGTCCTTTTGTAGCCCCTCTGTATCCTACTGAAGTAAGAGCTGAACTGCACGGCTCTGTAGGGCCAGGAGATGATCCTCAGAGTCTTGTTGAGTATGGCACAGTGGCCCAGCAGAAGGAGCAGCGTGGCCCTGGTACTGCTGACCCCTTCTCTCTGGGGACAGCTGTGTCCTCGGCTGACCATAGGCTTGTCCAGCAGTCCAAAGGTTTGAGAGAGAACTGAAAGCTGAGGAGAATTTGGGGATGCCTGGCCACCTGGCGACCTGTTGGTGCTCATGCCATGTGGTAGTGCAGGGACATGTTGGCAGGAGAGATTCTGTTTTTTTTTCCACTCACATCTTTATCCACTCACCCTTCTGGAATGGAGAGGAAGGTGCTAGCCTACTAGGTGAGAATTTGAGACCCTCAGTTTGCCTCACAGCACTAGTGGGTGCAGTTACTGGGCTCACACTCCCGCCCCAGCATCTGGGCCAAGGGAGTGAGATGGTGGGTACTGGGAGATGACAGGAGGTATCCATGCTCATGTTGAGGAGTGTTCTATCCCAAACGTTGTCTAGAAGTATCAGGGCATGATGATAATATGAAGCAGAGGACTCTGGGTCAGTACTACCATTGTCTTTAAATTCTCTCCAGACAATGCACCCCCTATTGTGGGTACCAGGACAGACCACACCCACTGCCCTCCCCTGGTGCACCACTGGGTAGAGGCTCCCAAGGCTCCCCTCTCTTTCACCACATTATATTCCAGATCACTCCGCCCTCTCTATCTCTTTCTTGCCACTCTAGCTACCACCATCGCCTGCCCTCTCTTTTGGACTTTTTTTAAAATCTGAGATGAGTCTCACTCCATCTCCCAGGCTGAAGTGCAATGGCACCTTCTCAGCTCACTTGAACCTCCCAGGTTCAAGTGATTCTCCTACCTCAGCCTCCTGAGTAGCTGGAATCACAGGCACAGCTATGTGCCATAACTCCTGGCTAATTTTTTTTTATTTTTAATAGAGATGGGGTTTTACCATGTTGCCCAGGCTGGTCTCAAACTCCTGACCTCAGGTGATCTGCCCGCCTTGGCCTCCCAAAGTGCTGGGATTACAGATGTGAGCCACCACACTGACCTCTTTTGGACTTCTATAAGATAAGACCTCTCATTGTCCTTCCTGCTTCCTATTTGCCCATTTCATTCCATTCTCCTCACAGCAAGTAGAGTGAGAATTCCAAACTTAACCCCTGCCCCCCATAGTGTCCCATCACACTGCAAACCACATCCAGCATTTTTATGCCGGTCCTCAAAGCCCGGCTCATTCCAGCCCTCTGTTACCTCGTGGTCATGAGGCTATAGCCACACTGGTTGCCTTAATCAGCTCAGGCTGATTAACAAAATTCCACAGACTGGGTGGTTCAAAAAATAGGCAATTATTTCCTCACACTTCTGGACCCCAGATGTCTAAGCCAAGGTGGCTGCAAGTTTAGTCTCCTCACACAGTCTCCTCACAGGGTCTTTCCTCTGTGCACACACATCCCTGTGTCTCTTCCTTTAGGGACACCAGTTCTATTGGATTAGGGTCCCACCTTTATGACCTCAAGTAGCCTTAATTACCACTTTAAAGGCTCTGTCTCCAAATACAGTAACATTGAAGATCAGGGCTTGAATATATGAATTTTGGGAGAACAAAATTCAGTCCCTAACACTGGCTTCCTGCCCCCAGGACCCCTGCCCATGCTGTGTCCTCTGCTCATAGGACCTCTCCAGGTCTTGGCATGGCCAGATCTCTCTTGTCATTCAGCATTCAGCCTGAATGTCATATCTATAGAGTGACCCTCTGGCCACTGATCTAAATATCTGGCAGTCACTTGCCATCACTTCACCCATTTTGATTCGACCACAGTACTTGCTCTCTCCTGCTATTGATCATGTATCTCTGTGTTTGCTTGCTGCCTGCCCTCCTCCATCAAAATAAAAGTTATTTGAGAGCAAAGGCCCTGCCTGCCATGCCCACTGGTTACTACTGTGTTCCCAGAGGCACACAGCAGATGCCTAACAAACTTCTATTAAATGAATGAAACAAAATTGCCTTTGCCTTCTGAGTTAAACTGATACATTGATTCATAATGAGGTAAGTCAGACAGCTTTCCAAACTGAAAAATAAACTATCACTGGTGCCCAGAGAAAATCTTCCTCTGATCAAGCGAGCAGAGTGTAGCTCGAGGCCAAGTTGCAGGGCATTAGAAAGTTAAAACACTGGCAAAATTCTTGCGGAAGTGCCTTCCAAAACAAGTGAGATGGTTCACACCACCATCAGGAAGGCATGCATATGCTGGGCTCCCACCCTCTCACCAATGCCATGTGGGATCAAACTCATAAATATTTATCAATTTTTTGAGTAAAATGGTATCTTGTTTTAATTTTCATTTCTTTAGTGACAAGTAAGATTGTGTATCTTTTCATTTGCTTATTAACCCACTGTATTTTTTCCCTGCCACTTATCTTTTCCTTTACCTAGTTTTACATTTCTTAATTCATCGTTTACTTATTGGTTTGCTGGAACACTGTGAACCTAAAATAAAATGCCTTATTTGTCAAACTAAAAATACATGCGTACATTCTTTAAACCAGGAATTATGCTTTTAGGCGGTTAACCCAGAGATAGACATGCCTTAGTGCACGAAAATACATCTGCACAAGGAAGTCCACCACAGTTTTGGTGTAATGGCCGCAAAATAAAATCCACCCAAATGTTCATTACTAGGGACAGGTTGCCAAAAGCTGTTCCTATTAATGAAACTGTTCACAGTGGTTAATAGTAACAGCAAGAGAAGAGAGAGCAGGGGAGAAAGAGATCTTAAAGATTCAAAGGGTTTTTGGTTGTTGTTTTATGTTTTTTATGACTTTTTTTTTTTTTTTTTTTGAGACAGAGTCTCACTTTTGTCACCCAGGCTGGAGTGCAGTGGCACAATCTCGGTTCACTGAAACCTCCACCTCCCAGGTTCAAGCAATTCTCTTGCCTCAGCCTCCCGTGTAACTGGGGCTATAGGTGCCCGCCACCACTTCCAGCTAATTTTTGTATTTTTTAGTAGAAACAGGGTTTTGCCATGTTAGCCAGGCTGGTCTCAAACTCCTGACCTCAGGTGATCCGCCTGCCTCAACCTCCTAAAGTGCTGGGATTACAGGCGTAAGCCACCGCACCCAGCCTATGAATTTTTTTAAAGAGCAATTCTAGGTTCATAGCAAAATTGAGAGGAAGATAACAGAGATATCAACTATATCCCTTGCCCGAATAATGTGAATACAACCTCCCCCATCACCAACATCCTCCACCAGGGGAGTACATTTGCTGTAACTGATGAACCTACATTGACACATCACATCACTCAAAAGTTTATAGTATATTACAGGGTTCACTCTTGCTGTTCTATATTTCATGGGCTTAGACAAATGTATAATGACACATATTCATTATACATTTGTGTAATTACATTATCCTGCAGAGTATTTTCACTACTTTACAAGTTCTCTATGCTTGACCTATGCAAGCCTAACCCCCAATCCTGAGCCCCCTGGCAACCATGGATCTTTCTACTGTCTCCATAGTTTTGACTTTTCCAGAAAGTCCTATAGTTGGAATTATATAGTATTGTTTCATTTTTTAACACAAACCTTAAAGAAGCAAATCTCTTTCTGTCATCCCTCCAGCTCTCTGCAGATATTCAAAATTGCCAGTAGCTGTCCAGAGTTTTCTCCATTACCTGTTTCTTTGAAAACATTGAATACTTCTTTAAATTCTAGAATCAGTCGTGACTCATTAAGAAGTATTAATTTTTGCATCAGGCTGTTCCAAGCATAGCTGTGAGAGGATGTTTATTAAGGCTTGTCACTCTGCATGCAGTATCATGCCACTAAAGGCACATTACAAGAATTCTACCTGCATTCAAGCATTTCCGCACAAAGCAATGGCTCACATACGGTGTGAAAATTGAGTGTGCACAGCCCTCAAAACTTGGAATTCTTGCCAGAGTTGAAGAGGTTTCCACTGGAGCTAGCTGTTCTGAAAGTACTTGGCATCCAAGACAATTGTTTTTAGGTAGCCCCCTCTTGGCAGTCCAGGTGTGCATCCCCAGAAAAGTATGCGTGATTGCATCCTTGGCACACTCCTCACACCCAGGACCTGTGTTCAAGCCACCAAATCATGCTGGTTCCTAAGAGCACCTCTGCAAACCAGATGTCTCTTTGTATGGAACATGCTGGGAGGATGAGTGGGGCACCAACGTGGAACGAAGTGGCCTCTCCTGCTAGAAATTATACCAGTGAATGCACTTGAGGTGCAACTGCTTGATCTCACAACAGTGAAAGGATAAATGGACACAAATTTAGCTGCTTTTGATATATTGAAGACAGGCCCCTTCTTTTATTTATTTCTAAGTCTTAATGATGACAGGAGTAGAAAAGTGGAACTGTTATGACCACCCTGTGACTTTTGAGCTGGGCATGGCTTGGGGCACTAAAATTAAGAGTAGCATTGAGTCATCTACTCAACTCATTTCCAACACCATTTTCCATTGCACACTTTCAAATCTGCTCTGAAGAGCCACCCACACATCAGCTGAAAAAGATGAACCTCCCCTGGTCTCCACACCTCTCCCAGGTTTCCAAGTAGTCAGGATAAAGCCTGCCATCTATGGCCCCACTTCACCACTGTCAGGAATAAAGAGGAAGCCTCAGAGCACTCCCAGCAAGACTTCACACTCAGTGCCCTGCAACACTCCCAGCCTTCTCCTCAATGCTTACATTGAGAACTTCCAGGCAAATCTCATTTTGCCATTCTCTCATGTACATCAAACCTCACAAGGAGCCTGGAGCTCCCAATCAACTCTGATCTTCCTGGATTCTTATTCTCAATTATCCCTACAGTCTCCCTTTTCCCATCCACTCACCTGAAACCAGTCTACACTGTCTTCTGGAAGTCACGCTCAGCTGTTAGCTTCTTCTCAGAACCTTCTTTAACTTCTTGCTGTAAATGGACAGGCTCTCAGGAAACCACTTGCTTTTACCCAGCAGTCTGAAAATGGTGGCTGTGGTATCTTGCAAGGTCCTTGTAATGCCGGATCTGGAGGTAGGGGCAGGTGTTCTGCTTTCATATGCTGCTTGAACATCCTTTTTCCTGCCACAAGAACAAACAACACCACAAAGTTCTCATCTTTTAATGCCACATGTTTAGTCCTTATCAATCACTGTTCTAGCTTATTGCTGTTACCTACAGACCCACAGGTCACTCACCTAATTCCATGAAGATTTTAGCACCTAACTCACTGCCACTTCTCCAATGTATTTGGTAATGTCAATATCCATATATATGATCTTTCCAATATCCTAGACTCTTGGTTTTTTGAGGCCCTTTTCCAACTCTCACACTTCCCATCCTGCCTCAGCCACTCCCTCCCAAGGCCATACTCTAGCCTTGTCATTACCAGCAAAGTCATCCATAATTACAGTTTCAACCATTCTGTCTTTCCAGCTCACTCACTAATGCCCCAACTCCAAAACCTTTGACCCCCCTAGGCAGTATTAATCATTGACTACTTAAGCTTTTTTTGGTCCCTTAATTTCCTCCCCTATGTAGATTAGATTTGATGGTTTATCATCTCACACTCTTGCATATATTCTTAACAGTCTTGTTAAGAAGATTAACAAAGTCCCAGGCTAGGATAAATCAACTCGGTTTACTCTGTACACCAACAGAGATGGCCATGGCTGAAGAAAGCCACGCAGCTTGCTGACTGATCTCATTTTAAGTGGATGACCCCTACCTTCAAAAAACTGTCTAAGCTCCTCCCTAAAGCCAACCCTTCACTTGCATTCTAGATTCCGTCTCCCCTCTCTCACACAAACCTGACTCCTGAAACTTTTCCCCTCCCATTGCTCTCCCTACATCAAGAATTTCTTCCCCTCTATTGGGTCATGCCCATCAGTGTCAAGTGTCTTAAAGAGAACCCCCTCATTACCCTCGTGTTATCCTCTTTCCCCTTTACAGCAACATTCCATGAAATTTGATCTCCTCAGTTTTCTTCAAACTCAACCAGGCACACCCTTACCTCATGGCCTTTGACCTGATTTTTCTCCATTCTGAAGATCCTACGAGGCTGGCTCAGTCTTCTTTTTCATGGCCTTAATGAAATGCCATCTTGTCAATGACATTGACCAGCCCATTAAAAATTGCCACACCTGTTTCCCAGTGGCCAGCAGCTCCCACCTCTCAGCCCCACCGACCACCAGCTTCCACTCCTCTTCTCACCTTTACTACTCACAGTCTGAAATTCAGTCTCAGTTGAATTCTGGTAATAATTGGCATTAGACAAAACTAACATCTTTCAGACAGGGCTTCTAAGAATGCTCTTTGACCACATCTAAATTGGTTAAGGCCTTCCTAAAAAAAAACACATTTTAGATATTTTTTCACCCTCTTTGTTTCCACACTTTGTAATGAAGTTCATGACCAATTGATGGCTTTGTCTTCAGTGACATTTAAATGCCACTGGGTCTTGGAGACGGACAGATTTCTCTTGAGGTCTCTCCAAATGTAGCTTAATTCTTAATATTTTTGTGGCTTTTATTAATTTAAAAGACAGACATATAAAACCTACCTCATCTTCCTTTCTGTCTACTCATCCATCTCTATATTAAATCCTGCCTAGATAAACCAGGAAAGAAAAAGAAGAAAAAAAAATGGCATGTCCCTATCCTAAAAGAATCACCATGTCAGTGGTATCAGAGGAATTCCTATGTCATTCAAGAGATGCTCAAGTGCTCTTGAGAAATTCAGCAGTGGCTTCGAGCAAGATCCCTGGTACATAACATCACCTACAACACAGTGAACCAGAGGGGAATGAATGTAGCTGAATCCAGCAGACAGCATATGCTGTGTAGTACTCAGGAAAGAAAATAATCAGTCAAAGTGACAAAACCAAGGGATCACCCTGGAAATTGAAGGACATGAAATTTCTCCTCTGCACAGTGTCCAGATAAAGGAGAGGTCATACGAAAACCCCAGACATTAAAGATGGAAAAAATGATAATTAAAATATTTGTGGAACTTCCCTCTAGGACTCTTCCACTTTAGCTTATGGGGATAGTTGGTCAGAAATAAGAAAAAAAATAAAATCTCCATGTAAAAGATTTAACTGTAGGCAAATTTTACATAGCATGGTTTCTCTCTTTGAGTGATCTAAAAAATAAATAAATAAAGACCCACGGAGGCTTTAAGTGCTACAAGTGCCCCAGGCAGAAAGATCAGGCTTGGTTAAATCGTTGCATACTCCATCATTTGTGTATCATGTCATCGAAGGTGTCAGGGAGAAAAAGAAACGTGTCTCTTCCTTCGTGCTGACCAAAGTGGCAGAAATCGGTGTTCAGAACTGAAATGACGAACCCTTCAGATTAGAAGAATGCACATTAGAGCATTCTGACCTTTCAGTTCTCTTATGTTAAAATAAAATAAAACCACAAAATTTTAAAAAAGAAGAAGAAAAAATGCTAGGGCAATCAGATCAGGAAGACAAAATCTCTCCCCCTGGCAAGGTTCGGGAACATTCTGCACAGAAGTTCTCCACTTGTCAGAAGAATTTATTTTTCCAATTCCTTTCTCTTGGGGAGCAAGCATTTCCCCAGCAGATATGAGAATGACCTGATTCTCCCAAGGTAGCATACTCTCCACTGAAGCTCTGTTGCAGTCACTCGTAGAAAATTTCCTGTTCCATTATTGCACCAAATGAGCTCTGGGCTAATCAGACCCTCTAGGGAAAGGATAAAAAATAAAAAGCACCCTTCCCCTAAAGCGAGGCTCTGAGCTGCTTTGAACTACATTTACAGTCTTAATATAACCCAAGAGATTTCACAATTCACATGAGAAGCCAAACTCTTCTTCTAATGAAATATTTATTGGGTTTATCATAGAAAAAAGGGGAATATTTTTTGATGAGCATATTCTTCTATTTATCATGTTCATTTGAAGTGCCAGTGAGAGGTTTCAAAATAATTTTTTTTATTGTTGCTTGGGATAAAACATATAATTTTCACCATAAGCAAGATGACCGTAAATAGAATACAGTTCTTGCCGAGTACTGCCCAAGTGTTTGGTGAAGAGGAGGGAAATGGGTATCAAATGCTTCCTCCTGTACCTTACTGACTAAGCCTTACGTTGGCAACTCACCCCTGGTATGCACTTTCTCCTTTCTGCAGCTTAGTGAAGGATTTCGTCAGGCTCAAATAAAATGACACTAGCACAGAAAGCAAGATCCCAAAGCAGGCAACTAGGGAAAAACACACTCAGTGCTGCTGGCCCTTGGAGCCTTGAAAAGGCCAAGGGTTGCGGCCAAGGCAGTCCTGGTGTCCACCAAACAGGAAAGGGAGGGTTAAAAACTCCGCCAATTTCCTGGTCCTCTCTTTTGCCTAATAACATGTGCATCTTTAACCCTCACTTCATACTGAGAAAACATAATAGACTCATTATGTTATTACAAGCAGATACTCTTACTCTGTTTTTTGCTTTGGTGAAAAGTGTGCCGACACAGCACTGCATGTTCATGGGCTTCCAACTGCCACCTCTTCTCCCAAGGGGTAAGAAAGCTGTTATCACTTCCATGCTGATAATAGAAAATTTAGCACAACTGCCTTCCCATCTTTCAAACCACTTCAATATTTTAAAAACAAAAAACAAAACCCCCTTGACTCAAGAGGAAGAAAGAAAAGAAAACTTAGATTACAGTTGATCAGCTCTAAAAACAGTTGTCTAACGTCTCTGTGCAGCTTTTTTTCTTCCTGTAATTAAAAGAAAAAAATATTTGATGTCCCACTTTTGTCCTATCAATTATGAGAAAACTGAACCACCAACATCACACTCCTCCTCCTGTGTTTCTTGCTGGTCCCACCAGGCTGTTACTTATTTCTTCTTAGATATCAACTCTCACCTAATGAACAGGTGCTGTTGTGAAAAACAAGTTTAATTTATATAAACATTAATGTAATACCTAAGGAACTTGCTGAAAAAATAAGATATAATTTTTTTTTGGGTGAGGGAACAGAGTCTTTCTGCATCACCCAGGCTGGAGTGCAGTGGCACAATCTCAGCTCACTTCAACTTCTACCTCCCAGGTTTGAGCAATTCTCTTGTCTCAGCCTCCCAAGTAGCTGGAACTACAGAAACCCACCACCACACCCAGCTAATTTTTAGATTTTTAGTAGAGATGGGGTTTCACCATGTTGGCCAGGCTGGTCTCGAACTTCTGACCTCAGGTGATCTACCCCTCTTGGCCTCCCAAAATGCTGGGATTACAGATGTGAGGCACCGCACCTGGCCAAGATATAAATTTTAAGTGCTTCTCTGGTTCACAGTCCAAGAAACTACAGCTCACTGGGTCACGTAAATTCTTTGTCTTATTAAAATATAAGATTGTTATAAAAATATCATGGCACTATTTAGAATTTAGATAACACTTTTCCTTTTAGGAGCAGCATATCTGGAAACAGATGACCTTATTTCGTATTTATTACAGACTTGTATGTTAGAGGAGGTATTCTTTGCTAGTATCCCTGTATTATGAAGGAAGAAATGGGAGTCTTACAAACTCAAGCAGCCTGCGTACTAGAATGGAATTGAAGCAGCAGAGTTAAAATGCTGCATGGGAAATTCATAGAAGTAAGGCTACTCAGTCGTTCATTGAGTTCAGAGTTTGTAACAACCCCTGATGGTGCTAAAAACTTAAACCTCCAAAGTGTTCCCAGTCTTTCAGACCAGCACATTTGCCTAAAGCAATTTTCTGCCCCAAAGAAGGACCAACTGAACCAACTGAATTAGAATTCAATATGGTCCAATTAGCTAGGCTTGGTGCTGCTTGGTTTTCCTGGCATGTCCAGCTGGCAAGAATTCTACCCTTACTGGCAACATGGGGGATGGAAGGATTGTAGAATTAAGCTCTACAGGTAAAACAAAAACTGTTCTGAATATTCACATTTCCTTTCTTCGCCTCTCAAATGTTATTGCAAATGAAATTATGTCAGAGCAAAATGCTAATAAACCAAAGTGGATTTGTTTGTGTTTTTTTTTTCCTACCATGGGGAGCAGCCAGACGGCTTTACACTAGCTAGATGTGGTTTTCCAACCCTGGTTTAAAAAGCAATGCAGGTATGTTGTCATTTACTTTCAGTCTGCAAGTCCTTTTGATAAAAGAAGCCCTTTGCAAGAAGCATTTCTCTCCTGTCCTTATAAATCAAATAAATAAAAATAAAAATTTCTGCCAAGCCATATGCTTCTGTTCCTCTCCTTCAACTGGCCTAAAATAAAATAGATTACCCTTCTCTGTTCTTTTTCCTATCCCTCTACTTGAGAGGGAAAAAAAAAGAGCTAGTGAAAGAAAAAGAGAGAGAGAAATCAAACAACTGTCTAAACAAATCACTCCAACATTTCCAAGGGCTTTTGACCTGCAGCAATGTCAATCTCGTCTTTTTTTCCCTTTCTTTCTTTGAATCAACATAACCTATGATTCTGATCACTCCAATATGTCAGTGCCTGCTGAGGGCACATTTTATTGTTCATAAAGCCCCAGACGATAATGAAAAATAAGCAAGAAAATGATAAATTCATCAAAGTTGCGAGAATATTCGAGGAAAAAAGGAATTTCCCGAGGTAACTGTCCTTGACCCGGCTCTTTAATCGAGTGAAATTTCATCACTTTATCTAATATCATGCTTCATGCTTCAGGCTCCCAGCAATTCTATTTTAGTGTGGTCTAATGGGCAGCTGACACCTCCACTCAGCACCAGACTGCATAATATGTGCTGACACACTGTGTGGCAAGCTGCCTTTGCAGGGGCTGTTTATTTGAGCCTCGCCAGGAAAAATGTCATCACAAAAAGGTTCTTTATAATTCCGGGCTCAGCTTTCCGGGACTGAGAGGACTTCCCGCTTTAAGAGGTCTGGGAGCCCTTGCAGGAAGGCAGGCAGTGATCTGCGTGGCTGTGTACATTTGACTTTAGGTGAGAGGTTGGGAAAGCCCCAGTTATGGTTGTCTGAAACCTGAATCTAGATAGTGTAATGAAGAGTGTCATTCTAACGGCTTTGCAGGCTGCTCTTCTCAGAACCTCTGATTCAATTTGATATTCTGAGGTTAACGTACTGTATTGGGCCTGAAAACAGGAATGCACATGGAAAGCTTTTATACTTATTCAGTTCAGTAAGCATGGCAAACTCATCAACAGCTATTTGTACACTGTAGGCATGATGGGACTTACTTTGATGTTCTGATTTATGCTTGCTATTTTCCCCTCAGTATTACTTTGGAGTTGAAATGCACTTTAAAAAAAAGTCAGCTTTTGACATGATAGCTAAGGATATTATCATAAATGAAGCAACATACACACGTGCACACACAAATATAGAAATGCTACAATCTTTGACTCTAAATTTCCAGTATAGACAAAATTCAAATTTTCTAAACATACAAAGGAGACTAAAGATAATTAGATGAAATGGGTGACCGTGGACTGAATTCAGTTCTACCAAATGGAAAACATGCTATCAAGGACATTAGGACAACTGACAAAACATGGGCCATAGGTTGGAGAAAAGTATTGTATGAGTGTTAAGTTTCCTGAATTTAATCGCCTATTGTTGTTATGTAAGAGAATGTGTTTTCTTAGACAATTCAGAGTGAATTAAAGATACTAAAGGGTATGGGGGCATGGTGCATACAAATTACTTTCAAAGGGTTCCGAAAAATTTAATTAGAGCAAGAGGGAATGATAAAGGATATGTGGCAAAATGTTAAACATTATTGAATCAGTAGAGCAATGCAAAATAATTCTTGTCAAAAAACAGTAAATAAATTCTGTTGAGTTGAGGTTCAGTTGTCTTCCCTCCATTTCTGTAAAAGAGGCCAGTTTGGCATCCATATGCAAATGTATTTTGATATTCCCAATCTATAAATGAACCTTTGTTCATTCGCCTGTTTCCCTCACTAATGATGAACTAAAACCTCTAGCACGTGCTCCTTCAAAATAAAATTGGTGAATCCAAATAAAGTCCTTAGTTCTCTAAACCAATCTTGTGACATTTCCATCAGTCCAAAATCACTGCAAAATAAATATTTTCTAAAATTGCTATAAACAGCAAATAACGATGGGTGGGGAACTGGTGTAAGAATAAATACCTGCTGCATGTGCACATATTAAACAGAAATGTGCTTTATAGGGAGATAATGTGCTTACTCCAAAACTGTGGCACCAATAAGGTTAAGCAAGCTCTGGCCAGTCTAATACTACCACAGCTCTGATCATAATGGAGCTCCGTGATTTGTGGCCTCATTAGAACCCTGGAATGGCTATTTAGATCTCCATGTATGCTATGCCTTGCTTCACCTCACAACCTTTATATTTAAGAAACTGGAGTAGAGTAGCTTTACAGTTCCCAGAAAGATCAAATTTAATCTCAAATGGAGTAAGTCATTTCTATCTTATAGTAGGTAAGAAGTCGCATGGACTGGCCTAGTGATCCCCATGGTCTAACTACGGAGGAAGAATCTTTTGTCTTTTGTCACAAAATACGGGTAGTTCAGTTATGGAGGAAGAGCATGGTCGGGTGGGATAGTAAAGCAGCGAAGCCATCTGTCCATCAAAAGGTTGAAAGCAGGGCATTTATCAGTGGTGAAATAAGAACACTGTTCAAATGCCAACATTTACACCACAAACATTTTTCACTTTAAGCAGGAGTGCTTTAGTAAGACCGATCAACTATTCCTTCCCCAGTGATTTCCCACTTTGCTTTTTCTAGAAAGCAATTAGTACTAGTAGCAGTATAGTAGGAGCCATAATGATAATAGTCTTTATATTATATTGTCCACAATATCACATTACCCCTTTATTATTTACAGTTCTCTGAACCAGATATTATTAGCACCATTTCACAGAACAGTAAACTGAGGTACAGGGAGGTTATGTGACTTGTGACACCAAGAGCTAAGCAGTGGCAGAGTCAGATTTCATATTAGGTTAAGTCTGGTTCCAAATCCAGAATGCTTGCCTTTATACTATACAACCGCTAGAACACAGAATTGATGAAAACAAGTTTAGAAATTACTTTACTAAAAGCTCATTGAAGAAAACAATACAAATTAGGTGTTCACAATACGGTACTGTCCATGTCATGGCCATGGTGATCAATGGTCTTGTGTAGCATCATGTCAATGAAATAACTAGTTTAAATAAAGCAGGTAGACTATTTTGAGCAAAGAATGCAAAGCAGGGTTATTTCCTTAGATGAGCTAAAGTTATTAAGAAGAGAAAAAAGGAACTACTCTTTAATTTTCCATTTTGAAGATTTTAATACCCTACTTGGAGAGACCCTATATTTTCTAAAACTGTAAACGAAACTGACTGCAAAATTATGAGAAATTTTTTAATGCGAGCTTCGAATGTTGTTGTTTTAGCAATGGTAATAAACTACGTCAACATTTTTCCTAGTAAAAGCAATGATTTTTCTAAAGGGGAAAACTTTAACTTATAATGACGTTTGCTAGTCAAATCATGGCAAGAAGTATTTGGGGTCCGATATTTTAGGTAACTTGATTGTATCTCAAAATTAATCCTGTCCACCATTTTATGTGAACGCCAATTTCCCTTAATCACTGGAAAGTATCAAGTGTTGTCAATGAGGCTTTTAAACGTTCTGAAGAACATAAGTCAAATAAAATAGTGACTTTGGATATGATTTCATTTGTTACCTGCCTGTTAGGTCCTTCATTCAACTAACAAATATTTATTAAATGTGTTTCGATTCTTGCTCTCAATAATCTTAGAATTCAAAGATGAGATAAAAATGAACAGTTAGCCGTAACAGAGAGCAAGCGAAAGTACCCAGTAAAGAATGCAATGAATAAAAATTACTCTTTTGGGAAACTGTTTTTCACTCTGCATGATTCTGCTTGTTCATCGCATGACCCTACCTCCCTCATCATAGGAACAAAGTTATGACCTGGACGGGCCAATCAGAGAACCCAGGCTTCCCAGAAACAATGATACCCCCTAGGCAGACACATGCCCCACCTCCAAACAACCCAAGTCCTAGGGCGAGTTGATATAAATGCTGCGAACGAGGATTTCTCTCCTTCAAAGAGCTAAAAATACTGTGTAAATCTGGAGCTTCTGAGAATCGCCTTCCCATCATGTATGAGTGTAGGGTCTGCTTAAGACTGAACCCAAAATGGAGAAAATCAGAGCCAGGAAATATGATAAGGGACAGATTCCTGAGAACATTTAGCCAGGCACTGAATTCAGCCGGCTCAACTACTGGATTTTCAGTTACATGAGACAATAAATAATTCTTTTATTTACCCTCCTTTGTTTCTTTCATTGAAAACTAAATTGCCTCTCCAATACCAAGATGATCCCTGAATGGAGATTGATTGAAGTGTAAAACTTTATCCATCTCTAACATCGTATTAATTTACTTCACGTGAGGGACAGCGGAAAGGGCAATTACCTTCAGCTAAGTAATACACTCAGGGTTTCGTGGAGGAAGTGATATTTGAGTTGAGCTACGATTTCCAAAACTGTAAAAGCGCAATAAGGACATTTGGGATGAGGAATTAACATGAACAGAGACAAAGAAATATGAACGTATCCAGTGCATGTCTGTAACTCATTGGTAAAGAAATATAATGAGCAATGGAGAAGCTAAGACTGAGAAGATATTTGAGAAGTTGATGATAAAAGATCTTGAATATTGGCCAGGTAGTCCAAACTTTATTATGTAAGCAAATGCAAACCACTGAAAGCTTCGGCTTTGAAAGAAAAAAAAAATCAGGATGCATCGTATTTCCTGGGAAAATAATCCTGGCAACAGCCTAAAGAAATAATTACATTAGTAAAGATTGGAACAGAAGGCCACCTAGGACCTAGTGACAGGCCTGGTGAGAGGTGTTAAGGACTTAAAGTGCCTAGAGGGATGGATAAAAACAGATATATTAAAGAGACATTTTAGAAATAAAATTAACAGGGCAAGGTAACTAATGTTAAACCTTTTAAATGGTAATATCTGCCAAGAGAGAATTTTTAAAAAGAAATTGTGATCTGATGACGTTTTGAGGCAACAGTTTTTAATGGTTCAAAACACGATCTTTCAGGCAAAGTGGAACTAACCTTTGAGAAATGCTTAGAAATGATCCAAAACAGGCAGATGTACTACGCTCACTCTAGTATCAGGAAGTGAAAGAATTTTACTTCTAAGTTTTGACTTTATAACACATTTTAAACTGCAGACAAATGAGCTGGCATAATGGTAGAGTCACAAAATGAGTTGCAAGTTGAATGTTAAATGATGCTTGCTTCCTCTAGGTTTTCCTGTGGTCGGGCTTAATCTCAGGACAGCAACCAAATGTGGATGCAGACTGTCTTCATTTCTTTCCTTCCTCCCTTCTCTTTTTTTCCTCTGGCTCTCTTCCTTTTTTCTTTTCTCTTTCTTTCTCAGTCCATCCTCCTACTCCCCCACTATTATTAAATTCTTAGCTAGATTTAGAATGAAAACTTTTTATTTTCATAGTGGAAATTAATCAGCATGCTGTTTTAAAACAACACAAGAAAAATTAGCAAAGTTTTCCATGGACTTTAGAGTGAGTGACCTTTTAAATTTTAATGCAGCAAATATTTAGAGAGTGCTTACAATGGGGCAAGGAGAGTGCCGAATGCAGCCACTGTCTCCAAAGACCCAGTGCTCAGAATCTTCGCTTAGAGAGTAGTGACTTGTCAAATCTCTTTCAGCAAATTACACTGAAATTACATTAGGATGATTTTCTTTCCCAAATTGACTACATTGTCATTTGAATTCAAATAGGGAGTATGATGACATTCCAGAAATTTCCATAATCATTTTTCTAAAGGTATGCAAATGTTGATTTCAAGTTGGAACCCCTGGGATGACGGTTGGGGCTTCATGGCCAGTTTTAACTTTCAGGTGGATCATAAGCATTAATCGGTCATATTTAGTTAGGTATTGAACGTAATAACAAACTGTAGTATTCATTACTGAGTGTGAAATAACAAGCGCTCATGTCAGGGAGGGACAGCAAGTGGTAACTACAGGATGACTGCTTGAAGATGAAGGGAGAACAAAAGGGACATTGAGTTGTCAGCGCCAGAAATCAGTTGGCAACCATCATCCATTATCTACAGGTACCTCAGTGATATTTTTAACTGTGCCTAAATCTAACACCATTAAAAAAGAAATAAGAATTAATATTTTCTTAACTCATAGGATCTTTTTACGTAAATACCACGTACTATTATTATTACCCTGAGTAATCATCTAGGAGTTTAAACTATGCATAGATAATGTTTTCTTCAACTTCAAAATGCAAAGAGGAAAAAAAAAATGAATTCCTGTAATCATCTTCGAATCGCCCCTCACAAAAAAAGTAGGAAGCTGGGATACAAGCCAAGAGAAAAATCTCATTTTAGAACTTCAAGATCAAGTACCTAGACCAAGGGTGAAAAAGGGATCCTTAAAGAGACCTTAGAAACAAGTTCTGAGGAACTTGAACATGGGGTTTTTACATAAAAGTTCAACTTGGCCAGCTGTGGTGTATTACGTCTGTAATTCCAGCACTTTGGGAGGCTGAGGCGGGAGGATCACTAGAGCCTAGGAGCTGCAGATCCACCTGAGCAACATAGGAAGACCCTATCTCTACAAAAGATATTTTGAGGCCAGGGGCAGTGGCTCACACCTATAATCCCAGCACTTTGGGAGGCCGAGGTGGGTGGATCACGAGGTCAAGACATTGAGACCATCCCGGTCAACATGGTGAAACCCCATCTCTACTAAAAATACAAAAATTAGCTGGGCATGGTGGCATGCACCTGTAGTCCCAGCTACTCAGGAGGCTGAGGCAGGAGAATTGCTGGAACCCAGGAGGCAGAGGTTGTGGTGAGCCGAGATCACACCATTGCACTCCAGCCTGGGTAACAAGAGTGAAATTCCATCTCAGAAAAAAAAAAAAAATTTTTTGGAAAAACCAAAACACCTAGCTAGGTTTGGTGGCGCTTGCCTATAGTCCCACCTACCAGGAAGGACGAGGTGAGAGGATCTCTTGGGCCCAGGAGTTCCAGGTTGCAGTGACCTGTAATCATATCACTAGACTGCAGCCTGGGCAACAGAGTGAGACCCCGTCTCAAAAAATATATGCATATATATGAAAACAAAAAGTTGCAACATTAAACTGTCCCAGATGAACAAACAAGTTAACACTATTAAAAACACTTTTCAGTAAAATATAACTTCTAAATTATATCACACAGATCAACGCATTAATTAAAAATAAAAGATATATTTCACTCAATCAAGGATTCTTGAGTGTTCAGATCTTAAAGAAAATTATATTCTTACAATTTCCTTTTTTAGCTTCATAGTCAACTAACAGTTTAACAAAAGGCAGAGGAGAAATCTGTAACAGGCATTAAACTTTCACTTTCATTAGCAAAACAGACATTGAATGGATGTGCTTTTGCCACATCTGCTTAACCTTGAAGACTCTGCATTTTGTTCACTCCTCTCCTGGCAGTTTTAAATGGCAAAAACATTCCTGGCTTCATTTGCAGTCTGAATGAGTAATTTCAATGATAACAATGACATCTGAAATATTTGTGGTTTTGTGCAGCATTTCCTCCAGGAATAATAAATAAGCCAAAAACATTGAATAATGCAAAGAAGACCTTCCTTAAGAACCATAGAGGAAAACAAGATTCTGTGCAAAAGTCATTTGTTTTGGCAGTGTAACCTCGTTCATAATGGAATTCATACTGCCCAGACTCTTTGTTTTGGGGCCAATAAATTTATTAATAATAAATTTAATTAAACATCAATGAATCAGTGTTTAGGTCTCCATTTCTGAGCTGCTAATATTTATCCAGCAGTGGTTGAAGTCCAGTTGTTATTTGTTTAAATTTAGACTTATATAGGTCCTATATGTTCAGAGGATCTTTATCTTGTATTGTCCTCGCTATTAACCAACACTTGAGCATAGGAGTTGGGGAGCGGTATGTGATGTTCTAGTTCAAAGGATTTTTTTAGCCAAACTGAGCTTAAACATGTACATAGGCATATTTTAAGGTGTGTATACGGTATTAGCTGGCCTCTCAAGCTATATATTTTTAGATAAAAAGCATTTATACTAAATACAAATTCTTTATAAACGAATCAGACCACCAGCCACAAAGTTAAAACGCTTTTAAAAAGACTTCACAAAAATACCAAGCTTAAATTGTCTCCTTTACTTGTAGCAAAATGAAATAAACAGAGAAAAAGGAAATTTCCCCCAAGCCAACACATAGACAGGAAAAGACTTCAATAATCCAAGAGGAATGACAAACATTTTTAAAATAACATTGGATTTTAAATTAAAGTCTTAACTAAAAGTGGTTCTAAAAATCAATGTACTCTGCTTAAGGGAAAGAGGGAGGAGGACTCCAGTACATTTCTAAACACACAGTAGGCACTCGAGGAATCATTGTTGATTGCTAGCAAAGCCGTGACAAAAATCTTGTGTTTTTCTAGTATAGAGGCTGAATCAAAGTTTTCTCTCTGTCTGGATAGTATGGATGTTCCAGAGAGTATAACAGTAAAAGGACAAGCAAGTAAGAAAGAAGCACTTAAAGGAATGAAAGAGAGACTTTGGAATTAACAAAGACAAGATCAGTTTCTCATTTCCATATCCCTTCAAAAAAAGTGGCTGGGTAGGGGGACTTGTTATCTCATCATTCTAATAAAGGAGTTGATCTACATGTACTCTATAGAGGGCCATAAAGTTCCCAGTAGACATTATTCAATCAATTCTCACTATATTGTTTTATAATTTTTTGAAAAAAAAAATGATGATATTCTCTCTATCTTCCTCATAGCATAAAGAAAGATCTAAGAAGGAGCTAAGAGCTTTCTAATCAGTTGGTCCTCATTGTTCCAGGAAGTTAATGGATAAGAGATTGCTTCCGGTTTGGAAGAATTATTGAGTCATTCAATTCTTTCACCTCTCCAGATCCGTCTCAATATCCAAAAGTAAATAAAATGCAAAGACAGTGGGACCACCAGAGGAACTCTCCCACTGTCCCTTTAACATCCAGTTGGATGGCACTATCTAGTCTCCGGGTAAGTATCATTGCTCTACGCATGTGTAGAGAAAGTGTAACCCTGAGAAGACTGAAGAAGAGAGAAGCTAAATAATTACTGTTACAGGCAACACAGAAGATTCCAGTTGGCATATTCATAAAAATCAAGGACTTTTTTTTTCCAAGAGCACTGTTCAAGCAGGTAAACAATACATGCAGATTTACTGCACTCTACACACAGCCACTGGTGTTTCCCTGTCTTAAAGCATTACCATTAAAAAGGAATTATCCTACTTAGGAAACAAGGCTGTGTGTATTTAACTTGAAAACAAGATTTGACAAGGTGACCATCTGTTTTCTCTTTCCCACTTAATTACAAAAGGAATGGTACTTGAAGCCCACCAAAATACCCAGGGAGGAATTGGGATTATGACATATTCATTTTCTCTGCAAAGTGCAAACCTAACACTTGCTTATACGGCCACAGTGAAGGGGAGCAGAATTAGCATATCTGCAACTGCTCTTCCACCACAGCCACTGGGACTGAAGTTAGTTAACCTGAAGACCTGACACCACTCAACGTAAGCCCATTGAAGGGCACCCAAACCGTTGGTAAAGCCTCCCTTTGGGAGGAACAAATGCTCCATTGGATGATACCTTCTCTCACTGCCTTGCGTGAAATCATCTCCACTCAAGGTCTGAGTTTCTATCAGCAGAGTTTGTTTGGTAAAATATGCTTGAATCCAAGAGTACAGAAATAACCCCATGTCATGGAAAATACAGAAGACTGGAAGTCTGAAAATCTAGGTACCAGTTCCAGGTAAGTCACTCCTTATCCTGTGTGGCCCCAAGCAAGTTATACGAACACCCTGAGTCTCAGTTTCTTCATCTGTAAAATGGGAACACTAATACCAATTCTGCTTACTTTACAGGATGTCTAGAAAAGTTTTATAAGATAATTGGAAACTGATAGGTAAAATATAAATTATTTTACGAATATAAAATATTAATAAGAATATCAACAAAAATATTGTCACGGTAAACCTAGAAAGAGTCCCATAAGGGACATCTCTACAGCATGAGGAAATACCCATTGCAACAATAAGATAATTTTTCTAGCTTCTCCTTTTTGTTTAAGCAGAGATCTGACCAGCTTCCAAAAGGCCTTGAAAATAGTCAAAACTGTCCCAGAGAAATACTTGCTTCAGAATATTTCCACTTGTGTAGACATGACTTTTTGCAAGAGCTTTTGCATGACATTTTGCAAGAGCAAAAAGTGAATTCTGTGTCCCTTAATTCTTTGGTATTTTCCTGAAAATACAGTGACCTTCATTCTAGTGCTGCCTTATTCAGTGTGGGAGCCACCAGCCGCATATGCCTATTTAAAATTAAATTAATTAAAATTAATTAAAAAACTAAAATGTTAGTTGCTCGATCACACTAACCTCATTTTAAGTACTCAATAGTCCCAGGCAGTAAGTTACTGGCCATATCATAGCAGACAGCTCAGATGCAGAACATTTTCATCAGAGAAAGTTCTATTGGACAGCAAATGTAAGGGTTTAAAAAGTAAGGCTTTCCTGGAATGAAACTGGGGAAGGAAATATAGTATTGCTTTCAAATTCAAACTGACTCAATTCTGCCTTTCATTTGAGTGAATGGTTTAAATTCCCTAAGTCTCAGTTTTCTTCATCAGCATAATGGGGACAATAACAGTAAAATTTCATAAAGTACTTATAGTAATTATGAAGACTAAGTGAAATAAGTAAAGCATCAAGCATATTATACGTACTCAATAAATGTTATTTATTACTGAATTTCATCAAGTCTAAGATGCAGAACTTTTCACATTTTAACATATCTCAAATTCGCATGTAATTTATCACCAGTGCCAAAAGAAACTTGGCAGAGAACGGAGTTGTGACATAGATGTCAGTGCCTGCACATGTGCAAATTTAGCATGTGTGTAGAAGGTTAGAGATTCATCTGAGTCTCACCTAAGCTGAGATATAAGCCTTGTTAGTATGGCATGTTGTTGAACCTTATTTTAAATTTGGATTTCAATTGTCATTTAAAATGTCTTTGAAAGGAACATATTTAAAATTTAACAGAGAAACAAATGATTATTGTTGCAGAATTGTCAGGCTCTATGTAGTATAATTAAATGCAATCACAAGTGCCAAATCTCTTAGGATGGGCATGTATTTCTCAAAATTATGAAGGCTTGATGATGTCTGTTCTTGAATTCTAAATGACTATCACTCTGATTCCATCACCCATCCATCAGAAATTCCCAGCTGACTTTTAAGAACTGTTTAATGTCCATCAATATGTGATTCAATTAAACGGGAAAAAAATGTAATGATGATTTTAACCACATGGGAACTGTTCATGAAAACTGAAATACTGTTATATTCCTCGAAATTAGTCTTTTGTTCCTGAACACGCTAAAGAAGAACAGATTATAAAACTCAGGTTCTGAGGAGAAGTGGAGAAGTCACCAAGATCCCACAGATGGTGTCCAAATAGACTCGGGAGAATATTTGGACTTTAAACGCAGGAAACCTTATGCTTAAGTCAAACTTATGAACTGAAGAATATATATCTGTCAGGAAAAAGAAAGTTGTGCGATATTATAGGTACCTATTTTTTCTGAAAAGCTGTTATTCAGTTTATGGTGTATTTAGCAACTTACGTTGTCTGCTGTCAAGGAAATGCAGCATTATCAACAAGAAAAGACATATGATGAGAGAAGAAAGAGATAAATCCCCATATCTCCTAATCTTAGCTCTAGAGGAGACAATTTCTTCAGTTTATTTATTTATTTATTTATTTGCTTTTTTTTAGTTTTGTTATTATTAATATATTTCATCAAATCTGATAACTTTGCTGAAAAACACACAACGGTTTTAATAGTCACTAAGGAAGAAAACTTACCAATTAAACTGATAAAAACGCCTTCCTATCAGATTTTTTTGTTTTATACTTATTGAAATTATTTTTAAAACTTATTTTTCCAGACTCCTATGTATCCAAAACAATGAAAATGTTAGCTAAAATGCTAGCATTTTAAGCATTGCTTCACATGCTTAATATGCAGTTAAGATACTACAAAAAAAAAAAAAAATCTTCATAGAAAGAACCCAAAAGGACTTTCAAGCTCGTCATGAGAACATCATACCTGGGTAATGTGGAAAACAACCAATAAGGATTGGAGAAAATCCCTCATGAGTCAGCATCAAAGGCTGCAAGAGTGAGGGGCGGATGGGGTGCTTGCTTCACAAGCAGGAAGAGGCAGGGTTCATTGACACAAAAACTGTCCAGGGCCTCCACAGTCAGGAAATATCATTCATCCCCCCACCAGTCTGCGAGCTTAAGGACATTCAGACCTTCTCTCACAAAAGCCATCCCACAACCCGGAATATCAGACCTATGACAGTGATTTTACAAAAATAATATTTATTGAGTTTTGTGGTGTTTTCTTCTGGTTTTGAAAGGTATTCTTGTTTATTGTAAAGAATCCAGAAAAACAAAAACAAAATGTAAATTAAAAAATAAGTGTCCCAGAATTTCATCATTGATAGCAATTTGATATATATCTTTCCAGTCTTCTCCCTGAGTGTTAATTAGGATAATATTGATTATGCAATGCTGTTTGTTATCATTTTCACTTAATATTTCCCAAAGCCAATATATATTCTGAAAAAAATTCTAAGAAAAAAATCCAGCAGGAATCACTTTTATACACAAAGTCATTAATGATATGCCTTGAAATTAGTCTTTCTATGTTTTTCTAAATAGTCTATGTTTTTCCGTACTATTTTATTGAAAGGTAATACATACCTTGCATATACTGCGATAGAATACTCCGTTACTGACTATGGAATTTTCTTCCAAAGGACTGACACCAGTTGCTAAGTGTTGATATTGGTACTTCCTTGATATTTTCAGACAATATCAGGACACACATTCCTTTCTCAAATGTTCTAACTTGGTTTGCTATCTCCAATATCAAGGAGTTATTGATGTCCAGTCATGAATATATCAAATTTATACCCCCATTCTGTTTCTGTGTTGCTGCACACACAGCAATTTTTCCTTTCAATACATAATCTTGGTGCAGTCTTTTTGAAAAAAAAAAAAAAGTGTGGGAATTAAACTCAGCACTCGTAATAGCACACAACTCAATGGGCACGATAACAATGTAAATAGCCAAGACAAGTATGCACAGCCTGGGGAATGACAACGATATCATAGCTATCACCTGAGAAATTGTAATACAATGCCTTTAATGATAAGATATGTCCTAATTTCAGTTTGTGAAAAATGCTGTCTTAAAAATAAATGATCATCAATTTATAAGGAAATATAAAGGACTTGATGAATGAACACCACAGGGATCCAATTGGCAAAACCCAGACTACAGGAAATTGCAGGTCAAACAAGCTGGCTTCTTCAACAAGTAAATTGCAAGAGAGAAGAGAGAAACAATAGATTAAAAGAGACTTACCATATATTTTTAGAACATAATCAATTTCAATGCATTATTATATTCATCAGACAACTGAAAACTTGAACATTGGATATTTGAGAATATTTTATATATATTTGGTTATGTATTTTTTGAAGGAGCCCTTATCTTTTGGGCTGTATGTTGAAATATTTACAGAAGAAATGACATGAAATCTGGGATTTTTAAAAAAATAATGTTGGAGGGTAGAGATGAAGAGAGGCATGGCAGGCAGACTTCGGACGTGGCCTCCAAGGATTTCTGCCTCCTGGCATGTTATCCCCTCCCCGTGGGTGTGGGCTGGACCTAGTGACTTTTCTCTAAGGAATAGATATGGCAAGGATGATTGGGGTACCTCTTTCATTAGACTGAATCTTCCCTTCTTGCTCACTGCCCGTTGCCCCTTTCTTGCTGGCTCTCTGATGAAGTAAACTCCATATTGTGAGATGCTTTCTACAGAGCTGCCCACGTGAAAAGGAATAGAGGGAGGCCTAGAGCCAACAACTCATGAGGAACTAAATCAGGCCTGGGAAATGGATCCTTTCCAGTGGAGTCTTTTTTTTTTTTTTTTTTTTTTTTTTAGAAACAGGGTCTCGTTATATTTCCCGGGCAGGTCTCGAACTCCTGGGCTCAAGCTATCCTCCTGCTCGGCCTCCCTAAGAGCTGGGATTACAGGCGTGAGCCACAGCACCTGGCTCCAGGTGAGTCTTGAGATATTGCAGCCTGTGAGAGACCCACAGCCAGAAGACCTGAATAAGCCCAAGGCAGAGAGCGAATCCACAGAAACTGTGAAATAATAGATGCATTTTGTTTTAAGTTGCTACAAAATGGGATGACTCATTTCAGCTAAATAATACAGTCTGAGACGAGGCCAGGGTTTGATGGCTATTGGGGCTGAGTGACAAGCATATGTTCATTTACTATTCTACTTTTGCATATGTTTGAAATTCTCCATGATAAAGAGTTGTTGAAAAGGAATCGTGAAATGTGGCATTAACAATTCACCATTCTATCTTCCATTTAATGGCAGTATAGTTTTTTTCCATATAGCTAAGTTTTGTCTGTCTCTTCTGTTTTGATGTGTTTTCTACTCTGATTTGACCAACTGAGCTCTGTTGAGTAGACACTCAACAAATGACAGTATACGTTCGCTGAGTGTCTACTAACTACTAAGAAAGAAATGGGTTAATGCACAGATTAAAATAAAAACTAAGAGAAAAGGCTCTTCTACTTTTATATTCAATTTGGGGAACTGTAGCAGGATAAATGGAAATAAACAGAAGGGAGGATTTTAAAAATATATAATTAACGGAGGAAAGGAAGTCTGGCATTGGACTATGGACAGATGAAGGCAAATTTGTTAGTTCATTTTCCAGGCTGTGTATTAATCGGCAGCTCTGTTTTCATTTAGTTTTGTTTTGCTTAATCTTTTTGACTCTTGACCATGTCACTAGTTTTTAAACCTCCACCAGCAGAACAAGAGAGAAAAAAAATGTAATGCAGTAGTCAAATATTTCTCCTTGTCACCACATGTAGAAAATGTCAAAGATGATGGAAACAAATAGCAAAATTAAACACTGAGTTAATTAATGCAAAGTGAATATTGAGTGGGGATTTGGATTCCTAGTGAGCATGTAGCTTGCCGATACATTATAGGTCTAAGTTTATAAGGTCACGGCTCGTTAAAATTTAACAAGTGTTTTAGAAGAGATATAAAATGTTTTTTATCAAACCCACACGTAATTTTCTTATCTTCTTTTGACAGGGATAATTTTAAATTAGCTATTTGCCACTTTGTTCTCATAAAACGATTATAGGATGTGACTCATTGAGGCCTAAATTATGTGAAGGTGCTAGAAAGAAATCTGCTGAACGTCGGCTGTTGAGGACCAGTAACCGTTCAGACCCCAGGAGCAGGCGTCCTTCCACTGTGATTCAGTGCTGGACTTCAGCATCCAGGCTCTGGGTAAAACCACTGCCACCTACAAAGGGTCTAGCTTGGGAAAGCAGTTTAAATGCTCCAGACTTCAGTGTACTCATCTGATAAGCAAGTATGGCCATAATATAGTTAACCTCTACATCTGTAGTAAGGAGCAAGTGAAATAACACCCATAGATGACTTAGCACACGGCTCAGTTGCTCAATAAATGAGAACTAATATTGTAGCTATTACCAAAACAGACGATCTTGCGTCCTTGGGCCCCCAAACTCATAAGCATAGGATGTATGAATGTGAATTGTGGTGTAGAGTGCAATAAACATCTTCCTCCTTTTCAGTTGATATTTTGATGTTAAAACAGGAGGTAAAGTTGGGAGGATGAGTTTGTGCATATAATTTGCTTCTTTATGATATTTTAATGTAATATCTTTCCAGGATCTTAGTATGCCTATAACTCAGTGGTTCTCCACTGAGGGCAATTTTGCCTCACACTGGGCCCCAGGGGACATTTGGGATATTAAATTTGGGACATGTGGAGATATTTTAATGGTCATGACTGGGGAGGTGCCAAAGATCCTAAAATGCATAGGACTGCCCCCAATAACAAAGAGTTAACTGATCCCAAATGTCAAGAGTGCCAAGGCTAAGAAATCCTGCCCTAGTTGCTACGGCCAAGGACAGAATTATTTTAGTTAGTTTTTAAATGTTCTGGGCAAGCATTTAACAACAGCTAAGACTGCTTTTAAACTCTCTTACTTTCAGCCAGTGGAATTACTCATGATCTTTTAATTACACTGACCAAGACTTCAGAGGGCCTCTTTCTGGTGCTGTTAGCCAAAGCAGACTTTACTGTGAGAAGAAACAGGGAAAGAATAGACATGCCATGAGTGAAGAAAAGCCTCTCATTATTCCTCAGCATTGTGGCCTGGGAAAACAGATGCATATTGCACCCTCTCTATAATAAACGTGTAGCATTTAACTACAAATGATGTGCTATTTTATACCTTCCAGTGCCTAGAGCTTGTGGTCCACATGACCCAACACCACTGAAAACGAAGGGTGGGCAGGAGAAGGTGGGAATTGAGCGCCACTGAGATCTCTTCAGTAGCTCTGATCTTCCAGCCCATCTTCCTCTCCACTCCAACCAAAACACTTCTAACAGTCTTTATGGGTGTTTTTACACTAAAACCAACAACAGATCCCCACCACCATCAGCTTCCACAGCATTGCACAACACCTATTATTTGAAGAGCTTGAAACCAGAAGCCCTGTTTTTCCACACTGAAAATATTTGAATGGGCTGTCAAAAAGCCTCTCAGAAATACGCCCCATCCAACAGCAACAAACCCTGTGCAAACAAATCAAGTGGTGCAGAAATCCTTTGCACAAGATGATAGGGAGGCCTCCATGCTGACACTGTAGGCGAGCCAAGTTTTCATGTACTTGGATGGCTGACCTCCAACTTCTGACATATTCATTATATTCCAGCATGTCGGCTGCAGATTGCATTGAAGTGATGACAGCTACAAGACAGCCAACGAGGAATATGGCCATTCTGGCAACAGGTGGCCTTTCACTTGTACTGGGAAAGTTAATCTAGTTTATCATCAAAGTATATTGTGTTCAAGGAGTGTCATGTTTTGAGAGCTCTAGTGACAGGTCAAATAGAGAAAGCATTCTTCCGTGGAACGTGACATTTTGGGGAGACCAACCCTTTCAAACTACTTCATTGTTTATGCTTGATTCAAGTCTGTTAAGTTACTCAGTTGTTTCAAGGTTTACATTACAGGTTCTGAATTATGGTTTGTGTCTTCTGTCAAAGGCTGACAGAGGTATCCACAGTCTTACCTTAAATAATCAACTGCCTCTGCAGCAAGGAATTTTTAATGGCCCTAATTTGTCAGCAGAATAACACATTGAAGAAAAGCCCAGCAGCAAAAGTATATTCATATACATGCAAACTGACTATCACATTTCCAGTCAAATTTTCAAATTTTAGATGCTCAAAACTGGCTCTGCCTCCTGCCAATCAAAATACAATTTTAAAGTAATCGATGAAGGTTACATGGACCTAGAGGGTGGAATAATAGGCATTGGAGGCTTGGAAGAGTGAGATGGTGAGACGGTGGGGGTAAGGGATGAAATATTAGCATTGGGTACAATGTACACTATTCTGGCTAAAAGCCCAGACTTCACCACTATGCAATAGATCCATGTGACAAAACTGCACTTTTACTCCCTAAATCTATCATTAAAATAAATAAATAATAATCCATGAAGGTTCATAATGGAGGAACAGTGACCCCTGGACTGGACTGCCTTCTCTTTGGGTTTAACCTTAGAATATGGCAAGAAATCTCTTCACAACCTTGCCCACATCCCACTAAAGCCTGAAATAAATCGTGCTAAATGGTAGTATTTATTCAGTCATCTGATTCCATGGCTACCTTCCAAGTAGGATGATTATGTTCTGCTGCACTTTGGACCTCATCTGAAGAACTCTTAAGATATCTAAAACATAGGGAAATAATCCAAAGGCTCCTTTGACTTGTGAAAAATAATTTTTCTTTGCTTGAAAGTCTTCTATTGTGTCATACTTTATGAAGAGTCTTAGGGTAGGAAGAATGGAATCGCATTGTTTATATTCTGATTTCTATGTGAACTCCTTTTTCCCCAGGGACAGTCCAAGACATGGACTCTCTAAAAGCAAATTCATATCTCTAATCCACAACTTCCTTTCTGTACTTCAAAGGTTGGCAATACTCCCATAAACATACAGAGAGAAGGCCACCTATTCATACTTCTCTCCTATTCTTGGGCTCTACTGAAGAATCTAAGAGGAGGCATCAGCTGACTCATCTCAGATGTTGATGATTCTGAAGCAGTAACCTCAAACCCTGCCAGTACTACAAGTGATTCCTTGGATATTGGTCAAGTTGAGGACCCTTCAGGCTAACAATCTCAGATTTTGCAGTTCTGCTGGTTACCGAACACTTCAGAGAAAAAGAAATATCGGCACATGTAAAAAGATGGAGTGACATGATGTAGTTTGTTTTGTAATCACACCATTCACTGTTTGTTTTAAAAATGTATCAAGCATTTCATTTCATTCAAACAATCACCCAGATAGCAATTAGTAGACATTGTTCTCAGTACTATCTATTTATACATATATATATGCATATATATGTATTAATTCTCATAAAAATGTCATGAGATAACATTATTATTGTATCCTTTTTGCAAATGAGAACACTGAGGCACAAGAGGTTATGCCTTTCCAAGGCCACAGGATGAGTAAGTGGCAGGCCAAGTTTGAACCAACAGCCCTTACACCAGAGTCCACAATATTAACTATCGTGTTTCGCTATGTACACCAATAGCATAACAATAATATTAATAATATCTAAAATTAAATGATCCAGGCTAGCCACCATGCATAGTATATTTTATCCTTACCACAATCCAATGAGGAAGGTATAATTATTATTCCATTTTATACGTGAGGATTAGGGAGAGATTCAATAATTTGTCCAAAAATTCACAACCAGCAAATGGTGGAGCTTCGGCTGAATATTGTGGAGATAAAGAGATGAAACAAAAAAATTATTCTGTTTGAGTTTGTAATCGTTTATAAAAGGAGATATTTGTTGGTCTAGAAGCATTGGGAACATTTTTAGAAGTGTGATTTTCACTATCCCTAGAAATGGAAAGTGAAACTGAAATTTTGCTTTTCTGGCCTTCCTCAGATATTATGTCTTATTCCTAAAGGATTTGGAGATTTAGTTGTTACTCTGCTAAGTTAATAAGACCCTGAATCTTTAAAAATATCCAAAGCTAATTTACTCATTATAGGAAACTCAAAAAATTGAATCCTTTCACAAAGGTAAAATTATATTTCCTTTAAGAAGTGTTTATCATTCCTTTTTTGAAAGAAAAATAATTAGATATGTAAGACATATACTTTAGAAAATACAATAAAAAATAAGTAATACTAGCAAATGTCATTATTTCATCAGGAAAAATATAAGCCTCTTAGAAAAAAAATAACACAAATTTTAAAATTATCAATAAAATATTAAGTGTAAAGGCTATACATATGCTTAACTATCAAACAAGCATTTAAAATTGTGTTTATGAAGATCTTTATAAACTTAGGGTAATATGCATTTATGTTAAAGAAAAAAGTAGCCTAAAGCTCTGTACACAGCATATAATTAAATTCTTTTAAGAATCCATTCATTTAGTAATTTTTATGCATAGAAAGCTTCTGTGGGAACTGTTAACACCACGCACCAAAGGATACCCCTAAGTGTTAGAAGTGGAATACCCACTGAACAAAGGATACCCACCGACTTAGAAGAGTGCTTATTTTCTTCTTTATATTCTTTTTATTTTTCAATTTCTTACAATTACTTATTAGTTTTATAGTCCGAAAAAAAATAACCCTAATCAGAAAACTGTAGAATAAGTATTTCAATTTGCATAGGCCCTGATTCCAGGCTGTCTGCTTGAACGTTGCACCTTCTCAGCCCAGGCCCTGGGAATACTGGAGACAGATTCCTAAACTGGACTGAAACTACCTAGAGAGGGATCAAACACATGAAGCCAATCAATGGATGTTTCGAGGTCATATGTGGAAACACAATAGTATCTATCCTATGGGGTATGAAGAGGCAAGTCCAAAGCCAGGAAGATCAGAAGCAGAAGAGGAGAGCTGGAGCCAAGCTGGGTAAGTTCAGAAAGAGGACAAGGCATCACAGAAAGCTACAGGGCTTCACTTTGTGCATTGTTGGTGCACATTTCTAAAATGATCACAGTAGCTTAAGGGAGCTATGTAAGTAAGGACCAGCTCATGGCTAGTTTTCTAACACAACTACGTGTGCCAGTTACACACCAGGGAAGGATAAGTTCTTGACACCTAGAGCAGAATCACCCAAAGAGGCCTCTATTTTCTGCCATATCTTTGAATTCAGAACAGTTCTAGCATTCCAAGAACCATCCAGACACTCAAGCCTAAACCGAACAAGGTTGGCAGGTCCAACAACCATAGCTACTTTCAAAAAGGTAAAATGATGTGGATTTTAGGACAAGTTTAAAAAGAAAAAAAAAAAAAAATCTTAAGAGATTTACAGATTCCAAGAAATGAATCACCCTGAAGTGAATTGCCCAAGTTACAGGGATCTCTGAGACATTCCTGAAGAGAGCCAAAATTAGCCTTGTTCAAGGAAACTCCTAATCACGAACCAGGCGAGATGGAAAGCCTCTCCTACCCCCAGATATAACCAAAGACAGCGAGCTTGTTCAAATATAGCTACAGTCAGTGATATTTCATTTCACTAAAGTCCTTTTCTTTCTAGCCTGCTATCTTCCTTTTAATTATCCCTTGGTTCTCTTTTGTTGTTGATTTATTCCTTGATTTTGTTGTGGTTAAAGTATGTGGTCTGTAGAATACCAGCTCTTTGAAATTTGTTGAGTTTTGTTTTCTGGTCCAGTACCTGGACAGTTTTTGTAAATCTTGTATGCATGTTTAAAAAGGTACCTTGGCTTGCAGGAGTCTATATATCCATTAAATAAAACTTCTTAATGGCACTGTTTAAATCTTTTTTTTCCTTTCTTTTTTTTTTTTTTTTTTTTTTTTTTTTTGAAACAAAGTCTCACTCTGTTGCCCTGGCTGGAGTGCAGTGTGTGCAATCTTGACTCACTGCAACCTCTGCCTCCCAGGTTCAAGCGATTCCTATGCCTTAGTCTCCCAAGTAGCTGGGACTACAGGCACAGGCCACCCCACCCAGCTAATTTTCTTGGTATTATTAGTAGAGATGGGGTTTTACTATGTTGGCCAGGCTGGTCTCGAACTCCTGACTTCATGATCTGCCTGCCTCAGCTTCCCAAAGAGCTGGGATTATAGGTGTGAGCCACCAAGACTAGCCTGTTTAAATCTTTTGTACTTGAAATTTTGTCGACTTGATCAATCCATTAAAGGGAAATATATTACAATCCACACTATGACTGTTAAATTATCCCCTGCTCCTTGAAATTATACTATTTTCTTTATTAGGTATTCATGTCAAACTTTTAAGTTTCTCACCCACCTGCTATTTCTCTGCTGTTCCCCTTCTCAGTAACTGACAACTCTTGTTTTTCTGGTTCTCAAGCTAGAATGCAAGAGGTTATTATCTGCATTCCTCTTTTTCTCTCACGCCAACTCCCATGGACTCTGTTTTGAAATTTACCCAGAACTTGACTGATTCCTTCTCCTCACCTCCAGTGGTCCAAGCCACAATCGTCTCTCATCTGGACTCCTGCATTAGCGCTCAGACTGGTCTTTCTGCTTATTTTCTTGCCCTCCTAACAAGCCAAACTCTATAATACAACCCAAGTTTAGTCTTTTAAAACAAAACATACCTTTGCTCAAAAACTTTCCATCTCACTCTGAAACAAAATCCAAAATTGCTGCAATGGCCATCAAGATCTCCGTAATCCAACCACCTATGACCTTTGGGATGTTATTTCTTGCCACTTTCTGCATGATACACTCCACTCCTATCACACAGGCTTCCTCACTGTCCCACGAACACATTAGGCACACTCTTCCCTCAAAGCCTTGCACTTCCTAATCCCTATGCTGTGAAGATCTTCCCTCATAAGTTTACATTGCTTATTCCTCCCCTTCTTTTGGGCCTTAGCACAAATGTAATCGTAATTTTAAAAGCTTTCTTTCACCACTCTACGAAAAGTAGTACCCCTGTATTGTTTTTCTTTCTCTCCTCACACTATTTCATTATTTTTCATAGCACATATTACCTCCTGAAATTGTTTTCTTTGAGATGGGATCTTGACGTGTTAACCAAGCTAGAGGACAGCAAAGAGATCATAGCTCACTGTAACCTTGAATTCCTGAGCTCAAGTGGTCTTCCCACCTCTGCCTCCTAAGCAGCTAGGACCTCAGGTACATGCCACAGCACCCAGCTAATTTATTATTATTATTATTATTAGAGATGGTGTCTCTTTGTGTTGCCCAGGCTGATCTCCAACTCCTGGCTTCAAGCAATCCTCTTGCCTCAGCTTCCCAAAGTGTTGGAATTATAGACATGAGCCATTGCACCAGGCCTAGCAATCCTTTTATCCCTAAAGACGTTCTTGGCCTGAATTAAATATAGCTATACCGGCTTACTCGGGGTTAATGTTTCTGTTGTATATCTTATCCTCTTCCTTTCCATTCAGGCTTCCTCAATCCTACACTCCCCTACAAATCTTTTGTGTTTGCCTCTATCACACCACTAAGAGATAGTATCAGACACAGACTGATGTTGACCATAAATTCTTGACTTGCAGATTACAAAATTATCAAAGTAGTGTAACAAACCCATGTGCATGTAGAGCCATAATTATGAAATCACACTTCTTCCCGCACCAAGAACACAAGTCAAAAAGACAAGATTTTACTCTCCCCTCCTTTGGTCTGGTAGGTAGCTTTATAGTTTGGTATTCATTTCTTTATATTTGCTTAGGTGGCTTCCCCTACACCATTGTCATTTGGGTAATTCTTGTTAGGCTCCTATATGTGGAGAGTTAAGATAAAGTTCATTTCTCTTCTAATTCCACTCCTATCATAGACCAGAGATTCAGCTCCTCGTGTCATTCTGGTGGTCATTAAAATGTATGCCCACAGCTTTCAGAATGAACACTCTACCTCCATCCCAAGGCAGACAAAATTAACTCCCACATTCAACTCAGTTCCTCAGGCTTCTCTTAATCTTTGGTCCCTAGGACTCCTTTGACTTTCTTCAATGGTCAGATCTTCATTTAGAAATGCCTTTGTTATATTTTATCAAACAATTTCAGCTGTTTTATAGCCCAAGAGTTTCTTGTCTTTGTTATTTTTATGCCACCTAGTCTGCCATATATTGCCAGAAATGGAAATCCCAATCACCTGTCTTTAAAATGTAATATTTTCTTTCCCTTTGTAATCTTTGCTACTGCAAATTCAATCACACTTTCATGTGTAATTTATTTTTTATCTTGTTTAAAATGTCTTCATTCTTTATGGTTGGAGTTGGCAGTCAGCCTCTGCCTCGATTTGGCTTTATGCCTGGTTGAGATTTTCTCCAACGCCATGTGTCCTGCAGCCTGAGGCTCTTTCAAAGTGATGTTCTTTTCCTCCCTTTCTCCTTTCATAGGTGTCAAACCCTTATTATGGTCTGAAGGCTTTCTCCACATATATCTGTTCCCTATCCTTATTATCATTCCAGACACTTTCCCCAATGTTTCTTAGTATATCTGTCTTGGCATCTGACCCATTCAACCCATTACACTCAGTGAAAATGAAGTTTGCCCCGTATGCTTGTTCATCTTTGTCATATAAATTTCATGGTACTTCTGCTTAAATTGCAATAACCTCTCTTAGATTTCTATATTTCCCCAAAGATAGTCTTTGTTATTGTTACATTGTTATTACTCACTCACCAGAACTCATGTGCTCCAAACTGATTTGGAGAAACTGCAGATCATGAAATACTATGGTCAGTGTTATATTTGCAGGATAACCTTCCTAAATAGTTTTGAAACCCCCTTACACAATTGCCATCCTATGGCTTGATAAACCAACGGTGATTGGGTGGGACATGCTTCATAGTTTGTCCATGTAGCAAAGCTTTGTTCTAACATACTTTCCATAGATTCTCCACATAGCCACTGATGAGGGAGGTTTTGATAGAATAAAAATCCCTTGTCTCTCAGGAGTTCTCCCTGACACACTCCCTAGCTCCCTTACAAAACAGGCTGTTTATCAAATTATACTTTATCACAAAAGTTTGATTACAATTTTGGTGTTTATATAGTATTACTTGTGACACTCAATTAAATTGTGTTTTAAATTAATTAATTAACATCTTATAAGTCCATGTTTTGCCTCTTTCATTTTGATTATCCTTTGAATGCAGTGAGTTTACCTCATATTTCTTTTTATTCTGCTCAACACAGATGATCATTACGTGTTTGATTAGATCTCACATTAAAACCTAAATGTGATTTATTTTTCTACCCTCTATATTTATTGGCCAGGTTTCTCAAAAATTAAACTAAGTTTTATAAAGAAATATGCAGAGATTAAGCACTTTTACTAGAAGCGTTAATGGATATAAAAATTTTGAAGTAATAATTCCCTGTTATTTTATAGATGATTCAAAAGAGAATCTTAATTTATTTCAATTTTTACATAAATTGGTTCCGATTTTGAAATTACCCATTGGCGTAATCCTTTGGAGAAGAATTTAATATAATATCTTCCAGTTTGTAAGCAGTTCAGAAAATATATTCAAGAAAATAATCAGATAATTCAGTTTATTTCTTCAAATTAACATTTCACTACTAAACTGCCACATTAACTGACTAATTTTCAATTAGAAGAGCATATTTTTAATTTGATAAATAAGAAAGTAAGTTTCACTAACATGTTCTATTTAATACTAACACAATACACAAATAGAAAGACAAGATGGAGGGGATACGTATTCATTGACCTTTGGTATTATAATGAAACATATATTAATTGGATTATTTTTAATAACACAATACTGAAAATGCATTATATAGATTTTTAAATATCGATAATAAGAAAAAGATAAAAGAACCATGTGTTTGCAGAGCCTCTGTTTATTAGAAAACTTTTTTTGTTCTGTGATGGTATTTTAATCTAAAATTCAGAAAAACTACATGCCAAGATGTTCAGAGCAGTCTTACATATAATAATTTAATTGACCAAAGCCTAAATGTTAGCTATGATATGAAATGTTTAGAAAATTATTTAACATGGATGGAATGGTATATAATCTGAAACAAAAGATGTTAATAATATTCTAACATTGAAAATACTTATGATTAGCATTATACTAGTAGGATAATCTTCCTGAATATTCATGGGAACTCTTTTCAGAATTACCAGACTAGAGCAGCATTCCAGAAACTCCTATGGATTAATAAACTGAGAAATGATTTGTGCAGGTGCCCTTCCTATGCTGTCATTGTAGGAAAGCTTTGTTCTATACATTCCTAGAGTAAGCAAGAAGAATGCAGAATGCTCTCTCATTATATGATCAAAGTCAAGATTATTAGTTCCCATTGCATAAGGTAAAAATATTGAGAAAGAGAAAAATTATCAAACAGACCATAAGGAAAGTAACAAAAATTAGATAAATTCTAACTACAGTTCAGAGTCAAAAGTTTGACCCTCTTTTCATTCTCTCACCCCCCAAGACCTCTGCGAGGCAGCAGAAATCAGGAGGTGGAGAAGCTTTGGCATTCATTGAGCAGACAGAGTGTAAAATTGGCAAAATGCAAAAGAGTTCTCTAAATATCGTTACTTCTGTATTGAGGAGTAGCCTATTCTGTGAAATGCAAGAGATAGGGAGGAAAGAGAATTGAGGTTGGGAGAGGGTTCCTATAAAGGAGATAGCTATGGGTTTTGGAAAATGAAGGAGAGAAAGGACAAATGTCAGAGAATAAAAGTAGTACAGAGAACAGTGGAATGCTTTTTCACTTGCTGCCTTGACACTTTTGCTTTTTGGTGTTAAGACTGATGGCCAAGACCAGAGGCCAGATGTTTATTGACTCTGGGTGACACAAATAACTTGGAAGTTTCTTTTGAAAAAAATCAAAATTTCCATGAAATTTACTTCTACAATGTTTAGAATCCTGTCTCCTCACTTAATGCTTTGGTAGTGAGGTCTCCTGTGTTATACCAGGTAACCAGATTAGAGTATAATACTTGATCCACCAACCCACCCTCATGCTGCCCCACCCTATCTCCAAGGGGCGTTAACAATCACTACTTAAACCCCTTCTTTCAGACAGATGCTGGTGAGGAATTATCTGGTCTGTGGAGAAGAATCGTTCCCTTTCTCCACGGTTGTTGATAGATATTGACCATCTCCTTAGAGATGGTTAAGGATAACCATCTGTGAAAAGCTGTGGACCCCCAAGTGTTGAGAAGTCAGGACAAACTCACAGCAACTACAGTAAACTCAACATTTCTAAATGTCTTTTTACCACTCCTCCATATCCCAGAATAGCGAAAAATAACCCTCAGGGACAAAAGAGGTGAGGGAACACATGCACTGAAAATACCAACAAAAACAAAATTCATGCTATGTTGAACAACATCATGTTATAATTAAATAGCAAAATGTTTACTTATAAGCATATTGTTGTTTGTTAGTTTGTTTTTTATGAGACAGGGTTTCATTCTGTTGCCCATGCTGGAGTGCAGCGGCGTGATCTTGGCTCACTGCAACATCCACCTCCCAGGTTAAAGCAATTTTCCTGCCTCAGCCTCCTGAGTAGCTGGAACTACAGGCGAGCACCAACATGCCCGGCTAATTTTTATATTTTCAGTAGAGACATGATTTCACCGTGTTAGCCAGTCTAGTCTCAAACTTCTGACATCAAGTGATCCGCCTGCCTTGGCCTCCCAAAGTGCTGGGATGACAGGCATGAGCCACTGCACTCAGCTTACTTATAAGCATATTATGTCTTCCCATATAATTCAGATATTTTCACACCCTTTTTGAATCAATGTACAATTCCCTCTTTCCTTTTGTGTAGTGTCAGACATGTCAGTCTCAGGGTCCATGCCGCTATGGAAACAGTAAGAGAGGGGCTAGAACAGGGAAGTCTTAATAGAATATGCATGTATCTTTGTTGGCTTATATAGAAAAGTGGTTAATCATGTCATGCCCCCTTAATTCCTCCTGAGTCTACAGTTTGGAGAATAGAAACACAATGACACAATTCAATGTGGCTTTCTAGCTAGTGAACTGCTACCTTCTCCTCTTAATTTCTCACTTAAGCCAGCAAGTGAACTGCTACCTTCTCCTCTTATTTTTTCATGCCAGATAAGGAGGATAAGATGAATGGGGCAGAATTACGGGGAATGCTTTGTAGAACTTTTTTGTAAGAATGGAATGCTCTATATGTTGAAGTGAGCAAGAAGACAAAAAAAATTTTTGAAAAAAAAAAAAAGGCTCTATTTACATATTATTTTTTAATTCTTTACCTAGGACAAAAAAGACTAGAAGGAAATACTTTCAAATAACACAGAATTCCTTTGGGTTTCATAACTCTTTTTATTTTCTTTTCACTGTTCTGTTTGCTCTAAATTCCCTTTCATGACAAGTATTGGTAAAACTTTTAATATATTTGATAACATTTTAAAAATACTTGTTTAAGAACCAATGCTCATGGTGATTTCAATAGATTTTAAAATCAGTATTTTTAAAATGTTCTCTTTTCTTAAAAAGTAATATAATTTTTATCTCAATTTTACACACTTTTCCTAAGAAAATGAGAAGAATTTTGCCTCTTGGAATAAACGCCTTTATAGTTGAAGGTGGGCACCTATGAGTGTAATATACTGCATTTCTTTTAGCATACTTGTTCTACTTAGGCCCAACATTAGAAAGACCCCAGAGACCCTCTGGAACGGAGCTTTTTAGATGCTGTAGATCTACTTCCCCAGAGAACAGAAAGAATTAACATGCACCCAGCAGTATCCAGAGCAGTGATTTCAGCACTATGTCTTCATTGTGCAACATTCAGGAGGTGGAAATTATTTTAAATCATTTTGTATAATTTTTAGAAAACTGTCAAAACAGAAAGTATTAATGCAAAATCTAGGAAGGCATTTTTAAGCAGAGTCGTAGAGGGAGCATCCTAAAACTAAACAATCACTGAGAGATAAATATACAAATGGACAATGGCTAGACCACATGTAAAAGTAGAATGCTGACTAACAGCCTGAAGCAACCTGCCCAGGAAATCAACTCTTTATCTATGATAAGCAGCCCAAGAAGCCAGCCTAATATAAATCACACTTGTAGAAAGTCAGACTCCTATCTCTAGTAACAATCCAAGAAGCTTAATAATAACTTCTATAACAATCAGTACAAAATGGCGAGGACTTGGTTAACGTGACAGCTTCCCTTATTTTTGCACCCATTTCTAACTTAAGACCAACTAGACAAAGCCAAATATACACCCCTAACCAATCACATAGGATGTCCCACTTCTAGTAGCCTGCCTACAGCTTCCCCATGCCAACAACCTTCAGTCAGAACATACCTGAAACCTTCCCTTTTTTCCTCTATGGAGCTTTCCTACCCTTCTGATTGCCTTTGAGTCTTTGCTAAAATGCAAGCAATGGTAGCTGACTCCCTTGCTATAACAACCTCTGAATAAACAGTCTCTGCTTTTGGTTTGTCTTCATATATTTCCACACCATGGAAGAAGAGAGAAAATCCCATGACCAACTTGTAGAAGAATTCATTGAAAGGCACAGGAATTTAGTGATTGCAAACGGTGTACATGAAATTTACACCTACATATGACATATAAAGTAATAAACACAGGTACACTTTATAAAGCACTCCTTGAGGAATCACTACAGCATCTCTTTTTAAAATGCATTCTCACATACAGTGATCTTCAAGCATTTTTAATCCAGTATGCCATCAATAAATGTTTAGCAAGCATTCCAGAAATATACTTATTTATACATCTTATATATGTAGCAAATTTAGAAAATTTAAAAGATGAAATAAAGCGTGCGTTAGTTCACTTGTGTGTTGCTATAAATACCTGAAGCTGTGTAATTCATAAAGAAGAGAGATTTATTTGGCTCACCATTCTGCAGGCGGTACAAGAAGCATGGCACCTGCATCTGCTTCTCATGAGGGTTTCAGGCTGCTTCCCTTCATGACAGAAAGCAAACAGGAGCAGGCCTGTGCAGAGATCACACAGCAAGAAAGAGGAAGCGAGAGAAGGGGGAGGTGTGGGGCTCTTTTTAACAACCAGCTCTCTGGGGAATTAATAGAGCAAGAACTTACTCATCAACCTCAAGGACAGCACCAAGCCATTAGTGAAAGATCCACCCTTTTGACCCAAACACATCACATTAGGCCCCACCTACAACACTGGGGATCAAATTTCAACATGAGATTTGGAGGACTGAAACACAGCAAACTATAGCAAAGTTAAATGAAACTACTTATAAACATTCTGCAAATCACAATTACTTCATACTATCAGTAGCTAATAATTTTGTTATGGGTATAAATTCACGTCAGAAGGTCTTCTTGATAATTTTCGAGCTTTATGTCCAAGAATTAGATAATTAGATTGTCATTGCTTTTACTTCTGAGGTGACTAATTATGAACTCATATTGTAGGGAGTGGTATAAATGTCAGCTCTGTCTTTTTTTTTTTTTTTTTCCTGAAGCTTGCTTGTTGCTTACATCATATCAATATATTTTATCTTTGGTATCTTTGCAAGAATCTTTTAGTCCACTTGCCATCTAAAGGTTGAGGTGGACACAAGATAACATTTTCTATAAAACCACATAAGTCCAAGAGAAGTGGCTCATACCTACAATCCCAGCATTTTGGAAGTCCAAAGTGGAAGGATGGCTTGAGCCTAGGAGTTCAAGACCAGCCTGGACAAGATGGCAAGACCCCATCTCTACAAAATTAAAAAAAGAAAAAAATTAGCCAACCATGGTGGCACACGCTGAAGCAAGAGGATCACTTGAGCGCAGGAGTTTGAGACTGCAGGGAGCTATGATTGCACCACTGCTGCCTAGCCTGGGCAACTGAGTGAGACCCCCCATTTCTAAAAATTAATTACTTACTTTTAAAAAATAGAACCACTTCACAGATTGGCTATAAAAGGTTGCAAGGTGCTGAAAGCAAGCAAATTATCAACTGTCCATCAACATTCCCTCTTTTGTGGAACACTGAAATAAACATATCCAAGCCAACCAATAAATTCAATTTCAATAAATTTAGTTTATTTCTCATTTTGGATAATATATTAATAGAAGAGTAAGAGCTAAAGAGAAGTACTATTGTTTTTCTCCCATATCTCAATAGATCCCTCTGTGGAGACATGCTTTGGAGACTAGGCAATCTTCCATATTATTTCCCTGTTGATAAACTAACACAGTTTTATTTTTTTCCTTTTTTTGCAAATAAGAGTGAGAAGGGGCCGGGCATGGTGGTTCACGCCTGTAATCCCAGCACTTTGGGAGGCCAAGGTAGGCCGATAACAAGGTCAGGAGATCAAGACCATCCTGGCCAGCATGGTGAAACCCCATCTCTACTAAAATACAAAAAATTAGCTGGGTGTGATGGCAAGCACATGTAATCCTAGCTACTCAGGAGGTTGAGGCAGGAGAATCACTTGAACCTGGGAGGCAAATGTTGCAGTGAGCCAAGATCACACACTGCACTCCAGCCAGGCCACAGAGCAAGACTCCTTCTCAAAAAGAAACAAAAAAGAGTGAGAAGGAAATGAGGTGAAGAATGTGCCTACATTTTCTTTGCTTAAATTCACATCAGATAGGAATTATGCATAACCCTTTTCAACTATTGACCTTCTGAGCTAAAGTGGGGAGGGGTCGATTTAAAGAATAAAACCATAGAGCTGGTGCCCTGAAATATGTGTTACTCGAATTTCCCTCCTTTCTTTCTTTGAAAATTGGCAGCTCCAGAGTTCAATGCATTTAGATATTTAGTTCATGTTAAATCAGCACAATTATCTTATAAAAATTATGCATCACAAGTAGTTTGGTAAACACATTAGCTAATTCTTATATTACCCAAGGGGTGGCATATCAACCAGATGTGCTGATATATCTAAGTTCCAAGTGCAGACTGTCACTTACCTGCATTTTTAGTAGCCAAGTTTGCAATTTTCTTCATTATTCATTAGTGCTCTAAACTCTCCTTCATTATTTCTTTTCATAGTTACAGAATTTAAACCCTAGAAGCTCCAGCATTTTCGAGTCGTTCATGTTATGCCCATGTCTCCTAATTATAGAACTTTTTAAAACCTTTTATCTATTTCTTCCCTGATATATTTACAAAAGTCCTGTTATTATTATCTCTCTCTGCTAACAAACTCCATTTGCGTTTTGGCTATTATCTTTTCCTTGTCAGTCATAACTAATGGGGCAGAATCTTGTTTAATTTTTTTCCATCTATTCTATTCCTGTCATGCATTTATTTCCCCCTACATATAGATCTTAAAATAAGTCAAAGGAACCAGTTCATTTAAAAATTATTTGAATGCTTCCTACAGCACACAGACTTTCATTTTGGTATCAGTGCAGATTTTTATCTCATTCTTATTTTCCCAACTGGATCTTTCTCTTACTGTAGAATACGAGGAAACTCTTTAAAATAATCTTTCTTAAAATCTGATACTCAATGATATAATTGGTGAAACCAATCTGTGATAGCTACCTTTGAGTTAGCCATGGTAACTGGGAAACATTGGTCTGTCCTAATTAAGGGAAAGCTCTCAAAAGAAGCTGAAATTCAGGTACAGCATAGTTCCTTTTTTTTTTTTTTTTAAGATGGCGTCTCGCACTGTCACTCAGGCTGGACTGCAATGGTGCGATCTCAGCTCACTGCAACCTCTGCCTCTTGGGTTCAAGCAATTCTCCAGCCTCAGGCTCCCAAGTAGCTGGCATTACAGGCATCTGCTACCACATCCAGCTAATTTTTTGTATTTTTAGGAGAGACAGGGTTTCACCATGTTGTCCAGGCTGGTCTTGAACTCCTGACCTTGTGATCCGCCTGCCTTGGCCTCTCAAAGTGCTGGGATTACAGGCATGAGGCACCATGCCCGGCCTAGCATAGCTCTTTATCGTCCACCAAATTTGCACTAATATTCACATAAATATCTGCATTCAAGAGATATCATTCCAGATGTGTTCACCTATTTTCCAGTGGGCATGCTAATAAACATTCAATTAAGTTTAAAAAAAAAAAAAAAAAGGTCAAAAACAATAGCTGAAAAGGAAGTATGGACCGGACCACTGACACCAATTCTTAAAATCAGTTACTTCCGGGAAAGAGTGTGTGATTGATGAGTAAAAGGGAAGATAAAAGAGGATGTTTAATTTCTATTGTATCCCCTTCTACAACAATGTACCATTTTACAATAAGCATGTATTTTCTATAATTTAAAATAATGTAAAGAAAAAGAAGGGGGTATATGAAAAATAATTACCTGTTTAAGTTAATTGCTTATATAAACAACAACATTAGAATACATTATCAGTAACTTCCAACCAAGTATATACAATTGCTTGGCCAGCCACCATCCTCTTTAAGGTAGTAGGACCGAGAAGACAGCAAGGCACCATGAGCAGTTTGAAACACTTGGAACTGAGGTTGAGATTGGGTTTAGAAAAAAGCAAGCTAAAATAATAACCACAATGTACCTGTGCCAAATGTTTGCGACTTGGATATTTTGCTAAAGGCCAACCCTGTTGGAGACTTGCTGCTATATATGCTTCCTCACAGTCGCCAGTCACCCAAATAGACATGTCGTTTCCTAGACTTCCTCTCTGCCTCAGAGGAGACAGGCACATATTTGGATCAAGCCTGGTGGGAGATGTGCTATTGCTGGTGTCAGTGAGACTCTGCACATTCCAGGAATTAAGACAGGATGTGCATAGTTCCTCTGTAAGTGCTTCATGGGCAATCGGTATAATCACCAATATCACAGAAGGAATTTTTTTTCTTATTTTTCCCCAAATGCGACTATTCTCTCTTCTGGAAAAAAAAATTTACAAAGTAAATTCAGGTGGAAGAGACAATGGCAGAGGTGATGGTGAGGAGAGACTCCCCTGTTGATGGTTGAGTTTTTGGGAAATGTTCTCAAATCATACTTGGCCACAGTCCCCAGACAAAATCCTTTGTTGTACCCATCTCTCAGCAAGGTAAAATCATGAGAACAAAGCCTAAGTCAGAAGCACAGTGGAGCAAAGAGGGACACATCTCCTGTTTCACTCAGAAAAATTAAGTTCTGGCAATTCCTTAAATTCATCCTAAAAATGACATCTTCATTTTGATTGAGTGACAATTAACATGTTATGATTTTAAGCAGAAATTTATGTATATGCTCCCAGCAGTCAATTCTTCAGGGTAAAGCATTTGAGAATAAAAAATGTGCATTGCAGCCCCTTGCTCCTCACTAATACTGTTGCTAAGCTTGGCAGAAAGAAATATGCCTTAATGTTCTTAAGTAACAATGGGGAAATTACACAGAGAAGCATCAGGAGAAAATGATGGGGAAAGTGTTGGGCTACCCTGATGGAATAATACAGAAACAGAAACAATGTCATCCAAGCCACAATCAAAATCTCCTATCCATTGAGTTACCTGAGAAAGGGACACTCATGAATAAGACAGTATTTAAAGCAAGAGAGTCTCTAGGAGTTGGAAGGTGGCAACATTTGATGATGATCATTTGAGCTGAGATCACTCGAAGAGTAAAACTATCTGCCCAATGGAGTCTAAACATGAAGTTAAAAACAGCCACAGCCTGGGCAAGTACGTGCCTTCATTCTCTCTTTTAGTAAATCAGTCAGGCAACATACACCACACCAAGCATCTAAATTCTGACAAATAAACTGTAAGATAGGTTTGGTATCCCCAACTGAAAGACAAGAAAAATAAAACCAGAGAAGTTAAAGAACAGCTGTAACTCGTTTCTCAGATGGGACAAGCTCAAGAAAGACCACCTTAAATACCATCAGCTTCTCATTCCCTGTTCCTTGACAATACCTGAGGAAGATTCTACGGGTTTTTGGTCATTTTTAGGAATTGAAAAAATTTCATTTCCAGGTATTGAAAAGTCCAGTCCAGTCCAAATCAAAACTTCAATCTCTTTAGCAATTAAGAACTTCTCCCATCCTCCACCCCTAATCTGAAGCCACAGTTTCTCAGGCCGTGAGTGAACAGTAGAGGAGGCAGGGTCTCTTCTCTGCCTGTCCTCAGCTACTCATTGTGTTGGCTGTAGCTCCTCCGTGGTCAAGAGCAGTAAGTGGAATGAGTAGCAAAGGAGCAAACACTTTTTTTTCTTGGCTGATGCTTTTTATAGTTCTTTTTTATGTGACTAATAGCTCTTGCAAAGCAGTCATTCAAACTCTGGCTCTTCTGTGGGGTTCATTGTAAATGTTTCCAACTCCTCTTCAGCGATCTCCCCACAACACCATTTCCCCAGGGTGAGGGGTGCAATTTCAAGCTCATCTTTTTTACTCCACCTCAATCCCTACCCTCTATTTGTACACCATATGCAATCTCTTTCTGTGGGGACCCCATCGTCCCAGCAAACATTCTTCCTGGACAGTGTTTTCCAACAGAGTTCACTCTTGGCTGTCCTGCTCAGGGTCAGTTTGCCTCCAGGAAACACTATGAATCTTTGTTCCAACAAACAATTCAAGTACAGGTCCCTTCGCCTGAGTTCCCTAAAAGTAGGGCCTGAACAGAGGCTTGCATGCAGGTATTTTGCTTAGGATTATGATCCTAGGAAGAAGAGAGCAGGTGAGCTAGAAAAAAACAAAAGGACGCAGAGCCACAGGAGGTATGCTTTATGAAGTTGACCCCAGTGAAGGACAGGTCATCACAGTGAAGGAGGTCATCCTGCCAGAGCTGAAAATGGACCTTTATGAAATGCACCTCAGAGCTGGGTGGATGGTGGCCGGGGGTAGGGGTGGAGGGTGGTAAGCTGAGGAAAGTGGAAAAAATGTATCTATTGTCTCTCATTCCTTGTTGACCAAGTGTGGCCCCACTGGTATTAACTCCCCACAATTGCAAGTTGAGTATGAATGAATTCAGGGTCACTATACCAGAGAAACCAAAGGCCAGGAAGGGAATGCTTTGCAGTGTGGGCCTGAGGCCAGGACCTGTCTCACTGCACCTGTAGGAAATGGCAGCAGTAACTGGGGTGAGAGGTAGGTGGCCAAGGAACCGTTGAAGTGATGTACAAGAGATGCCCAATGCACTTAGTCTAATGTCCTCTCTCCTTTCCTGGCTGTTAAAGAATAATTGCTTTAAAAATGATGAAATTGTCAGGCACAGGGGCTTACATTTGATATCCCAGCATTTTGGGAGGCCAAGGTGGATGGATTGTTTGAGCCCCGGAGTTCAAGACCAGCATAGGTAACACAGAGAGACCCCACTTCTACACAAACTATTTTAAAAGTTAGCTGGGTGTGGTGGTGTGCACCTGTTGGCCTAGCTACTTGGGAGGCTGACCTGACAGCATAGCTTAAGCCTGGAATGCAGAGGTTGCAGTAAGTCAAGATCATACACTGCACTCCAGCCTGGGTGACAGAGTAAGATCCTGTCTCAAAAAAATTAAATAATAAATAAAATGTTAAAATCATGACTCTTACATAAATATAAAATGAACATGCATAGGTTGGGCATGTTGGCTCACGCCTGTAATCCCAGCACTTTGGGAAGCTGAGGTGGGTGGGTCATCTGAGGTCAGGAGTTCAAGACCAGCCTGGCTAATATGGTGAAACCCTGTCTCTACAAAAATACAAAACTTAGCCAGACATGATGGTGGCTTCCTGTAATCCCAGCTACTGAGGAGGCTGAGGTGGGAGAATCACTTGAACCCGGGAGGTGGAGGTTGCAGTGAACTGAGATTGTACCA
>NW_016107465.1:5596740-5641007 GCF_001604975.1 Cebus imitator | reverse complement strand
AAAAAAAAAAAAAAAAAAAGAACAAGCATAAAGATTATCTGCAAGTCATTAATTAATGAGGGAACCAGTAAGATGTTAGAATCAGTTGAAAAATGACTCCAAAATACAGACATACACTTAGGCCCTTAAGAATGTTGAAGTAAAAAGAATTTCCTTAAGAAATATAAAACTGGCTTCTTTGGAGACGGGAGGGAAGTCAAGCACTCTCCATTAGACAAAGTTCACTTGCATGTCTACGGACAGGAATAATTTGCATTAGTCAGTTTTCTTTAAGTTATAGCATTGTAAAGTTACTCAAAGAAGGTGAAAGACAGAAACCCCAGGAAATCACACAACTATGGAGGATGTTCTAAGAAATGTCTAGCTTTCCATTCAAAGAGACCCAGTCATCTTTTTTGCTCCTTTCAGAGTCTTTTACAATTTTTCCTGACAAGGCCATCGTAAGATACCCTAGTCTTTATTTCCTCATATGCCCTTCAGTCATTCTTTCAGGAATTCATTTGTGATTCAACCAAAAGAACTAAAGAATAAATCGGTAAGTCAGGGGTCAGCAAACTGTGACCTACAGTCCAAATCTGACCGGTTTATTTTTGAAGATAAAATTTTACTGGAATACAGCCATATTTATGTATTCTCTATGACACCTTTCATTCTACAACAGCACAGATGAATAGTTGCAGTAAGGACCTAAGGCCCACAATACCTGAAATATTTACTATTTGGCTCTTTGAAAGAAAAAAAATTTTGATGATCTCTGCTATAGGCCATAAAGTAAACAACAGGATTGTGAAATGTCCATATTTCTTTCCATCAGACGGCCCTTGTCTCTAATGATGGTTTTCCAGAGATTGAAGCCAAGAAGGGAGAACAGGAGAAAAACTCTGGCATTTTCTAATCCTGTTACACCCTTCAATGAATCCTCCTCTTCTCTATTGTATTACCTAACTTTTTCTTATATAGAATGAAGCTGGGCAACAGGGGCAGATTGTGAAAAGATGAGTCTGATCGCTTCCTAAGGAAGTCTACATAGAAATGTCAGCACCTCTTCCTGCAAAGTATGAGCACCTACCACCCATTGTTTCGGTTTATGAGACTTCATTGAAATTCCTAGATCTCAGGAAGGGACTTATGCTACATTGTGTTCCACAACTATGCAAACGCAAAGCTACTTAATTAAGGTATTAGGACTGAGATTCAAATCCAGGTCTGACCTAATTCAAGGCTTGCCCCGCTCTCAGTATAGGCGTGATTCACAAACAGAGAGCTGGTAGGGACCGACCTCAGGCTGACGTCATAGACTTTCAGAGCCATTTTGCTGCTATTTTAAAAGACATTGGATGTGGCAAGAGCATTAGGGTGAGAAAAAATGTTTTGGGTGGAAAGCTTGATATCTCCTTTCTGCTTCCTCCGATATTCAGAAGGGGGAGGAGACGGGTCGGCTTCCACACCAGCCTGGCAGAGGAAACAGACATCTGTCTCAGGACGGTATTTCTTACTATCGATAGCAGCCAGGAGTGCTTTCTGATCCAAAAGAAAAAATGTGCCTCAGCTAAGAAATGTGAGATTAAAATTCAAGCATATTGAAACTAAACTTTGAATTAAGTTTCTTTCTTTCCTCTTTTTTTTTTTTTTTAAGAACTGCTTAACAACAACAACCAAAAAAGAATATTCACATTTCTAAAGCACCAGGTAGAGTGTTTCTAATTAAGACTTAGAGAAAAAGCATCTGGAAGCCAATTAGTGTAAGGTGAGGGGAGACCCATGCCATCAAAGTACAGCATTTTCACCATTCCTCTTATCTCTTTCTTTCAACACAGTAAAACCAACACAGTGATTCCCTTTTTAAAATCTTCTTATTGTTAATAGTGTTGTTGTTATTATTATTATTATGGTCATAACAGGAGAACGAAAGACACAGGTTTTGAGGTGACTATTTTACGGCGCAGATAGGGACTCTCAATCTGAGTGTCAAGACTGGATCTTGAGCCGACATTCAGAGACCTTAACTTGCTTTCCTGGTTTTCTGTGAGGGTGTTTCCTCTGTTTATTTCCACTTAGGGAGATCAAATGCTACATTTAAAGCACTTGTGGGGATGTCTTGACCTACTCTTTCTTGAGTCATCGTGAAATAATCAGTAGATACCATATAAAGTATGGTGTTTATAGTGTAGGGGCAGAAAGGTATGGTGCCTTTCCTTACCCATCAAAAGGGTCCTAGCTGACACTCCTATAACAAAAAATAGATTAACACAAGAAAAGCATAACAAATGTATTTAATCTAAATATTATGTCGCATGGGAGCCTTTAGAAATGAAGACCCAAAGATCAAAGGAGGTGGTGGCAGAAGGTGCAGAATCTGTTTTTAAGCTTAAATTGGATGAAGAATGTACAGCATGTAGAAATGTGATTGGACAGAGAGTATAAACTAATGAAAATAGACTGAGGATGGAAGTCTGGCCAGGCCTGTCTGTTCAGAGCCTTCTTGGCATTTCTGTGTAGCATTCCTTCCCCCAGGTATGGGGCAGTTCCCCTCTGGAATGAGAGTCTTTAGGGGAGAGGAGAGAGAGTGACCTTTTAGGTTTTATGGCTTGCTTTGCAGGAGAGAGGTTCTATCTTCTATCACCTCCTTGGGGAAGAAGAATTTTGGTTTCTACGTCCTGTTTGCGGGGAGAAAGACAGAGGAAGACAGGAAGGCAAGAGGAGAAGGTCCAAGAGAACTTTTATTCTCACGCTGCTTCTGAGGCCTTGCAATCTGCTTTCAAAGTACCTAGGATGCCAAAGCATCATACTATGGGGCATTGTATGCTGGAAAACAGTAAGTAAACTGGAAAACAGTTAAGCTTTTAGATTTGAATTTGGGTTCAGATTCTGGCTCTGCCATTGATTAGCTGTGTGATTTGACACAGATTGTTTTACATCTTTGAACTTTAGTTTTCTCATCTGTGAGTTAGGGATAATAATAACTTCTTGGTTTTGTCGTGAGATGTAAACGAGAAAAATGAGGAAAAACTTACCACAGAGACTGATACATGGTAGGTGTTTCTTTTGTTTCTTTGTCTGTTTGTTTGTTGAGACAGGGTCTTACTCTGACACCCAGGCTAAAGTGCAGTGGTGTGATCACAGCTCACTGCAGCCTCAACCTCCCTGGGCTCAGGTAATCCTCCAACCTCAGTCTCCAAAGTAGCTGGGACTATAGGTGCACACCACCATGCCTGGCCAATTTTTGTATTTATTGTAGAGACAGGGTTTTACCATGTTGGCCACCTGGTCTCAAACTCCCAAGCTCAAGCGATCTACCTGCCTTGGCCTCCCAAAGTGCATGGTAGGTATTTCAATAAGAGTTTGCTCCTTCTCTCTCTAGCTACTCTGCTATACTCAGCAGTTATTATGCTTCAGAGAAATTTCATAAGTTTGCATATTGCCATTACCCAAAGATGTACTGCACTACATTATTAATTTCTCTGACTTTCTGTAATCATTCCTATTATAGATGCATCTATATTTCTCCTCAGGTTAGCTGGCAACTTCTTCACCAAGGAAAACAAAAGGGAACTCAAAGTAATTGCCTATGACAAAACCCGTCACTGGGGTCGGATCTAACTGAGAAATTTTTCTGTAGGTCTTAATACAAAAGGGCCCTCAAGAGACAGTGACACAGTTGAAGACAATGGGTAATGACTGGCATTTGAGATAGTGGAGAACATGGACTTAAGAAGAGGACTCTGAGCTTTGCAAAGTTAATGGCTCTTTGTGTGTGCAACAGACCACCAGCTGCTTTCATGGAGTGTAGCTTCAGAACAAAGTTTTTGGGTGTCTTGAATTCAAAAGGAAAAAGAGTCCTAAACAGCATGATAACAAAAAATATAAAATATGCAGAAAATCTAGAAACAAACAGTCTATGAAAAGATGTTGGCTATTTATTTTGGTTTAGATGGACTTTTCCAAAAGGATGAGTCACATAGTCAAAATAATAAATACATAGTACTCGTGGGGTGTAGCTTTATGTTGATTTTTAAGTTCTTCAATGGATTGGAAATAAAAGCTACGTAGCAATTTAAAATGTGACTTCCTGTATTTTTCCAAACCAAATAATTTTACAAATTACATTAGGGTTAGAATTTGCTAGAGGCCAAAAATGTCCTTGTACATAACCCAAAATAAGACATAGTATCTACTCAATATAAATAATACCAAAGATGTCTGCTTTCAAGTATATGAATGGCTTCATGGTATTTTTTCTAGTTATTCCTCTAGAAATTCTCTAGTAACATTACCAAATAACCCCAGACCAAGAAAGAAATCTATCAGAATTAATTTAAAGTCCAGGAAACTGGCTCACAGTGACGCAGCTTAGTCAGCAATGCAGGTATGAGGGCCAAGCAGTCCACCCAGAGTAAGGCGATACTTCCTGGTTATTTGCTCTTGGCATCTGCTTCAAGCAGATTTTCTGCCATTCAGAGCTATCATGATAGAGAACTTCCCAATTGCATCCTACTCAGTGAAATATGTGTCAAAAGGGAAAATTATTTTCTCACCAATCATGCTACCTTAATTCCAAGAACAATGAGCTATTCTCTCCAAGTCAAGAGAGGTGGGAAATGTCTGTGGCTCAAGCTGCTAATAGTTACTCACTCTTTCCAAAACACTCATCTTCAGGACGTGTATTTTATGTTAATATGAATTTATACAATAATACTTGAATTTCTCTCGTGGTTACTGCCAGTTGAAAATAAAATTCACAAGCATAAAACCACTAAATAATTTAAGCTATAACTGTATCCCTAGCTCCTAGAAGAACGCCTGGAACACAGAAGGCATTCAATAAATGTTTGCAGAGTTAATGGCTGCCAGCAATAAATAGTCATTAAGCCAAAGGAGGGAATAAGTTCACCCTTGGAGAGTGTAGGAAAAGAGAAAGGAAGGGAAATATGGGAATAAAAAGGAAGACAAAGAAACAGAAAGAGGGCCTTCAAAGTAACCATGGAAACCACCAAAAAGTAAGTTAGAACAAAAAGAGACTACCAAAAAAACCGAGTAAGGCAAGCCTAAGAGAGGGAGAAAACTCCCAAAATAACAAGAGGCTGTGGAAGAGTAACATTAGACTCTTTTAGGGAAGTGTACAATATTTCCTCCCTTTTAACTAGCCTTTTCCGTTCTGCATTGTCTTCTAAATAAACAAATATACTTATTTTCAACTTCAACTTTTATTCTGATCCTTTGTAACAAAAATTTTACATATCTATAATTTTACTGACAGTAAAACAAAAAATAGTAAAATAGAATTAATTGTGATAGAAACACTTTTCTCTCACATGAGGAAGAGAGAGATACATGGAGATGTAAGCAAAATTAAAATTCTAAATCCCTCCAGCTGGCTGAAGGACCTTTTTCTCAGCCAAAGGGATTCTAAAGACACCTGAAAAACTAGCTCAGCCATGACAGGATGGAGGGGTCAGACATGCCTCATTATACCCTCTCCCCTTTGGAGTCAGACACAGCTGACCAGCATTAACATTAAAATAGAGACCCTAAGACTAACAGAACAGACTCTTGGTAGCAATAAGATACCAGCCCCAAACTTACTCTGGTATAACATCACATGACAGATAATAGTCCCTAAAGGAAATCAAAGTATTTACCCCTAAAATCTATTTCTTTGACATATTTTGAAATGGCCTTGCAAAGCTATCTCTTGTCAGGGAAATCTACATTCTGTAGAGAATTTCCTTCTTTTTCTTAGTCTTTTTCTGATCCAGGAGAGAATTAACTAAGAGTCTAACGCCTTTTAAAGTTCAATAAGAAACATTCACCATCTATTCTCTCTGAAACCTGCTACCTGGAGGCTTCATCTACCTGGCAAGAACCTTGGTTTCCACAACCAATCCCACCCCTTACCTTAACTCAAGCTGACTTCAACTCTTCAGGCAGATCTCTTTCGACCAATTGCCAGTTAGGAAAGCTCTGAATCCATTTATGACCTGAAAGTCCCCATTTTGAGATATCCCACCATTCTAGGCTTAACCAGTGTATACCCTACATGTATTGATTTATGCCTTTGCCTGTAACTTCTGTCTCCCTAAAATGTATAAAATCAAGCGGTAACCCAACCACTTTCGGCACATGTTCTCAAGATCTCCTGAGGCTGTGTCATGGGCCATTGTCCTTAACCTTGGCAAAATCAAGCTCTAAATTGAGACTTGCCTCAGGAAATGTTGGTAAATAGATACATAGGCCCATAGATTATACTGATAGATGTGACATGTAAATGGTTTAGCTCATCCTTGTTGGTATCCATTTAATTTTCATAGAAAGTACCCTGAACAAAACAAGAGTGTTCCAGCAACAGTGCAGGAGCTTCCTCACCTTTTATAACCAGTCTTTTGAAATCACACAGCATCCCTTCTGCATACTCCACTGGTTGAAGCAGTTACAAGTACCCCCAGATTCAAGGGGAGGAGAATCAGACTCAACCTCTTGATAAGGGAGGAGAAGGTCACATTGTAGAAGAGCATGGGAGGCAAAAGAGAGACAAAGAGATTGTAGTAGCTGTCTTTGGAAAATGCCATCTGCCACAACAGCGTTCCGAAACTCCAGGTGGGGTTAAAGATCTGGGTCCATCTTTTACTACAGGACTTAACCCTGCTGCCTTCTCTGGGAATGCCCATTACTCTCAGACTGAGAATTCTTTAATTGCCACAGACTTTCTTACTTAGCTGGAATTGTATTCAACACCATCAACTTAATTCCTCAATCACTCAGTCTCCTAACCACAGAAAGAAAAATTACTCTTATCAATTTTCTCATTATTAACATGGGGATATAAAAACTTGACCTGCCTGTATCACACAAGGTTATTCTGAGAATCAACTGAGATGATAAACTATGAAATTACAAAACACTGTTTTCTAACATTAGTTTCTAGATGAATATAGAGCTTTACCCTTTATTGCCAAAGCTTGTAAAATTTCAGTACTTTGCACTACATATTTTCTCTGCCCCAGGAACCATACCAGACTTCGTACACTGTTGACTTTAAGTATTTACGGTCAAAAATCTAAGCTGCACAGACTATAACTCTTAAATATGCATTTTAATTAACTAAATAGGGGTTTAAAACAGATATAGAAAGTAATTTCTCCATAGACTATTTCATTTCAAAGCAGAAAAAATCCCAAGTATATAAAGAAAGGATTCCTAAGAAGCACAGAGGAAATGGAAAGGGTATAATAGATGGCAATGAACTTACTAAAGCTATATGCAGATTGCTCTTCTAGGGATTTTGCTTGGCATTTTGCATTTAGAAACAGCCTTCTTGAAAGTAATTTTCCAAAAAAATACATCATCATCCTCAATCATTATGAAGTATATTTTTTAGAGAAATAAAGCAATTCACTCTCAAGACAATGAATATTTGTTACCTCGATAGCAATAAAAATTAAGTCATGCTAATAGCTGCCCTATCTTCTTCCAAATCTCAAATTTTATTTTCATAAAACAAATACTTATATATCATAAAACTTTTAAGGTTACTGCATTTAATGAAAGCAGGAACCAAATTCTGGATATCCATAGTAATACAGAGTTGGCTTGATTTCTCTCTGGGGGAATTTGCAACTCAAAAATGTAAGAGAATATACGATGAATCAAATACGATGTTTTTATTCACTTTCTCTAATGTCAAGAAACGTTGGTTATAAAATTAAAATGCAATTGAGAAAAACAGAGATTAACTAATATTTATGTGCAATTAGTTCTCACACAGGAAAGTTTTCCAACCAATTTTCAGTCTATAAAGGGGAGCTATCCCACTCATACTAACATGTATCTAAACCTGCAAGGAACAAGCTGAGGAACTGGATTGCTGTCTCTAAAGTTGATACGGACCAGAAGCTTCCCAATCCTCACCAGGAACTAAGGAACTTACACTATCACCAGGTGACAATCAAGCAGCCTTGGAAACCTTGGCCTGAGCTGCATTCCATTTCCCACCCCCTTCCTGATATTTCTTCTGTCTTCCCAACTCTCTAACACCCATTTCGCAACCTGCCTTGTTATTCTAGCTCACCTTGTCACTCTCTCTCATGTGTAATTTAGGTACCATAACATGCTGATATTCTCAGAGTTAACATTTACAGTTTTGACTCTTCAGAACCATGAAGGGGCGGCCAAAAGGCAAAGAAATTGGTCATGTTGCCAAAGCAGGAATTTGAATCCCATGTATTTCAAAGCCACAGTGAGAGCAGTAGTCCGTTTAACAGGGGATTTTGTTCACTTAGCTTCTCTGCATGGCTCTCAACACATTCCGTAGGCAACAACTCTGGTCCTCAAAAGAAATCTAATGATTACTGCCAGTAACACGTGAAAAGAACATGACAAAGCTTCCTATGTATTGTGTAGGTCCCTAGCCAGAAAACAGATGCTCACAAAACAGTCCATGTAGTAGATTGGTCACATTACTATGTCTCCAGATCTTTGCCCTTTGCCATGTAACTTTGCATGGCCTTTCATGGTGAATAAGGTGATCTCCCTCACCTCTTCACTCTGAGCTCAGCCATGTGACTTGTTTCAACCAGTAAAATGAAGTGTAGAGTTGCCAGATTTAGCAAATAAGAAAATATAGGCCATCCAGGTAGAAATGAGGTGTGTGTGTTCCAAGCCTGGAACTCAAGAGTCCTTGTGTATTTTCGCTTACTTTTATGTCTCTATCTGCCTGAGCTACACTGTTATAAAAGATGTATATGAGGCTGGGCACTGTGTCTCAAGCCTGTCATCCAGCACATTGGGAGGCTGAGGTAGGTGGATCACTTGAGACCAGGAGTTTGAAAACCAGCCTGACCAATACAATGAAACCCCATCTCTACTAAAAATACAAAAATTAGCTGAGCATGATGGTGCATGCCCATAATCCCAGCTACTTGGGAGGCTGAGGCAGGAAATGGCTTGAACTCAGACAGCAGAGGTTGCAGCAAGCCAAGATCGTACCACCGTGCTCCAGACTGGGCAACACGGTGAGACTCAGTCTCAAATAATAATAATAAATAAATAAACAAATACAAGAAATCTATGGAACAGAGCCACATCTCTACTGTCACTCCAGCTGAGGTCAGCCTCAATCAACCAACACCCATCTCATCTTCATTCAAATGAGTGAGCCCAGCCAGGTCAGCAGAACCATCTGCTTGACCCCCTGTCGACCCCCTGAATCATAAGCAATACATATTGCTTGTTATGTGCCACCAAGCCTGTGGTCATTTGTATTGTAGCATTATTATATTAAGAGATCGCCAAATAGCCCATAGGGGAAATATGCGATAGTGGAACTTGTGAACTTATTTATTGGAGAAGGAATCTAATGATTTCCCCCTAAATGCCGATGAATATGCTCTTCTCCCTTCCTACCGCATCCCACACATTGAAACACTTGGGGGGATACATCCTAAAGTTTTCTGTCTCTCCCCTCACAACAATGAGCTGAAACCCTTCCTAAGTGCTCATTACCGTCCCCACCTCTACCTCCAAGAACTGAGTGGAAATACTGGCATTGCCTTGTGCTCTTAATGGAAAGGACTGGTCACCTTAGGTGTATTCTTCTGTGGCATCTGAAGTTGGCAGACCCAAATGGCTTGCCCAATGTTGCTGAACAGGGGCAGAATAAAAGGTCCATCACTTTCTAGTCTGAGTTACTTTAGGTAACATGTGCAGCCGTATACAAGAAATTAATTCTTCCAGCCTTAGCTTTGACTGGGATAGAACAACAGATATTGTATATCAAAGTAAATAAAACAAGATCATCACCTCTGTATACAACGGGAAAAGAACATGGCCTCAAAACCTTGTCCCATGAATCTTGAACCTTCAAGCCAGATCAAAATTATAAAAAGACATCAGAGACGGTGGAAGAATAAAACTGGCAAGGGCTTTTTCGTTGGTTTGCTGGAGGTTTTGCTATACTGTGAACCCCCATTCTTTCCTTTTTGGGAAATGATGAGGGGACAAACATATAGGATGACAGGCTGAAGGAGATTTCTAAAACCCCACAGTATTTGAATACGTTCCCTGCAGTTGGTAGAGGACCAGTTCTTGACTCATGATGAGAAAGCCAAAATGAAGCATTATCTAAGGCCTGTCCTCCGGTGGGGAGCAATGGACCATGCCGGGAGAAAGGAGCTGTCTCACTCTTTCATGACAAAGCCAGGAGAGTGCTCCGTGTGGGGTCAGCCTGCATGCCCAGGACTTGTTTGGCAAAGGATCCTGGGGACTGGGGTGAGTCATGCCCCTGGAGAGAGACCCAGCTCATCTTGTCTTGGGTCCTTCCCAAAAGAGTAACATAGAAGGGTGGGAAGACCTCAACAGGAGTTGGAAGGATACGGCTGGACCCTACAGGCAGAGGGGGAAGTTGCAAATGGCCACCTGAAAGGGAGAAATCTACACAGGCAAAGGGAGCCGCAGGAGGAGGAGCTCAGCAGAGTACCTCAAAGACCCCCAAAAAGCACCCATGGAGAAAGGGTCTGTTTTAATCATCTTCTTATCTACAACCTACTTAGGGACAGCAGCCTTAGCTACCCAGACAGAGATACCCAGCCTTGTAAAAACCACCATGCGCCCTTATCTCACCTTCTCCCACCTTTGACCCTGGCAAGGAACCAGAAGGAAGAAAAAATGTGCAGGAAGAAGAGGTGAGCAGGGAGAGGCAGTTGAGAAAGAGTCAACCAGAGGATGGAGCCTGATGCAGGTCAGCGCTGAAGAAACGGAAATGAATCAATGCTATCACGTTCAAAGTCTTGATGAGTGTCTTTACCGTGACATTCTAATTACTGAATTGAGATTGTGTTTGCAACCTACAGTGACCTTGGAGTACCTTTTATATAGGAATGGAGGCAAAAGCAGTAAGATCCACCAGAGCTGACATCCCAAACCAGGGGAAAACTAATCCCACTTAATTGAGCTTCAAGATGGGTGAAAGACTATTATTCTGTGTTTTGCTTATGACCCACATGGTGCTTGTAAAACCCACTTGCATATGCATGAAGCTGTATTTTCTACTCCTGCTTTATACTCATTGTTTTCCAGTGTCTTGCCAGAACTTAGGGACAGGTGAAATTCTTGTGCTTTCAGTTACTGAATCCTGGTTGTGATCAGAAAGAGACTAAAGAGGATGAAAATTCTTAAAAATCAAAGAACACTGGGGCCTGAAATATCCAAGATGGATCAGAAGGACTAGGGGACATTTCATATATCCTTTATTGCCCCTATGGCCTGATTGAGCTATGTCAGATCACTCCAGCCACCTGCTCCCAAACCCGGGTCTTCCACAGCCCACACACAGCCCAGCTGAGTCACCAGGAGCTGAGGAGAACTCCTGCCCTGAGCCCTCAGACTTCTTCGTGCACTCTCTCTCTCTCTCTCTCTTTCCCTCTCTCCCCCTTCCCCAAATCCAGGCTCCACTTGAGAAAGTAGAGATGGGAATTAGTATCAAGAAAGAAATTGTCTAATATTTCAGCTAGGGGGCCACTGCAGATGTAGAACATCCCCTGTTTCCAAACAAATGGCCCAAAACAAAATGAAAACATTAGCGTAGGAAGAGAAGAATTTCTGTATTAGCTTTTTGTTTGTGAACTGTTGGGCCCAGTCCTTAAGATATACAAAAGCAAGCATAGATTATTATTTTAAACAGCAACAGCAAGCTTTGCCTTGGGGCTGGTGAGGCTGATCCCCAACCAGCTGGTATTAAAAGAAACTTGTTGCTTACATTGTCTTATCTTCCCTGGCGCCACACAAGTTCAAGCCTGGTGGCCAGATGAGATTCTCCCTCACAGGGAAAGGAGGTCAGCACTGCACTCCAGACTAAGAGAGAGGAGAGGGAGGAGAGCAGCCCTCCAGGAGCCCAGAGCCCTCCCCTCCGCTGACAAAAGAAGCTCTGCTATAACACAAAGAGAATACCAGGAAAAGGAATGCTGTTCAGTTCATCTCTGAAATAGCAAGAAGGACAAACAGACCATACAGGAGAAAACAATGAAAATGGTAGATTGCTTAGGGAAGAAACAGATCTACACTGGGTTGGTGTAGAAATCGAACTTGCAAATTTGTCTACTTCCTGGGGGCCTCATCTATTTCTGCCTCAATCTACCACCCAAATCTACACATTTTCAAAAGTATTTGATGTTCTCAGTTCAACCTGAACTATGGCAGATTTTTAATCTACTTCGTTTCAACAAGAAGTCCTTAGCCATTCGCTTTGTGCAAGGCACTGTGAAGGGTGATATGGAGACAGCAATGATAAGGAAAATATGAATCCTACCCTCAGGGAGCTTTCAGTCAAGGTAAGATGTCAGCACAAGTAATAAAGATAAATACAAGACAGCCTTTGGAGTGTGCTATAATAAAGGAAGCACAAAGGAAAGAAAGATTAAATCCAGCTCCAGAGAGGAGGAAACAGAATGTTGGCGAAGCCTCGTAGACCTCTGACACACACCTTGAAGGGTATAAAGTATTTCAAGGGTTAAGAGAGAGAAATTTTTCTGGTTTTTTTTTTTTTTTTTTTTTTTTTTTTTTTTTTTTTTTTTTTTTTTTTTTTTTTTTTTTTTTTTTTTTTTTTTTTTTTTTTTTTTTTTTTTTTTTTTTTTTTTTTTTTTTTGACTTGCTCTGTCGCCCAGGCTACAGTGCAGTGGCACAATCTTGGCTCACTACAACCTCTGCCTCCCAGCTTCAAACAATTCTCCTGCCTCAGCCTCCCCAGTAGCTGGGATTACAGGTGCCTGCCACTGTGCCCTGCTAATTATTATTATTATTATTGTTTGTATTTTTAGTAGAGACAAGCTCTCACCATATTGGCCAGGCTGGTCTCAAACCCCTAGCCTCATGATCCACCCGCCTTGGCCTCCCAAAGTCTGGGATTACAGGCATGAGCCACCGCACCTGGCCTACTCCAATTTTTCAATATTGTCTGCCAGCATCCTGACAAGAATCCCGGTTTACGATTCCACCACAGCAGATCACCTGCTTTGATCACGCCATCTCAGTTCAACCAGACTGCAGCTCTAAGCATCCTACCCTGGTCATGTTGGCAGTCAAATTCGAATCAGGTTCCCTGGGTTTAAAGAGCAGAAGTGGATCCCAAATGCAGTGCAGGCGCTCTTACCAGGCTGCCCTAATTATTCCTGATTGCCTATGAAGGAAGTCGATGTTTAATTTCACTTTTTAAAATCTTCCTTTATTTTACAGTAATGGTGTGTCTTAGCCTGCTTCGTGTTGCTATAAAAGAATACCTGAGACTGAGTAATTCATAAAGAAAAGAGGTTTATTTAGCTCACAGTTTTGTAGGCTGTATAAAAAGCACAACTCCTACATCTGCTTGGCTTGTGGTGAGGACTTCTGTGATGAGTCAAAACATGTCAGAGAAGGTCAAAGAGAAGCAGGTATGTGCGAAGACAGGACAAACCTGGGGGCACCAACCCTTCATGAGGGATCCATTCTCATGATCCAAACACTCCCCACCGGCCTGCACCTCCAATATTGCCACTGCAGGGATCAAATTTCAGCATGAGATTTGGTGGGGACAAACAAACCATATCCAAACCATAGCATCACTCCAGAAGATATAATATGCAGTTTTGGAATTTGCTTCACAAATGTATTCAAATTGAACAGTCTATCAAGAGTGCTTTAAAAAGTCATTTGAGAAGAGATGCATGTTGGTGCCTTTGCTTTGGAAGGAAATGTGAGATGTTTTACAGAACCATAGGAATGAGGTCAGAGACTGAGAAAAGATCTTAAAATTACAGGTGTCCTCTGTAAACACGACCATCCAGGCCATCTGCTCTATGACATACAGGATCTAATATCAACGATGCCTCCCGGTGGTACGCTCCCCCACTGTTCAGATTGTCTGTCATTGTGTGAAACAAACATTCTAATTGCCTAGTGAGCAAATGGTGCGGGCTAGATCATGTAGGAAAAATTCACTGGAAACTGAGACCTTCAAGTCAATAGCTGTTAAACATAAAGGATCCCTAGCAATAGAAGGCGCTAAGAAAGCTTTGCCTCTCTCTGCCTCAGTTTCTTCCTTTGTGCAGTGGGGATAAAAATGGTGCCCTCTTCATGGAGATCCCGTGAGGAATAAATGAGCTAAGACCTGCAGGGCCCTTGAAAAACAAAATGTGTCACATAATAAGTACTCAGTAAATGTGCACACAGGGCAAATGAATAAAAGGTCAGCCATCAATCTCTCCAAGGCAGCCGTATTATAGGAATTAATACCAAAGGCATTAATTTCAATAGTAAAAGTGCCCCATCTGAGTGACGTGGGAATGATGGAGGCTGAGCAGAATTCGATTCCCACCTCTTTTCTGCCCGAAAACCACACACAAAGAGAAATGAGAAGCCTTTCTAAAGAAAGAATTCCTCTTTAGTAATAGCCTCAGCTCTCCCCTTCACATCCAAACCCGACGCCCTGCACTGTGACTGCCTCTTCCACAAGTGTGTTTTTTCAAATGACAGCATACCCCAGGAATCTCTTCCTTGGCTGGCCAGGCACCTTGGGCAAGCTCAGACTCTGCCACCTCCCATCACAATCAATAAGGACATTGAGAAGCTTAGAGAAGCCTCACCTCGAGGCACTTACAAACCTTCGGCAATCACTCCTGGACAGAATCAGATAAATGCTACTTAGCTTTACGTTTCTGCTTTAAGAAAACACACACCAACAAGCTCGCACTGTGAAAGAAAACCTAACAATGCTAAATGTCTTGCAGTGAGGATATAATACTTTTTACCTCTTCTTCCTTGATTTCCTAGGGATTTCTGCTTGGCATCTAGAGTGAAAGCATATCCATCAGGTGCTGCAGGGGACTGCTGTAAAGGCAGAGAGCTAACCCTGTATATCAGACTCTGCTGAGCTTAATTTCTATCAATTAATAGTCTCTAGATTTGGATATTGGCTTCTATTCGTACTTTCTCAAGTGAGTCTGGCTTTTAGCTATTAAACTGAACACGTGTGGTAAATCTTTAATCATATGGAGATTAAGTCTGAGGGCGTGAGAAAGGGGTTTCTGTTGGCTCCTGCCGACTCAGCAGGGGCTTTTGTGTATACATTTTACTGATGAAGAAACTGAGTCTCAATTCGGTTAAACGACATCTGAAGGTTACACCAATGCTAAGCTCACAAACCAGGAGGATCAAAACTGCTGTCTGCCAGCTTCAAGTTCAGCACAGCCTCTCTTCCACTCAGCCGAGTGACTGTGGCTCACAAAGGAACAAAACAAAAGGCAGAAGAGAGAGTGGTAAGCAGAGTTCGTCTTCAGGGCTCTGTCATGGAGACACATTCAAGCCGGAAGCACCTGGCTTATGGGTAGGTGGAGTTCTGATGGCCATTTCTGATGCAGGGAGAGACTTTTTTTTTCATGTCTCTGGTGTCTGCTTGGTCCGACATAAAGATAGATGGAGGTAGATGATAGGCCAGCAACAGTGGCAAGAAGGCAAAGTGAGTCAGTGCTTCAGGAATGAACCCCAGGGGTTCTCTCTGCTTTCTTTCTCCAGGTAGAGTACACTATAGTTCAGCAACCAACGTGGGGAACATAGAAACAAGAAAAACAAAACTCCAGATGCGGACACACCATTGGAAGCTTGGAAAAGTCCCAGGGGACTCCAGCCAGGTCAGAGCTCACTGCCCTCGTCACAGAGGGAACCCCTACACAAGGGGCTTGGATGAGGAGCCCTGGAAAGGGAGAATCCTGCTTTCCGGAGGCAGAGAGTAAAGGTGGACCATGGAGCAGATATTCTGGGTGGAAACCAGATGTTTGTAAAATCATTTATGGTCTGTATCTGTGCGTGCCTTTCCCTCTGCCAATTGAATTTTTTTCCATAAACTTGTACTTAGAATGCCGATAAAAGATTGGCCAATCCCTGCCTATCGGAGCAGGCATTCCTGGGGAATGGAAGAGGAGTTAATAAAACTAACCCAGGGCCCTGGCGGCGGTTCACAATAGCACACTTGTGGCGGTATAATCCTGCAGAGATGGCACTCAACACTTCCCAAACTTTGGTTTTCTAGCCTGGTGTGTGGACTTGGCTGCCTGCCAGTGCCTCTCCTCATCAAGTGGCAGTGTGAGCTGCAAATGGAACCAGGGCCGCAGAGCTGATGAGCGATTTAATCGACTGCTCGTGAAAAGTGGACTTCTTCATAGACTCATGGGTAAAGAAAGATGCTACCTCTAAACCCCTAAAATTTTCTGCCTGCCAAGAAAAGCAACAGAATAGATAATTAAAGCAGTCCTTTTTAAGAACTCAGAAGGAAAAGACAGCCCAGATGAAAGGCTGGCTTCTCATCCTAGGCTCTTTTTCTATCCCTCTGTGTTATTAGAGGTTAAAGCTGTTAGGCATGAAGTCTGGCCCACTTCAAAAGCTGGAGGTCTTGCCTGAAGGAATCATGATTATTTTAGTTCCAACCTTCTGTAGTATCAGCCATGGCATAAGAAGTGAAAATGCCTAGACTTGAGTTTTTTTTTAAATGACATTAAATATATACAAGGTATAAAACTATAAAGTACACAAGGCATGAACTCTAAAATGTGAAGAAGAAAAAAAGGTGTGACGGAACTATGATAAAATGTAATGGAGAACAAACATAGAAAGCTTGATCTTCTGTAAACACCAGAACACAACTTCAATTCCTTTTCTATTTCTTTAGAAAATATGTATTTACTATTCCTTCAGGTTATTCATACTGCCTACTTAATGTCAAAGCAGCAACACTGAAAAAAGTATTACACTGATAAAATTCCATCTATTTTATCCAGACCAAGGATGGGTGTTTGAGCTGGTCTATCTGTATGTAACAGATGGAGTAAGGGAACATTTTAAGTGAACAAAATTTGGGCACAGTACCTAAGGAAATGCCCCTGTTTAACTGTATTTAGGTTTTCAGCAAATCACAAGGTTTTCAGTAATTATTTTGTAATGGGATCCATATTTATGTAGAGGCATGATCATTCTAAATATATAAATTTTCACATACTGAAATGTCCTACAGTGAGGTAGGGCTGAGTTTTATCATCTTATTCCTTCTGATTGGCTTGATTTTTGTGAGTACTGCACAATTTGTACTGCAAGTATAAAATATGGGGCCTGACCCCATAAGTGAGAAGAGAATAAATTGGAGGCCACTGGGGTACAATTCGGTATATTAACTCACCCCTGATTTAAATTCCAGCCTAATGGAATGAAGTCATGGCTGGGTGGAGAGAAGAACAGTTTCCTGCCAGTCCGTGGGGCTGCCCGGGCAGGACGAAGAGGGACCAAGGTGTCCTGGGCAAAGGCTAAGGCTGAGCATGAGTGGAAGGGTTAAAGCACTCCAGGCTCACATAGAGCCACACAGGCACACATGTGCACCAGCCAAATTGCAGTGCTTAGGGCGGAAATTTAGCTGTGGGCAACAAAGATCCAAAAAGAATCAGAGTTTTCAGAAAGGGATTTATTTCTGACAATAAACGACAGTTCAAGACTGTCAGTGGCTCCTTGATTATCTGGGACTCAGGGTGCCTCTTCTGTCCTCTCTCTCTTCCATCACTGGGACGTGATTACCACCCTCATGGTCCAGAATGGGATACCAGCAATCTTTCCACTTTTGAAGCAGTGTTACAGAAGAAGGTCTATGGGTGGAAGTTTCGACCCTTACATCTGTTCTCCTTTACCAAACTAACGGAAGCTACGTGGCCACCTGGACTAAAAATCACATTCCTGATGCAGCAGCTAGAACTTCTGGCCAAGGGGACGTGCAGGAAGGATGTGAGCACAGTTTCCTGGCTGTTTCATTAAAGGCAGTGTCTGCGGGCGGCTTTTTCCTCCCTTTCCTCCATCTTGCACAATGAGGTCAAAGGCCCGGGACCTCCACTGGAGCCAGGACACCAGCCCTGCTCTGCCTGTCGTAAGGCTTTTACATGAGCATGAAATGAACTTCTATCTTTTTAGCCACTGTCCTTTGAGTCTCTGTGGAATGCTGGGGAACTAAATCTTATCCTACATACACATCTTAAGGGAAATTTCATGAGAGGAGAAAAATCAATATTTTAATTTACTAGAGTCCAGCAGTTAGCCCCATAATCTGACCACTGGCCCTTTACATTTGTGGATTTAATATACATTTATCTAGTATCTGCAATGTGCCAGGCCCTCAATGCAATGCAGAATGAGCATCCCCTGATCCCTTCCCTCAAGGAACTTCATATCAAATGGAAGACAGAAAGAAGGAATTAATGGATTGAATGCTAGTGATATGCCAGGTACTACGGTCGTGGTTTTCACGTTTGTTTTTTTGCTTGCTTTTGTCATTTGGATCTCATAAAACATCCCTGTGATTTTCATCTGTTAGAAGTGAACATTGAAGCTCAAGGGGTTGTAGAATTTGTCCAGAGTTACACCTAGACTAAGGGATGGAGTCAAAATTTAAGTTTAGATTTCTGACTCATGAGTCAACAATTGCACCAGGCTGCTTCATAGACATGTACACGAAAGGCAAGAATGCACGGCTCGATGTGACAAGTGCCCAACACATCAAATGCCTTAGCCAATGTGTAACTAACTCCTCTGAGTGGCCACTCAGATATGATAGGCTTTCACTATGTGTCTTACATTAATCAATTATAATCTTATTCCTACCCATTCTGTAGAGAAGAATAAACTCATGTAGGATTGCCATGCCCACATCATGGGCACAAAAGTTTCACCTTACAGGTTCCATTACTATGACTACAATCCGCAATTTTATATATTTTTTAATGTCTGCCAAAAAAAATCATTGGAAACCTCCCTTCCTGACCATCACTTTTGCCTGCTCATTCACTCTGGTTTCTAGCCTTTTTCCCTTGGCTCATTTCTCTCCCCACATTCCACATACATAAAATAGCATGTGTGGCCTGTATTTCCCCTCACCCAGTGGGTTTATTATGTATAATCTACCCTGAAGCATAAAAAGTAACCTGTCCAGACTTTTGCAGAATTATTATGCCATCTCCTAAATCATATTACATCTTCTGCTAAAAATACCCAGCCATTATTATACTGTTTGCAAAGGTAAACCAATGTTCAAAATTCCAGACACTCAAAAAAGTCTAAATGGGATCCATTGTTTTAATGAAAGCATTTATGTGTGCCAAGTTATAATACCAATTCTGAATGATCACTCAACACGTAGGCAGAGCCTGGCTTGCCTAGCCACTTTAAAGGTAGTGAGAAAAGATGACAAGCCTCTTTTTTATACCAATCAGAAGGACTTGCCCTAGAGCGTTATTTGAATTCAATCCACCAGAGTTCCTTGTCAGAAGTATCTTTGAAGAAAGAAACAGTGATCTTCCATATTTTCTGATGACTACTAACACTAGCTCATGAAACTAACACCCTACAAGTCTCACTGACTTCACAAAATTAAGGCTTATTTCTTGCTCACGTCATCATCCAATTGGGTTTTCAGTGGCCAGCGTTCAACGTGATGATTTGGGAACACAGGCTCCTAACATCTGGTGGTTCCTCTGCATTTGGCTATAAGAAAGTTAAAACAGTGTGCTGCTGTTCCATCATCAGTCTTGGACGTCACATCTTGTGTAACATGGTCCATTATCCAGAACTTAGATCCCACAGCCCTAACCTAAGTAGTCTTGCAGTGTGCACTGGACAAGGAAATGGGGCTGGAGGGCAAAGAGCCAGTTTCTGCCCTACCTTTGGGGACAAGACTGTAGAGGTTGGCTTCACCACCCCGGTCAGATGGCTGGCATGTGTTTTCTCCCTCCCTCAATTGCCTGGATGCAGGCATGTCCAACAAAGATGATTGGCCAGCATCCTCTGTGAGACACAAAGAGAGAGGGAGGTCCTGGTCATGAATCTGAAACCCACAGTGGCCGTGTTTTCTAGTAAGTTTGGATTTCTGTTGCTATCCTTGCCAGTCATCCCCTACCCATCTTCAGTGCCACCCCAATCTGACTTTCTACAGCTCTGGAAAGTAGAACAGTGAGCTTTTCACTTCTGCAGATAACAGATAAAATCTATGAACCTTTATCCAGATAAGAGGCTTTTACTCCATGAGGATGACTTTTGTTTGGACTAAGAATATCCTATCTTCAGAAGGAATTCTCTCCTAAGATCATCAAGACCATCAAGAAAGAAGCCTTTTTAATTCAGCACTTTGTAACTTTATTAGAGTTGTAATGGACTTGTCCTAGAGCATTATTTGAATTCAACCCACCAGAGTTGCACAAATGTGTGTTCTTCTAGAGCTTGGGATAGAAACAGCAGCAATGAACTCAAAATTTGGCTATGGTTATATGATAGTCATTATGGCCTTTAAGTCTGTCCACAAATACTCAGTTCCTCTTTCTACAGACATAGTACTTTTCAGACATCTTTGAAGTTAGCAGGGCCTTAGGGCTTAACTTGGCCAATGCAATGCAAGTGGAAGTGACATGTCATTTTAACTTTCTTATAGCCAAATGCAGAGGAACCACCAGATGTTAGGAGCCTGTGTTCCCAAATCATCACGTTGAACGCTGGCCACTGAAAACCCAATTGGATGATGACGTGAGCAAGAAATAAGCCTTAATTTTGTGAACTCAGTGAGATTTGTAGGTTGTTAGTTTCATGAGCTAGTGTTAGTAGTCATCAGAAAATATGGAAACCCTTGAGTCTGGGTCCCAGAGTTACCACAATAGTCAGAGGCCCTGATGACTCTCACTGGACATGTAGCATGAGAGAAAAACACAGTTTACTTCATTAAGCCACTGAGAATTTGGAGAATAAGCTAATGAGACGTATAGGTCCCAAGTGATATCTAGTCATACAGTTTTTTTCCACATACTCTTTTATTTTTTTATTGCATTTTAGGTTTTGGGGTACATGTGAAGAACATGCAAGATTGTTGCACAGGTACACACATGGCAGTGTGATTTGCTGCCTTCCTCCCCTTCACCTATATCTGGCATTTCTCCTGATGCTGTCTCTCCCCACCTCCCCATCCCCCACTGTCCCTCCCCTATTTCCCCTCCACGGACCCCAGTGTGTGATGCTCCCCTCCCTGTGTCCATGTGTTCTCATTGTTCAACACCCACCTATGAATGAGAACATGCGGTGTTTGATTTTCTGTTCTTGTGTCAGTTTGCTGAGAATGATGGTTTCAAGGTTCATCCATGTCCCTACAAAGGACATGAACTCATTTTTGATGGCTGCATAACATTCCATGGTGTATATGTGCCACATTTTCCCTGTCCAGTCTATCATCGACGGGCATTTGGGTTGGTTCCAGGTCTTTACTATTGTAAACAGTGCTGCAATGAACATTCATGTTCATGTGTCCTTATAGTAGAAAGATTTATAATCCTTTGGATATATACCCAGTAATGGGATTGCTAGGTCAAATGGAATTTCTATTTCTAGGTCCTTGAGGAATTGCCACACTATCTTCCACAATGGTTGAACTAATTTACACACCCACCAACAGTGTAAAAGTGTTCCTATTTCTCCACATCCTCTCCAGCATGTGTTGTCTCCAGATTTTTTAATGATCATCATTCTAACTGGCATGAGATGGTATCTCAATGTAGTTTTCATTTGCATTTCTCTAATGACCAGTGATAATGAGCATTTTTTTTATATGTTTGTTGGCCTCATGTATGTCTTCTTTTGTAAAGTGTCTGTTCATAGCCTTCTCCCACTTTTGAATGGGCTTGTTTTTTTCTTGTAAATCTGTTTTAGCTCTTTGTAGATTCTGGATATCAGCCCTTTGTCTGATGGGTCGACTGCAAAAATTTTTTCCCATTCTGTTGGTTGCCGATTCACTCTAATGACTGTTTCTTTTGCTGTGCAGAAGCTGTGGAGTTTGATTAGGTCCCATTTGTCTATTTTGGCTTTTGTTGCCAATGCTTTTGGTATTTTGGTCATGAAGTCTTTGCCTACGCCTATGTCCTGAATGGTTTTGCCTAGATTTTCTTCTAGGGTTTTTATGGTGTTAAGTCTTACGTTTAAGTCTTTAATCCATCTGGAGTTAATTTTAGTGTAAGGTGTCAGGAAGGGGTCCAGTTTCTGCTTTCTGCACATGGCTAGCCAGCTTTCCCAACACCATTTATTAAACAGGGGCTCCTTTCCCCATTGCTTGTTTTTGTCAGGTTTGTCAAAGATCAGATGGTTGTAGATGTGTTGTGTTGCCTCTGAGGCCTCTATTCTGTTAAAATTGGTTTATATCTCTGTTTTGGTACCAGTACGATGCTGTATTGATTACCGTAGCCTTGTAGTATAGTTTGAAGTCCGGTAGTGTGATGCCTCCCGCTTTGTTCTTTTTGCTTAGAATTGACTTGGCTATGCAGGCTCTCTTTTGGTTCCATATGAAGTTTAAGGTGTTTTTTTCCAGTTCTGTGAGGAAGGTCATTGGTAGCTTGATGGGGATAGCATTGAATCTATAAATTACTTTGGGCAGTATGGCCATTTTCATGATATTGATTCTTCCTAACCATGAACATGGAATGTTTCGCCATCTGTCTATGTCCTCTCTTATTTCGTTGAGCAGTGGTTTGTAGTTCTCCTTGAAGAGGTCCTTTACATTCCTTGTTAGTTGTATTCCTAGGTATTTTATTCTCTTTGTAGCAATTGTGAATGGCAGTTCATTCTTGATGTGGCTCTCTTTAAGTCTGTTATTGGTGTACAGGAATGCTTGTGATTTTTGCACATCAATTTTGTATCCTGAGACTTTGCTGAAGTTGCTTATCAGTTTCAGGAGATTTTGGGCTGAGACAATGGGGTCTTCTAGATATACAATCATGTCATCTGCAAATAGAGACAATTTGACTTCCTCCTTTCCTAAGAGCATCAACACAATGAAGAAACTGCATCAACTAACGGGCAAAACAGCCAGCTAGCATCAAAATGGCAGGATCAAATTCACACATAACAATATTAACCCTAAATGTAAATGGGCTAAATGCCCCAATCAAAAGACACAGACTGGCAAATTGGATAAAAAGCCAAAACCCATTGGTGTGCTGTATCCAGGAAACCCATCTCACATGCAAGGATATACAAAGGCTCAAAATCAAGGGATGGAGGAAGATTTACCAAGCAAATGGAGAGCAAAAAAAAGCAGGAGTTGCAATTCTCATCTCTGATAAAATAGACTTTAAAGCAACAAAGATCAAAAGAGACAAAGAAGGACATTACATAATGGTAAAAGGATCAATGCAACAAGAAGAGTTAATGATCCTAAATATATACGCACCCAATACAGAAACACCCAGATACATAAGGCAATTTATTATTGACTTACAAAGAGACTTAAACTCCCACATAATAACAGTGGGAGACTTTAACACCCTATTGTCAATATTAGATAGATCTATGAGACAGAAAATTAACAAGGATATCCAGGACTTGAACTCAGACCTGGACCAAGCAAACCTAATAGACATTTACAGACCTCTCCACCCCAAATCCACAGAATATACATTCTTCTCAGCACCACATCACACCTACTCTAAAATTGACCACATAATTGGAAATAAATCACTCCTCAGCAAATGCAAAAGAACAGAAATCAGAGCAAACAGTCTCTCAGACCACAATGCAATCAAGTTAGAACTCAGAATTCAGAAACTAACTCAGACCCACACAGCTTCATGGAAACTGAACAACTGTCTCTTGTATGTTGACTGGATAAACAATGCAATGAAGGTAGAAATAAAGATGTTCTTCAAAACCAACAAGAACCAAGACACAACATACCAGAATCTCTGGGACACATTTAAAGCAGTCTCTAGAGGAAAATATATAGCAATAAATGCCCACAGGAGAAGCAAGGAGAGATCTAAAATTGACACCCTATCATCAAAATTGAAAGAGCTAGAGGAGCAAAATCAAAAGTACTCTTATTTTATTATAAGAAATTTCCCACTTTCAAATTATATATAACATACCTGCCTAATTTTTTAAATGCACCCATGAACCTACCACCCACTTTCAGAAATAGAACATGATCAGTTCCTTCAAGCTCCACTGGTGACTCACCTCTATTGACTTCCCCCTTTTCCTCCCAAAAGATGACCACTATCTCATTTTGTGTTAATAATTCACTTATATTTCTTAATCATTTTATCTCACATTTAGAATCTCTTTGTTTGATACACTGTTTATGCAAAGGGAATCTTCTTGTATGTATTCTTCTCAAACTTGCTTTTTAATCTAATATTATGTTTTCAAGATTCATTCATGCTGATGCATGTAGCAGAATACTATATTGTATGGGCATAACAAAATGAATTTACTCTTTCTCTTATTAGATGGTCATTTGGATTTACTGTTTGAAATTTTTGCTATTAGAAACTACACTGATAAGAATATTTTGCATATATTCTAGTGCACATATGCAATAATCTCCTTCGGGTGTATACCCAGTAGGGGAAATGCTGAATTGTGTAGTATTCAGATGCTCTACTTTATGAGATAAGATAAAATTGTTTTCCAAAGTGGCTGGGCCAATTCATGCTTCCGCCAGCTTGTATAAGTGTCTTTGCAACACATCCTCACCAACACTTGATTTTGTTGGCCTTTTTCTTTTTTTGCCACTGTGGTGGCTACAGAATGTTATCTCATTGTGGTTTTAACTTGTATTTTCTTTAGGGCATACTTTCATCATATATGCATTCAAGAAACCAAAATGAGAAACATTTGAAAAATTTTGCCATCTATACTTAAAAACTAGAAAAACTTCACAAATCAGGTTCCTTCTTAGAGGAGAGGCTGAATAATTAGAAAAAGCACAATTATTCATTTTTTGGATGTTAGAAAATACCAAAAGGCTTATGCTACCGTTTGTGTTGTAGGTTAAACTGCCGTTTCTTAAACGGCTCCTCATAGGGGTATTATCAAAAGCCATGGGAAAGCAAAAACATTTCAGGGAAATTATAAACATTCCTTTTATCTTACCAGATAAAGAGATTTAGTATAAATCCTAATGCACCCACTTGGCTGTAGACAATTTATAGCAGAGGAAGAGTTTGAAACATTTTCATGTAAACAATCATAGATTTTTTTCTCTGAAGGTTGCTAAAAGGCTGTTTGACACTCTTTGTAAGTGGGGAACATCTCAGAATACGAGCCAGTTCTGGTTAATATCAGAACTCATTTCCCACCGGCAAAGCAGCTCCATTAAGCACTGTTTTCATCTTCACAGTCTTTACTTTTATGTAATGTTTACATCATTGACACCTTCTCTTAGTGAATCCCTAATATAAACAAGAGGTATATTTTAACAAGATTTAAATACATTAAGCCCTAATGTATTTTAACAAGATTTAAAAGCATGTGGACTTGGGATGAGAATAGCCAAATGGAGTACAGATTAATGTAAAAGTTGTATACTTCCATCTCCTATGACGAAGACAGCTCCATAATTTAAGTCTGGAAGAAAAATAGTCTCCTGTGTTTATTCATCAATTAGAATTTGATGGCCTCCAAATGTCATCTGACCAGCCAAATTCTGCAACACAACCTTTTAGCAGAAAGTTATAAACTTTGCCCTATTTGGAAGAGAGACATGAAAATAAATTTTCTTTGCTCCATAATATCTACGTACTCATGGGAACTGCGAGTTTCATGAACCACAGCAGTAATACGTGAAGAGTAAATCTTTGTCATTCATCATCCTAATGCAATAAGAGACAAGCCATCTACGTGATCTATTTTGGTTGAAAAGGGTCATTTGAAAGTTTGTTTGGTAACTGTCTGACCAATCTAGATAGAAAAGGTAGCTTCTGATTAACTTGCATGTTCATGTCTTTATTCTCTGAAAGGCTTGTGGTGTTCCCTGGCAAAGATCCATGAGTTCTGGGCAGCAACAGTGGCTATTCTGGATCAGAAAGGCCAGTGAACTGGAGAGGTATGGTCTGGGTGGTCCATAGCCTGCTACCAGCCCAGGGACTCTTGTTACCAGTGTCCAATAAGAAAATTACACAAGTTTTAGAGTATGTTTTTTTAAAAAAAATTGTAGCAGGCCAGTGAGTGATGACTGGATTTGTCTTGCTGAATAAGAAGTTTTCTAAAAGAATGGCTCGGTGACAAATTTAAAACAAAAACAAGAAATTTAGCTCTTTCTCCACAAAGTTTGAGAAGCTCTGATCTGACTCATCCAGGGAATCTTGTCAAAATGCAGATTCTTTACTTGACAAATAATAATAGTATATATTTATGGGGTTTTATGGGGTACAATGTGATGTTTTGATAAATGTTTACCTTGTGGAATGATTAAATCAAGCCAGTTAGCATATCCATCACTTCACACACTCACTCGTGATTTGAACATTTAAAATCTACTTTTAGCAATTTTGAAATATGCACTATTATAACTAAAGTCATCATGCTGTGATGACTCTAAAGTCATGACTCTAAGTTTAGATCTCTAAAACTTATTCCTTCTGTCTAACTGAATCACTTCTTTCCCTCTCTACCCCTCCCTCCCTAGCCCACAAGTCTGGTAACTATCATTCTACTCTCTACTTTTACCAGCTTGACTTTTTTTGAATTCTGCATATAAGTAAGATCATGCAGTATTTGTCTTTCTGTGCCTGGTTTATTTCACTTAACATAATATTTTCTAAGCTAATCTGTGTTGTTGCAAATGACAGAAAAGAATTTCTTTCTTTTTTACAGCTTAATAGTGTTCCATTGTGTATATAAACCACATACACATTTTCTTTACCCATTTATCTGTTAATGCACACTTAGCTTGATTTTGTATCTTGGCTATTGTGAAAAATGCTTAACATAAAAACATATATATCTCTTCAAACAGCAGATTTTCTTTGTGTGTCAACTCACCAACCACAGTAATTCTGATTCAGTAGATTTGGAGGGGGCTTGTGAATTTAAATTTCTTTCTTTTTTTTTTTTTTTTTTTTTTTTAAAAATTTTTTTTTTTTTTTTTTTTTTTTTTTTTTGAAACAGAGTTTCGCTCTTGTTGCCCAGGCTGTAGTGCAATGGCGCAATCTCGGCTCACTGCAACCTCTGCCTCCCGGGTTCAAGTAAGTCTCCTGCCTCAGCCTCCCAAATGGCTGGAATTACAGGCATGCACCACTATGCCTGGCTAATTTTGTATTTTTTGTAGAGATGGGGCTTCACCATTTTGATCAGGCTGGTCACAAACTCCTGACCCTCAGGGGATCCACTCGCCTTGGCCTCCCAAAGTGCCGGGATTACCGGCATGAGCTATCATGCCAGGTTGTGAACTTGCATTTCTAGCAGGATCCCGGGTGATGCTGCTAGTTGGGACCATGCTCTGAGCAGCACTGGTCTAGAGTAAACAAAGTGCAAGGCGCTCTCCACCATTTGTCACTGATGATTAACACACCTGGACATTTTCATTTTGTGGTTTCAGAACATAACACTTTTCAGATATTTATATTTGCCACCTTCTGTGCTTTTAGGAGAATGCACAGAATTAACATTTGTTATTGTCAGACTGTTCTGCTCAGTAAGATTTTTCCATGTTATCCACCTTCTACCCTTACAGAATTGACACTATGGTGGCATTTTCCTGCATTTATAAAGCTCCCTGTTTTATTATCGATATTTGAAAGACTTGCCAATGTGTTAGCAGCATAGCACATACTGGGTCTAAGGACCATAGTAGGCATTGCCTTCAGGAAATAGACATAGATTACAACTGGCGTCAGCACTGACCTAAACTTTTAAGACATACTCATAAAAGATGGGCAGGGCTTGAAATCTCACAAAGAAAATCAATTGTGCCTGCCTATCCGAGATGCTCAGTAACTTATGATGTCTTCTCTGAGTTTCTTTGCTGTGGTTTCTAGAACACCAGCCAACTGAGGTTCCCTTCAAAAGGAACAAAGCTTAGCACTTAGAAAATTAACTGCCTCAGCCAGCCACGTGGCTAACCCCTGCAATCCCAGCACTTTGGGACGCCGAGGCGGGCAGATCACCTGAGGTCAGGAGTTCAAGACTAACCTGATCAACATGGAGAAACCCCATCCCTACTAAAAATACAAAATTAGCCAGGAGTGGTGGTACATACCTGGAGTCGCAGCTACTTGGGAGGCTGAGGCAGGAGAATTGCTTGAACCCAGGAGGTGGATGTTGTGGTGAGCTGAGATCATGCCATTGCATTCCAGCCTGGGCAACAAGAGGAAAACTCCATCTCAGAAAAAAAAAGAAAAAAGAAAAAAGAAAATTAACTGCCTGAGGATGCAATGGTCACCTTCTCTGCTATGTGAACAGACATCTAGGAAGTGCAACACAGCCGTTCCTGGGACTTCAAGTCTTCCATCAGTATCTCTGGCATAGAAAAGCAGGAGCTTTCTTTGAGAGCAATTCCACTGCAAAGTCAATTACCACAGGGTGTGGCAGGCTTTTAAAGAGATTAAACTACCCTTTCTACTGAAAGAAAATGATCACTTCTCAAATGGGACCCCTCTAATTATCCATTTGCTCAGATACAATGTACTCCTGTTGGCAAATTATCTAGTTTCATCTGCATTGTTTGAATAAACCTTCAGAATTCTGGGAAGGATGTACAATTTAGAAAGCTTGTACACAAAAATGAGGCCAGGGTCCTAAGAGGATGAAAACATTCTCAGAAGTCCAAATAATTGAAACCAAATATCTAAATCAAAGCCATTAAAAAAAAAGTTCCGAAAGACGAAGTTTTAAATTCTGTGTATATCCCAATTGCAGTAGTTCCTTTAATTTGATTTAGCAACTACTAAGTATCTGTGCACATGCCTCTGTACCTCAGTTTCCTCATCTGTAAAATGTAGATAATAGCACCTACTTTATAGGATTGTGGTAAGGTTAGATTAGTTAATAAATGTCAAGTCTTGAAAATCACTCCTGGTATATAATAAGCATGATACAAAATTTCTGAGGATCTAAGTTATGAAGAGTTTTATGACTTAGTATACCCTGACCTCACTGCACACCCATACCTGGTAATTGGCATGCCTATCCTATGTATGAACACAATCCATGCTGGGTACAGTGGAAAGATTGTAGACCAGCTATGTCAAATTATAGAAATACAATGGAAGTAACTGATATGGTTTGGCTGTGTCCCCACCCAAATCTCACCTTGAATTGTAATAATCCTCATGTGTTGAGGGTGGGGCCAGGTGAAGTGGATTTCCCAATACTGTTCTCATGGTAGTGAATAAGTCTCATGAGATCAGATGGTTTTATAAATTGGAATTCCCCTGAACACACTGTCTTGCCTGCCCCCATGTAAGACATGACTTTGCTCCTCATTCACCTTCTGCCATGATTGGAGGTCTCCCAGCCATGTGAAACTGAGTCAATTAAACCTCTGTTTATAAATTACCCAGTCTCAAGTGTGTCTTTATTAGCAATGTTAGAACAGACTAATACAGTAAATTGGTACCAGGAATGGGGTGCTACTATAAAGATACCTGAAAATGTGGAAGCGACTTTGGAACCAGGCAACGGGAAGAGGTTGGAACAGTTTGGGGGGCTCAGAAGAAGACAGAAAAATGTAGGAAAGTTTGGAACTTCCTAGAGACTGGTTTAATGGCTTTGACCAAACTGCTAATAGTGATGCAGACAATAAGGTCCAGGCTGATGTGGTCTCAGGTAAAGATAAGGAACTTGTTGGGAACTGGAATAAAAGTCACTCTTGCTATAAAAAGAGACTGGCAGCATTTTGCTCCCTCCCTAGAGATCTGTGGAACTTTCAACTTGAGAGAGATGATTTAGAGTATTTGGCAGAAAAAAAAATTTTTTTTTTGAGACAGAGCTTCACTCTGTCACCCAGGTTGGAGTGCAGTGCTGCAATCTTGGCTAACTGCAATCTTCTCCCCAGCTCAAGTGAATCTCATGCCTCAGCCTCCCAAATCGCTGGGATTATAGGCATATACTACCACGCCCAGCTAATTTGTGTATTTTTAGTAGATATGGGGTTTTGCTATATTGGCCAGGCTAGCCTCAAACACCTGACCTCAGACAATCTGTCCACCTCGGCCTCCCAAAACACTGGGATTACAAGTGAGAGCTGCCGTATACAAACTTTTTTTAAAATTGAGAGGAAGTCTCAACTCAGCCTGTTGCCCAGGCTGGAGTGCAGTGGCATGATCTCAGCTCATTGCAACCTCTGCCTCTTAGTTTCAAGCAATTCTCCTGCCTCAGCCTCCTAAGTAGCTGGGACTACAGGCTTGTGCCACCATGCCCAGCTAATTATTGTGGGGGTTTTTTGGTGGAAATGGAGTTTCACCCATCTTGGCTAGGCTAGTCTTGAACTCCTGACCTCAAGAAATTGGCAGAAGAAATTTCTAAGTGGCAAAACGTTCAAGAGAAAGCAGAGCATAAAAGTTTGGAAAATTTGCAGGCTGACAATGCCATAGAAAAGAAAAACCCATTTTCTGGGGAGGAATTCAAGCCACCTGCAGAAATTTGCATAAGCAACAGGGAACCAAATGTTAATCACCGAGACAATGGAGAAAATGTCACCAGGACATGACAAAGACCTTCACAGCAGTTCCTACCATCACAGGCCTGGAGGCCTAGAAAGGAAAAATAGTTTCGTGGGCCATACCCAGGGCCACCCTGCTCTATGTAGCCTCGGGACATGGTGTCCTGTGTTCCACCTACTTCAAGTCCAGCCTTGGCTAAAAGGGGCCAACATACAGCCCAGGCCATTGCTTCAAAGGGTGCAAGCCCCAAACCTTGGCAGCTTACATGTGGTGTTGGGCCTATGAGTGCACAGAAATGAAGAACTGAGGTTTGGGGAACTTCTGCCTAGATTTCAGAGGATGTGTAAAAATGCCTGGATGCCTACGCAGGAGTTTGCTTCAAAGGCAGGACACTAATGGAGAACTTCTACAAGGGCAGTGCAGAAGGGAAATGTGGGATTGGAGCTCCCACACAGAGTCCCTACTAGGGCACTGCCTAGTGGACCTGTTCGAGAAGAGGGCCACTGTCCTCCAGACCCAAGAATGGCAGATCCACTGACAGCCGGCACCACGCACCTGGAAAAGCTGCAGACACTCAACACCAGCCTGTGAAAGCAGCCAGGAGGGTGGCTGTATGCTGCAAAGCCATAGGCACAGAGCTGCACAAGGCCATGGGAGCTCACCTCTTGCATCAACACACCCTGGATGTGAGACATGGCGTCAAAAGAGATCATTTGGACCTTTAAGCTTTAATGACTGCCCTGTTGGATATCAGACTTTCATGGGGCCTGTAGCCCCTTTGTTTGGGCCAATTTCTTCCATTTGGAGCAGGTATGTTTACCCAATTCCTGTACCCTCATTGTATATGGGAAGTAACTAACTTGAACTTGCTTTTGATTTTACAGGCTCCTAGGCAGAAGGGACCTGCTTTGTCTCAGACCAGACTTTGGACTGTGGACTTCTGAATTAATGCTAAAATGATTTAAGATTTGGGGGACTGTTGGAAAGGCATGATTGGTTTTGAAATTTGAGGACGTGAGATTTGAGAGGGGCCAAGGGCAGAATAATATGGTTTGGCTCTGTCCCCACCCAAATCTCACCTTGAATTGTAATAATCCCCAAGTGTTGAGTGTGGGGCCAGGTGGAGACAACTGAATCATGGGAGTGGTTTCCCCAAAACTGTTCTCATGGTAGTGAATAAGTCTCACAGATCTGATGGGAGTTCCTCTTAACACACGCTCTTGCCTGCCACCATGTAAGACATGGCTTTGGTCCTCATTTGCCTTCCACCATGATTGTGAAGCTTCCCCAACCATGTGGAAGTGTGAGTCAATTAAACCTCTTTCTTTTATAAATTACCCAGTGTCTGGTATGTCTTTTATCAACAGTGTGAGAACAGACTAATACAGTCAATTATATATTTTACATATATAATGTTAATTTTTTTATTTTTATTTTTTGAGATAGAGTCTCACTTTGTCACCCAGAGTAGAGTGCAGTGATGTGATCTAGGCTCACTGCAACCTCCGTCTCTCAGGTTCAAGCAATTCTCCTGCCTCAAGCCACCCAAATAGCTGGTATTACAGGTGCATGCCACGTGTCTGGCTAAATTTTTTTGTATTTTTAGTAGCCACAGTTTCACCATTTTGTCTAGTGTGGTCTTGATCTTCTGACTGCAAGATTCACCTGTCTCAGCCTCCCAAAGTGCTAGGATTATAGGCATGATTTTTTAAAGTAAAAAGAGGTGAAACCAATTTCAATATTTTAAATTTTAACCCAATATACCCAAAATATATTATTTCAACATATTATTAATGTGAACATTAATTATATATTTTACATTCTTTTTTTCCCAATAAGTCTTCAAAATGTGTTTACGTTACATGTAAGACACATGATTTAGATACTAAGTTTTCATTAGAAATACTTGATGAGAGGCTGGATGCAGTGGACTCATGCCTGTAACTCAGCATTTTGGCTAAGGTAGGAGGATCCCTTGAACTCAGGAGTTCAAGATCATCTTGAATAATATAGTGAGACTTCATCTCTATTTTAAAAAAAAATTAGCTGGGTGTGGTTGCATGTACCTGGAGTCCCAGCTACTTGGGAGGCTGAGGCAGGAGAATTGCTTGAGCCTGGGTGGTCAAGGCTGCAGTGAGCTATGATAACACCTCTGCACTCCAGCTCAGGCAACGGAGTGAGACCCTGTGTCAAAAAAAATTTTTTTAAAGAAATACTTGATAAGGCCAGGTGCAGCAGTTCACACCTGTAATCCCAGCACTTTGGGAGGCCGAGGCTGGACGATGACTAGACTCAGGAGTTTGGGACCAGCCTGGGCAACAAAGTGAGAACTTGTCTTAGAAAAAAAGTTTGAAAATTAGCCAGGCTTGGTGGCATATGCCTGTGGTCCCAGCTACATAGGAGGCTGAGGCAGGAGAATTGCTTGAACCCAAGTGGTGGAGGCTGCAGTGAGCCAAGATCATGCCATTGTACTCCAGCCTGGGCAACAGAGGAAGGCCCTGTAACAAAAAAAAAAATATTTGATCAGTACTTAGATTTCATAAAATTTAGCATTGAAAATGTAGATTCACTTATCCAAGTTGTTGCAAACATACTTGAAATTTTGCAGTAACTAAATTGAATTTTCCAATTACTGAATTGAATATTGGTTTTCTAATTAAAATTAAATCATAAATTCAGTTCCTCAGTCAAACTAGCCAGATTTAAGTGCTCAAGCACAATATGTGGCTGTGGGTACCATATTAGACAGCACAGGTGCAAACTTTGCAAACAGATAGGCCTGCCATTTAGTCATATGGTGTTGAACATGTTAGTTGAATTGTCTTAGTCACAATTTCCTAATTTACAATTTACAAATTTACTAATCCACAAAAAATATATATCCACCATGAATTATTCTCTTTAGTATGAGAGGTAATGTATCAACAATGTATAGCACAACAACTAACAGATTTTAGTAAGTCCTCAATAAGTAGTGACTACTTTTTACTTACTACTTTAAGAACAAAGCAGAAACACCACTAAAGCTAAAGAATTATACAATGAATCCCAATACACTCATTTCCTAGATTCTACAATTTAATATTTGGTTATATTTGCCTTATTATTTATGTAGCTAAATATCCATTCATCAGTTCATCTTACTTTTTCATGTATTTCAGAGTAAATTTCAGACATCAGTACACCTCACCCCTAAAACTCCAGGATGCATATCATTAACTTATTGTTTGGTTTTGGTTCTTTCTCTTTATTTCTTCTTTGTTCCTTACTTGTGTTCATCCTTTTTTTCTTTTTTCTTCCTTCCTTCTCTCCCTTTGCTTCCTTCCTTCCTTCGCTCCTCATTTTTTCCTTATTTACTTTTAGATAAAATGTGTGTCTAGTGAAATGCAAACATATTAAATGAACAACTGGCTACGTACTGCCAATGGGCATATCTGTGTGAGCCAAATCTCTACCAAGGTATAGAACATGCCCATTATCTAGAAAGTTCCCTCACACACATTCCTTGTTAATTCCAGCCCCATTGTACTGCCCCCCCCCCAGGCAATGATTATCCCAGTTATCCCCCATTGATTAATTAAGCCTAATCTAGAGTTTCAAGTAAATGGAATCACACAATATGTAGCCTTTTGTATAAGGCGTCTTTAACTCAGCGCTATGCTTTTGAGACTCATTCATGTTGCATACTTACTTTTTTTTTTTTTTTTTTTTTTTTTTTTTTTTTTTTTTTTTTTTTTTTTTTTTTTACTATTGAGCAGTAATCATGTCTGTTTTTAATCAAGGGAGCTGATGACGACCTGACCCTCCCTGAACAACTCATTCCATTCTTTCACAGCACAGAAAATTCTTCATCGGGTCAATCCAGCATGGATCTCCCTAACACGTGCAGCTTTTAATGCTAGCTCAACTCCTTAGTATTAATGAAGAATAAAAAGCACTTTTTTCATACAACATCCTCTATAAAGTTTACACATAGGTAAGAACTTCTGATACTTCTATGAAAAAGACAACCATCTTCCTTTAGTCTTTCTATACACAATTGTGCTTTCAGAAAAGGTTTTTCAGAAAATAGGTTCTTTCAGTTTCCTTCTCATTCTCTGTGTTCACTCCCTTAGCACGATTTGTAATTTATATTGTTTTCTTGTTTATTGGATATCTTAACCCACTAGACTGTAAGTTCCAAAGGAAAACCCCATGTCTATTTTAGGCACCAGTGTACACCCAGCACCTAGTACAGTGCCTGGCACTCAACAAATAATTTGTTGAATGAATAAGTGAATATATGAAGGAAGGAAGAAGCTCACCTGTGAACATGTTTAATTTGGTTAATGTGTTAAGTGTGTCTGGAGCAGCAAGCAGGTCTTCCAGGGGCCTGAGGCTGGAGTTTGTAGGAAATACTAATTACCAAGAGATGCACCTTAGGGATGCACCAACCCAATGCACTGACTTCATTTTGGCCAGAAGAAGAACCTTGAGTCGCTATCTCTGTTGCTTTTTTACTGAGCTGAATGGATAGACTGGACCAAAACCTGAAATTTCACTTAAAATCTAAAATCAATCATAATTATCTGGGCCCTGATTTCGTGTTCCAACCCCCTCAGATCTCCAGAATTAAGCAGACACTGTTTAGGAGGGTTTTGCCCACATGCCCAAAGTCCAAATATATGAGATAATTTTCTAAAACATCTATTTGTTTTGCCCTTCTTGGAGTTTTCTTTCTCCTCTTCCAAAAACATAGCCAGATCTTTGTGTTCACTTTCTTGTTTGTCATCCATAAAAGCAGAAATTACATTTAGACAATTTGACTCTCTGGCTTGTTTTTCCAGAATCACAGGACTCCTGAAGGAATTATCCTAGGGATAGGGAGGATGGAGGGATTTTAAGGTAGCTAGAGGAAGCAGAGATATTTTTCCCAGACTGGGAAGTGGTTGGGGTTGTCAGATTCTTCAAACAGTGTGACCTACACCCACCCTCCCTGCACTGTGGAGGGAGGGTAGCAGGACCTCAGGATGCTATGAATGTGGGGTCTGGGAGCATCTGGACTCCCACCACCAGGCTCCCAATAACAACGACAGATCAAGTCCCAGCTTCACAAAAAAGCTGCAGAACTGCTCACCTTCAGTGAGTTACCTAGCTTGGGACCCAGGATTTCAATGCTCAGTCTGATGTCCTGAGTGAAAGAGCCTTCTGAATTTAGTGTAAGCTTTCTGTTTTCTTATATGGCGCTAGAGAAAGAGAAAGAGAAAGAGAATCCCATCCTCATGCCCTCCTCCGTAATGACTAAAATTGACATATTTTTGCCACTTGAGAGAGATGGAAACTCTGAGCTTAATTTAATTTGATTTTTAAAAATAAAGAAATATCACATTAAGCACTTGAGATTATGGAGTAAGATTTATAAGGACAAAGAGGAGTGAAGAGGGGTATGCAAGGGAGAAATAGAGCCACGCCTGAGGCAAGAGAAAAGAAAAGAAGGGAAAATGAGGGAAGAAAGAAGGTGGAATGTGGTGAGGTTATAAATGGATGCCATGTACTACAGAGCTAAATAACTATGAGCTAACAAACTGCCAAATAATGGCCATTCTATCCTTTTCTTGGCCAAACACATATTCATAATGATAAAATGAAGAAAGATTTTTAAAGCTATGGTTTTTACATGACTAAAAGTCAACAAACTCTCAAATATGACTAGATTTAATTACGATGTGTGTGTCTGGGTGTTTTCTTGATAGGCCAGTAGTGTTTGATGAGTAATAAAATAGGTGTCATTAATTCACAAATACAATCCACAAAGTTTGCTTTTTTTTGGCATTTGTTTCAGCAAAACACTATGTTGTAATCGGCACTTCCACTTATTTTATATTCTATTGACGGTGATGCCAAAATAGATGCTTTTCTTAAAATATTATTGTCCTAAGGTAGTTTTTTCATTACTAATTTCTGTTTGGGGAAAATTTACTCTGCTAACACAGCAGCAACTGGAGTTGTCAATAAAATTCCTTTATAGATCATGTCCAAACATTGTATTTGGATCGTCGGTCATAGATTATTTTTACCACAGACAATATTACCAAATATTTTCATTTTAATATATAGTCATATCACAATTTTCACCATCTCTTAAAGCAACATCTAGAGCCATATACGAAAAACAACTACTCACAAAATGTCTAGATGTGTAGTTACAACGATGTAAGAGTAATTCGGATGATTTCATTTCAGAATATGCTCCTCAGACTCCATGTGCTAGTGTTCTGAATGCTGTGCTAATTTGTAAATACCTGTGGAAACACAAAGAGAAGTAAGAAAGTAGATGCTCAGCACAACTGGGAAATGATATTTGATCACACAAGGCTCTATTGCCTTCATGCTATCAGAGAAAAACGATTTGACAAGTTAATTAATTTGTCTTTTCTCTTACCTAAGTGCTTCTGCCACTCAAAATCTTTTCATAGACTCTAAGGTAGTGTTCATCACTGATGTGAGTAGCAGCAGGACAGCTCATGTCTTTAAGGCATTTGGATACAGGACAAGGATGGAGAAGTATTTGCCTGGGGCCTGAATGATCTGAGTCATGAGGGTGGGTATTTAGGGTCACACTGTCTCAGCACTGAAAACTGGATCCCAAGTGGCAGAGGTTCCCACATGCTCTTTAATTAATCTGTGTCTCTGTGTGATGTGTAGGACTCTCTAAAGTACGGGGTTAGGGCTGAGCCGCTCTTGCCTGGCCTAGCTGAGTACTCAGAAGGAGAAGAGAGAATGAAGAGAGGGAAGGAGGAGAGAGAAAAAAGGAAAGTGGATAAGAAAGGACCTGAAGTTACCTCCCACACCTCCAAAATGTTAAAACCTCTAACATTAATGATCTCATTTAAAAAAAAAAAAAAAACCCTCAGCACTGGTGCATCCGTGAAACAGATTCAGCTCAACCGCATTCAGAGTGTCTACAAATGTACTTAAATATGGAAATATGATACATATATTTACTAAAAGTCTTTAATACAATATATTGGTTAAAAAATATATATATATATATATATGTCCTCTTCTGTTTTTTTCTATTGCAAATGAGATCATTTTTTTTCTTCCTGATTCCTTTCCCTTTACTCTTCTTAGACTCTCTCCACGGATGAGTTGGGGGTGCAGGTCTAGGATGATAGGGACAGTAAACATCATGTCTCACATTACTGAGGACCACATTCAGAATTTCAAGGAACAGTAGACATTTTTTATAATTTTGAGAATCCATGTGGAATTGACCATTTGCAGAAGGGAGAGGGCAAAATAGGTCATTGAAAACAAACATCGGCCATCTGAAATCTCCATCAATTCTGAAAATGACGTTTCTAATACATATACAATCAGGAAAATATATACTTAGACTAAAGACTATTTGAATGGAGAGTTTTTTTTTTTTTAAGAAAACTTATTGCACTTACTTATTCATTTGTTTGTTTGTTCATCCATTTGTTGCCACAATCTGTTGAAAGTTTCATGAAAAACATGACCCTGTCTTTGGTTTATCTTTTGGAACCCAGTGCACAGTTGTGTCCACCCAAGCAGAGCCAATGAGGCTCTTACGAGTTCTCCACTGAATGCATGGCAAGAGCTTTGATACTGCAGAACACATTGTGTGTGTGAGAGAGTGTGTGTGTGTGCATGCGTGTGTGTGTGTGCAGTTGGTGAGGACTTTGCTTCCAAAAGTGATAGAAGCCTAGAAATCATTGAATATCACTCATTGCATTGACTTTTAAAACATCCCTAAGATGGTGGCCCTGAACACATCAAGCCATCAAGAGATTTTTTGTTTATTTAGACATTAAGCATAAGGAAACCAGTAATCTACACCTCTAAATTGAACCAGAGGCTCGGAAAGAAGAGAGGGAGAAACACAGATGTCACTGTGAGAAATATGGTCGGATGAACAGCACAGACTCTTGCACTCTAAATGGCCAAATGACAGCTGGGTGACAACAATCCTCGGAGGAATGAAGAGGGACTTTTTGCTCGCCCAGAAAACTGACGGGCTTACAGAGTGCTGACAAATGGCTGATAATCCCCGCTGTAAAGCAGCCTGGTCCTGAGCTATCACATGCTGCCTCTCAACAGAACCGCCTGAGCGTGGTGGCCGCTGTTGCTCCCACCACTCCTCAGTAGAAGTGCAAAGACGTAAGTGACACCCAGGCCGCAGGTCAAGGACTCATTTTCCCCCTTGGATAATCAGGATCTTGGCACAATTCACAGGTGGGCTTTTCCCCCGGGAGGAAAAGTTGGAGCAGCTGATTGTGGGTGATGAAGCTCTGGTTGAGTAAACTGATCACAACACTTACTGGTTATGGACTCTGCGCCCATCACTTTGCTTCCCAGAGCCTCCACTTCCATGCATTTAAGCAGGGCTAGGCCCACCTAATAACTGTGTTACTGTGGGGCTTTGATGAAATGTTGTAAATGGGTAACCTACTCAGCAAATAATCATCCCTTTTCTTTTTTTCTTTTCATAAAATTTATTTTTCAAATTGACAAATATTTTTTCTATTTATGGTGTATAACATGCATTGCAGAGTGGCTAAATTGACTTTATAATGTATGTATTGCCTCATACACATCGTTTTTTGTGGTGAGAACACTTAAAATCTGTTTTCTTAGCAATTTTCAAGTATACGATACTATTATTAATTATAGTCAGACTGTTGCATAATCAATCTCTTGAACTTTTCCTTTCTAATCGAAATGTTGTACCCTTTGGCCAATATCTCTCAATCCTAGCATCACCCCAAGTGCCTGGTAGCCATCATTCTACTCTCTGCTTCTATGAGTTCAACCATTTTAGATTCCTTGTAAGTGAGATCATGTAGTATTTGCCTTTCTGTGTCTGGCTTATTTCATTTAGGATAATATCCTCCAGGTTAATCCATGTTGTTGCAAATGACAGGATTTCCTTCTTTTTAGAGCTGAATAGTATTTTATATATATATCTAGATATATAGATATGAATAAAGAAAATGTGGTATATAATTTATTACATATACCACATTTTCTTTCTTCATTCATTGTTCATGGGCGCATAGATTGGTACCATTTCCTGGCTATCATGACTTATGTTGCAACGAATACAGGAGTGCTGATATGTCTTTGACATGCTGATTTCATTTCCTTTGGATACATACCCAGCAGTGGGCTTGCTCAATCCTATGGTAGTTGTATTTTTTTTTTAAGGATTTCTTTTAGAGACAAGATGTGGCTGTGTTGTCCAGGCTGGACTCAAACTTCCTAAGCTAAAGTGATCTTGCCACTTCAGCCTCCTGAGTTGCTGAGACTACAGGAATACACTGCCACATGGTATATTAAAAATTTTAAGGAAACTTTACATGGTTTTCCATAGTGATTGTACTGTTATCTCTTTTCAAATATTATTTTTCTCTCTCAATATAAATATCCCATGAGCCTTTCAAAATTTCCGTAGGCCCATCATCTTATAAAATGATTACCGCCATCGAATAGGGAGGAAGAGGAAGAGAATGCTTGCCACTGGGGAGGATGAATCATTGCTGAATAGCTATGGGCATGATAGAATTCCCTAGGCCTCCCTGATAGAACCCTGAGCCACTTGCCAGTTCCCAAGTCCCGACCCAGGCATGAGGATTCCTGCTACAGGAAATATCCCAAATCCTCAAGGAGCACATTCAGAGAATGGCTATTTGCTGGGCCCCTTTCTTCTGTCACTACTTGCTGGCTCATGAGAGCTGAGCTGTCCTGTCGAATACACACTAGCTTCCTTCACACACATGCAAAAACTCCAGTGGAAGCTCCCCCTCTATGGCATGAACCAGATTCCTTCTATTTATAAGCAGCAGCCCAACAGGCAGGCTTCGTTCTGTAACTTGCAGTTCTCAGCAAGCTGCACCAGAATAGAGATGTGTTCATACTTTCCAGTCACCCAGATTGCCACTTCAGAAAGAGAGTGATAGACAAATACGCTGCAACCCGTTTATAACATTTTCCCATGTTTAACTTCCAAATTGGAGAGTCTTAAGCACAGTTGCCAAAAGCAATTTTTTTTTGAACTGCAATACTTTTTTTTTTCTTGGTTTCTTAGTAAATGGTAACTGAATTTTTTCCCCCTACTGTTTCTTTTCAGAGGCCAAGAGTTTTTCACTCTTGGTCTGCAATACCCTGCCTGGGCTATCACCCAAATGGCTTTCACACTTAAAGTGAGAAAGAATTAAGTGCTTCTGCAATTGAAAAATTGTTCTGTCTGCCTTGGAGCCACAAAGCTCTCTTTACTGAACTATTGCTTTTAAGACTCCAAAGCTAAGTGTACCAATGAGCCTACGATGGTGCCAAGAAACTAGAGAATGAAGAAAATCCCATCACTTTTCTGGAGCACATCTCAGTGTATTCACCTAGTTTTTACTCCCAGATGTTTTGGAGGAGGGAATTTCACAGCTGTTCTCTGGTTTTCATACAGTGAGCCTAGTACAACCTCAAAGGTTGCCGTCTTGATATAATTTCCACACAATAACATTCTAAATTGGTTGTGGACTACATTTTCAAATTCAGTTGGTCAGGAGGAGATCCTTCACCTGTGCTTCTAGTAAAACACAATACTGAACTTACTCTAAAGGCAGGGAAAAGCAGGTAAGCTCATCTCCATCGATGATTATCCTCTTCAGAGGACTAAACAAATCTCTTTACATCCCCAAAGTATATATTATCCTGTAATCTGTGTATGTCTTTTACAAAGCAGGCTTGCTAAGGGGAAGACATATTTGAATCAATTTGCCCTAAACACTTTCAAGCATTTTGCTAAACATGTACTTACTGTTATGCCCCTAAACAGTATGGCAATCTTCCACCTTCTAGCTAGCATTTAAGTACAGCCTTAGCTCTGTGAATGGTGGCCTGGCAAATCCTCCCGGAGTTTAGCAATTTGCAAGAAGCTCTATTACAATGCTTTATTATCACGTTTTCTTTTCTAAAGTGAACTGTAGATGTTCAAGTCATCATTTCCTTTAAGTGTTTTTTCTTACCGAACTTTGAAGCAAGGCTAACAATGTTTTTCAAAAGCAATTTAAAAAATTCGACAGGGATCAGCAAGGACACTAAAAATCAGTAAAAAGTAGAGAGATCTATATTTGAAACAGAGAAAGGGACAGCCCTGAAAATCATAGAGCAGTCAGTTTAGTTTTCATACCTGGAAAACACCAGAACAAATCATCAAAAAATCAATTTGCAAACACCCATAAGATCACAGAATACTAGGTAATAATCAACATTGCTTTGTGAAGAACAGTCTTGTCAGAACCATCTAATTTCCTTCTAAAACAGAGTGACAGGCCTAGTAGATCAGAGGGATTAAATAGATGTAACAGAGCTTGAATTTTACAAAGCTCTTGATTCTCTCTTCCATGATATGCTCATCAACAGATGACTTCAGACCAGAAGAAATTTGCTGTAAAGGTTTACTAAAAAGCAGAGCTCTTAGTGCTTCAGCAATTAATTGGCAGGTGGGGATTTGGATAGGAGGATGTTTGGTGCGATACTACTTGGCACAGCAATGAGTGGCTCCTGGACACTTTGACATGCCCATCAGCCCCAAACATAGCCCTGGCACATGCTATGTCCTCAGTCAACTCTTGTTCAATGAAAGAATGATTAATCAGATAGCAACTGTTTGCTGAACTATCATGGCTCTAAAATGAATGGATAGGCCAGGTGTGATGGCTCACACCTGTAATGCCAGCAATTTGGGAGGCCAAGGCAGGTGGATCACCTGAGGTCAAGAGTTCAAGACCAGCCTGGTCAACATAGTGAAACCCTGTCTTTACTAAAAATACAAAAATTAGCCAGGCATGGTGGCAGATGTCTGTAATCACAGCTACTCAGAAGGCTGAGACAGAAGAATCGCTTGAATCTGGGAGGCAGAGGCGGCAATGAACCGAGATTGCACCACTGCGCTCCAGCCCGGGCAACAGAGGGAGACTTCATCTCCAAAAAAATAATAATAAAATAAAATAAAACAAGTGGATAGACCAGCATTTTGTGGAGGAGTATTTGTCCTTCCTCTATGAAGAGCCAGCTCGCTACGGGCACTGGAGACTCTATTGGGTAAAGGATTTACATTGTTTGGGAAAGATTTAGTTATAGATTACTTTGAGGGGTTTTACAAATATGCAGAAATAATGGTGTTAAATTTATATTGGAGAAAATCAAATGACATAAACTCAAGCTTTGTAAAATGAAAATGAATGGTATATGAAATACTGGTTAATTGAAAGGTATGCCATATCTTTAAGACATCTTGGAATGAAAATTTTGAGAAAGGTCAGAGGATACAAGGAGCCAGCACATCAAAGTCAGAATCTCAAAGGCTTGGACACTTACCAGTTGTGTGACTTTGGAAAAGTTATTTAACTTTTCTCAGGCTCCTGTGTCCTTGCATGTATAATGAGCATTCAAAGTCCCACAGAGTTGAAGTCAGAAATAAATGAGAGAGAATTCAGAAATATATGAAATATATATATTTAGGCAACTAGTTAGACAGGTACCTCCCCCAGAGTCAGACATACTGTAGGCACGTAATAAATATCAGATTCTCCACTTCCATTCACACCCGCATGTGAATTGGGTGATATTTATTACATGCCTACCATATGCCAGCTGAATTTGGCTAAATCTTCCTCAAGAAAGTGACTTATCAGTAGATTCAGTGACACAGCTACCAAGTTCCTGTCTTCTGCCATCATTCTGAAGTCATGGATGGCTGTCTGCTTCTCATCCCCCATCCCAGTTTCCGTAATTTAAACACCATACTGCATCTAGTGTATGGCTTACCATGTGAAACAGCTAACTTTTCCTGTGAGTATCTAGGGGGTTGCCTGACCAGTTGCTAGACCCTTCCCCTTCTCCCAGATGCACGGTTAGGCAATTTCTGGTATCTTCGACATCTGGGTCACAGTCAAGTCATCTGAAGAGGGCACCTGAGAAAATCTAGGCCAACTACCAGCATCAAAATCAACTATTCCATGGGTGGCCATCTGATCCTCCAGACTTGGCCTTCAGAGTCTCTTCATAGAATTGTTTTGAACTTGAACTCAGAGAATTTAAGAGGAATCAGCCTTTCCTTTGTTGTTACTGTCTGTTGAACCAATGGTGATGTTTCCCACCATGAGAAAATGGCATTCTGTAGTAAATACAAAAGACTGCTCAAAGAACAGCAGATGAGTGTAAAAGGGCACAACCTGGAAACCCTGGAACCCTGATTCCTATTGTTCCCAAGGACCACCTGCATCCTTGCTCTTCTGTAACTCGTTTCTTCAAACCTTTCAATTCCCCTAGCCAACCAACTATTTGTTTTTGCTTAAGCCTTTTCACATTTGGTTTCTGTTATTTGTAACTAGATTTCAAAAAAAAAAAAAAAGAATTCAATTAAAATCCCTTTTTAAAAATAATCTTTGAACATACCCTGAAATATTTAGAGTAAAATGATAGAAACTGTATTGAGTCAAAGCATATGCACATTAGGATGATTGAAACACATTTCTAAAACATCTTTCAGGCCAGGCATGGTGGCTCATTTCTGTAATCCCAGAACTTTGAGAGGTTGAGGTGCGTGGATCACTTGAGGCCAGGAGTTAGAGACCAGCCTGGCCAACATAGTGAAACCCCGTCTCCACTGGAAAAAAAAAAATGCAAAAATTAGCCGGGTGTGGTGGTGCACACTTGCAATCCCAACTACTGGGGAGGCTTAGGCACACACAAGAATCACTTGACCAGGAGGCGGAGGTTGCAGGTCATGCCACTGCACTCCAG
>NW_016107465.1:5577055-5596688 GCF_001604975.1 Cebus imitator | reverse complement strand
AAAAAAAAAAAAAAAAAAAAAAAGCCTTTGAGGAAAGTTTTACCAATTTCAACTCTCATCTACAATATATGAGAATTGAGAATGTCTGTTATCCACCCTTCTCTAACACTGGATTAAAAATAATTGTTGTGGACAGTTTGATAGGTGAAAAATGCTATCTTGAATTTGTACTCATTCAATTATAAATTCTAATAACAGGCTGGGCGCAGTGGCTCACACCTGCAATCTCAGCACTGTGGGAGGCCCAGGCAAGTAGATCACTTGAGGTCAGAAGTTTGAGACCAACTTGACTTACATAGTGAAAACCTGTCTCTACTAAAATACAAAAATTAGCTGGGCATGCTGGCAGGTGCCCGTAAGCCCAGCTACTTGGGAGGCTGAGGCTGGAAGATCACTTGAACCCAGGAGGTGGAGGTTACAGTGACCTGAGATTACACCACTGCACTCCAGCCTGGGCGACAGAACAAGTCTCCCTCTCAAAAATAAATAAATAAATAAATAAATTATAAGAACAGAAGTATTCATTTTTAATCTTTGCTGAATAGTCCATTTGTGTTATTTGGTACATTTTACTATTAAGTTTGTAAAAGCCACTTACACTTAAAAATATTAAAACTTTGTCATATATGCTGCAAATATTTCATGCAGTTTTGTTATCTGCATGGTTGCTGTGCTCTTCTACATAACAGTCAGTTGAAGGTCAAATAAAGAACTATAATTCCCATACCTTTTTTCAGAAATTGTACTACAATTATTCTTTTAGTGAATTCTCCAAACCAATAATACCCACTGATTCTTAAGTATCATTGAATTATCTGAATACAATCAGAACGTAATCAACACTTTAAAGTTTTCTTAACTATTTGAAACCTTAGATTTCATTTAACCTTCCAAGGAAAAATGTTGCAGTTGTCCTAATAGAGTTGACTATTTTTGCATGGAGGAAAAGCTCAGGTACCATTAGCAGCTCTGCTCCATCTTGACATCTCTCCATCTCATCAATTTTTCTTCCTTCTTTCTGGCAGTTCAGTTTCCTCGGTCTTTTCTTTTCTCCACTATACCTTAAGAAAGACTTCTTCGTATAATTTACTTCTTAGATGTTAGAAAGTCTGGCTGTGCACAGTGGCCCAGCACATTGGGAGGTCAAAGTGGGAGGATCAGTTGAGCCCATGAGTTCAAGGCTAGCCTGGGCAACATGGCAAAATCTTGTCCCTACAAAAAATAGAAAAATTAGCCAGGTGTAATCATGAACACCTATAGTCCTCACTGCTTGGGAGGCTGAGGTGAGAAGCATGATTGAGCCCAGGAGCTTAAGGCTGCAGTGAGCTGAGATTGCACCACTGCATTCCACCTTGGGCGACAGAGCGAGACCCTATCTCAAAAAAACCCCCAAAGCAAAATAACTATTTAATCAATCCCAAGAAGTTATAGTTATAAGACTACTAAAGTAACAGAAAAAAAAAATCTAAAATCCCTGCATATGGCTAGAAATGATTATAAGTGACCCTGAAATTCATTGTTGGCTTAATAACAATTTGGAGGGAGATCGGTGGCTCAAGCCTGTAATCCCAGTACTTTGGGAGGCCGAGGCGGGTGGATCACGAGGTCAAGAGATCGAGACCATCCTGGTCAACATGGTGAAACCCTGTCTCTACTAAAAATACAAAAAAAAAAAAAATTAGCTGGGCATGGTGGTGCGTGCCTGTAATCCCAGCTTCTCAGGAGGCTGAGGCAGGAGAATTGCCTGAACCCAGGAGGCAGAGGTTGCGGTGAGCCGAGATCACGCCATTGCACTCCAGCCTGGGTAACATGAGTGAAACTCCGTCTCAAAAAAAAAAAAAAAAAAAAAAAAGAGACCTAGATGATGGATTTCTCTTTTACTGTTGGGGGAAAAAAATGTCAATGAGACCTGAATTACAGGTAACCTGTGTATTAGTTACATATTGCCGTGAAACAAATTACTTCAACACTTAGTATCTTAAAACAGCAAAAATTATCTCATAGATTCTGTGAGTGAGAAATCCAGAAGCAGTTTAGCCAGGTGGTTGTGGTTCAGGGTTTCCAAAGAAGCTGCAGTGCGTGAGCTGAGGCCAGAGGCTCCACTTCCAAGCTCGCTCACAGGGCAGTTGGCCAAGCTGAAGTTCCTCATCACAAGAGACTCTCCCCAGAATGCTCACAACAGGGCTTCCCCAGAGTGAGTGATGGCAGGGGGAAAGAAAGAGACGGCAAAGCCAAAACCTCAGTGTCTTTTATAACCTGGTATAACCTAATATACCATCACTTTTGCCACATCCCACTGGTGAACAGCTCAATCCTGGTACAATGGAGGAGGGCTGCACACAGAGGGGAGTCCCGAGGCAGGTTTGTTGACAGCCACCTTTTTTTTTTTTTTTTTTTTTTTTTTTTTTTCTGAGATGGAGTTTTACTCTGTCACCCAGGCTAAAGTACAGTAGCATGATCTCGGTTCACTGCAACCTCTGCCTCCCGGGCTCAAGTGATTCTTCTGCCTCAGCCTCCCAAGTAGCTGGGATTACAGGTGCCACCACGCTCAGCTAATTTTTGCATTTTTAGTAGAGATGGGGTTTCATCATGTTGGCCAGGCTGGTCTAGAACTCCTGACCTCAGGTAATCTGCCCATCCACCTCGGCCTCCCAAAGTGCTGGGATTATAGGCATGAGCCACCGCGCCTGGCCTGGCAGCCATTTTATAGGCTGGCGACTTATTTTTCAGCTCTGTTTTCTTTTCTCTTAGATCTGCCTATCTTATTTCTCAGGATTCTGTCTGAGCCTTTCCTCCCTTTACTACATATGTGTGGCCATCTCCTCCATCCCTATGGCAGTATTTCTATGGAAATACAACTATCACCTCAGCCTAGATGTTCTTTTCATGCCTCTTGACTTAAATTTTCACTTTCATCTGAGACCTCTTCATGTCTATTCTCATGGTAAACGCCATACCCAATCCCTCTCATCTCAGAGGATGACACTGCCAGCCACTCAGCTGCCCAAACCAGACACCTGGACCTAATTCTTGACTTTAATACAGGTGGCCATACACACCTGTTGGTTTGTGTATTTACTTAGACATTGAAATACGGTCTTTCTTAGAAAGCATTACAGTAAAAACAGAATTTGCCTTTTTAAAAAGTTTACCCACCCCTAATCTGCATTGTAAAAGTTGTGCAACTTTTCTAATCAATCTGATTGATCATTGCCACATTTTATATGACAACTTTTATTGATAATAGTCAAGTTAATAGTTCCAAGAACAAATATTCATTAAGCTAAGAATTCTGTCTTAGCTTAAGAGGAATGAATCGGGGGAAGACCTCACATTTATTACTACCTCTGTGCCTGCCACTAGCATAGCATGGGTTTGTTATGTACAAAGCAAGGGTGGAGGGAGCGAAGGGTCAGCTTTCCATTCTGACATCAGTCATATGTCCCTGGACTGTGGAGGTCTCAGGAAAGATTTTTCAGGAACCACGGATGAGGGGGATTATAGTTTTGCAATGTCCTGAAAAGAAGATCCCACTTAAAAACACCCATAGCTGCCCAATTCTCCTCTAGGGAGCCAATTATGCATTCATCTAAATAGCTATAAATCCTGCAGTAGCTCTGGCAGCCCTTGTTTTTCACAGAAAAGCAATTCAGACAGTAACTTAACTGGTCCAAGTTCTATGATGAGATCTTAATTAAAACTCTACAGTCATCTCTCTGAATTCCCTGAGTTCTTGGCAATGCGGGGAGAGTCAGCCTTCTTTAATGCAGGTGTGTGACACTGAGTCCTCAGGCCACATAATCAGACTGTCCTCAAACTTGGCCAACAGATTAAAATGGCTTTGTGTACCCAGAACTGTGGCAATCAGGATTTCAAGCAACCTGTGTCCTTTGCCTTGAAGCCCATCAATCTATCCTGTGAAGAGGGCCTCCTGTTATCTTAGCATAATTTTAACATGACTGTAAACAATTATTTAACCACCATGGTTGGGCCTTTATGAACTCATGAATCAAAACACACAAAAGTAATCAAGGAAAACCTTCCCTTGTGTCCCATCTATTATACAAGAATGTTGGACATATTAAAAGGAACTTTTTTTAAAAAAGAAATAAAAAAAAGGAAAAAAACAAGGGCATAACAAAATGCACCATTTTCTCAAAAAAAAAAAAAAAATAAATAAAAAAAAAAAAAAAAAAAAAAAAAAAAAAATTAACACAAAGTTGTTTGTGTTTTAAAAAGCTAACTACATTTTGAAGTTGGAGGAGAAAAATTAAAACATGATTGGGATATCACCAATCAAAACATTTTAAAGATATTTTTGACGCTACATGTTTTTTTGTTGATGTTTTCATTACCATTAAAATATACAGCGGTTGGGTGCAGCGGCTCCCACCTGTAATCCCAGCGCTTTGGGAGGCTGAGGTGGGCAGATCACCTGAGGTCAGGAGTTTGAGACCAGCCAGGCCAACGTGGGAAAATCCCCTTTCTACTAAAAATACAAAAATTAGCTGGGCATGGTAGTACCTGCCTATAGTCCCAGCTACTTGGGAGGCTGAGGCAGGAGAATTGTTTGAAACTGGGAGGTGGAGGTTGCGTGAACCAAGATGGTGTCACTGCACTCCAGCCTGAGTAACAGAGTGAGACTCCATCTCAAAAACAAATAATTAAATAATTAAATATAAATATATATATATACACATACACAGCTTTTTGTTTTCTTGAGACAGATTCTCGCTCTTATTGCCCGGGCTGGAGTGCAATGGCACAATCTTGGCTCACTGCAACCTCTGCCTCCTGGATTCTCCTGCCTTAGCCTCCTGAGCAGCTGGGATTACAGGTACTCACCAACCATGCCCGGCTAATTTTGTGTATGTTTAGTAGCAACAAGGTGTCACCATATTGACCAGGCTGGTCTCGAACTCCTGACTTCAGGTGATCCACCCAACTTGGCCTCCCAAAGTGCTGGGATCACAGGCATGAGCCACCACGCCTGGCCACACACAGCTTTTAACAACGTCTCTCATCTAAAGATTAGATGAGTCACATATAAAATAGCATCAAATTAAAAACCAAGCTTCTCAGGGCCAAGGACACACTGTAACAAAGCCCATGCCTTACTTTTTTATTTTTTTAAGAAGTATGGATTGGCCAGGCGTGGTGGCTCACGCCTGTAATCCCAGCACTTTGGGAGGCCGAGGTGGGCTGATCACAAGGTCAAGTGATCAAGACCATCCTGGCTAACATGGTGAAACCCCGTCTCTACTAAAAAAATACAAAAATTAGCTGGGCATGGTGGCATGCGCCTGTAGTCCCAGCTACTTGGGAGGCTGAGGAAGGAGAATTGCTTGAACCTGGGAGGCAGAGGTTGCAGTGAGCCAAGATCGCGCCACTGCACTACAGCCTGGTGCCTGGCAACAGAGCAAGACTCTGTCTCAAAAANAAAAAAAAAAAAAAAAAAAAAAAAAAAAAGAAGAAGAAGAAGTATGGATTATTTTCTTGTGCATAGTGAAAAAGTAATTTTTAGTGACTGATTAGAAGAGATGCAGAGAACATATGGAAGTACTATGTGGGAGTGAGACAATAGAAAACAGGGAACCAAAAGAACATTCTAGATAGCGTCGTCCCAGTCCCTGAGGACAAGAACACATGCTGACAGTGGGCAGATGCTGAGACACCAGCTCTGGCATCAGAGCAAGCTTCTGTTATTGCCCTTTGATCAAGTCACTTAACCTCTGTGAATCTGATTCCTCATCTGCAAAATGAGTTCAAACACATCAGTCCACTAACCCTTTCAATTCCAAAATAAAAAATTCAGAGAAATCAAGAAGTTTTTTCATGATGCATCTGGGGACAAAATCAACCTAAACGGAGCTGTAGATGTTTATGGCCATTACTTACTCCACTGAACATGAACATTCAGATGCTTTGCCCCAGAAATACTAATGTGCTTCATTATGGGGCGCTGCTAAATGGGACATATTTAGTGCACACACAGTCTGCATTCCTTGGCTAAGCGAGGTGGCTCAGGCCTGTAATCCCAGACTTTCGGAGGCCAAGGTGGGTGATCACTTGGGGCCAGGAGTTTGAGACCAGTCTGGTCAACACAGTGAAGCCCTGTCTCTACTAAAAATAGAAAAAAATAGCTGGGCATGGTGGCAGGCGCCTGTAATCCCAGCTACTTGGGAGGCTGAGGAAAGAGAATCCCTTGAGTCTGGGAGGTGTAGGTTGCAGTGAGCTGAAATTTGCCACTGCACTCCAGCCTGAGTGACAGAGCGAGACTCTGTCTTAAAAAAATCAACAATAAAAACAATCTGCCTTCCTAAATACATATGGGCTCAAATATTTCACTTGAGTTTCGAGAACCCACACCTTTATTTCACAGGGTAGTTGTGAGGGCAAAAATAAGATTATGTGAATAAAGCATTTAGCATTGCAGCTGGCATGTGGAAAGTGATGAATCCATTTGTTTTATTAATAATGAAAATACTAATGAAAGCACAACTGTTACAGAGCACAACCAAAAAATTGTTACCTTGACTTTCTACCATCAGGAAAGTTTATGGCACCTTTTGAAGGGGATTAAAAGTAGAAGAGAGTTCAATACGTTTGAGCATTTTTTAGTCAAAAAGTTTCAGTTTTCAAGTTTCAGTTATCTAAAAAATTAAATAACATGGAATTTTTCACTTCCTGAAAATGTCGGATGATGGAGATAAATTATGATGCGACAAACCCTCACCACGAAAATAAGAACATTTAAAAAAATTTAAATGATGAAACTTTGCAAGCTTGGACAACGCCAGGTTGCCTTATCTTATTCTCTACTGCGGGTCCGTGGTCAGATTATAAATTTAATGAGTTCTGGAAACCTAATGGTATGAAATATGAAAAAGACACCACAACGCTGTGCTCTGTAATTTGTGCACAAACAAATCTTTGGCAAGAAAAGTGCACATTCAGACACACACACACACTGTGCAAATGCTGTGTGCTGAAGTTGGAAAAGCAGAGCTGAAGTCTTGTTGCTAAGACTCCTGCTCAAAGTCTATGCCACATACAAAGCAGGATGTCTGCAAAGCCCAAGCCAGTCACCTCACCCGGAGCCTCTCGAGGTAAAAGCAAAGGTGACTCAAAAATGTGTAAGTCTACCCCTCGGGGATTGCAGTTAAATCCTTTCACTTTTAGTCAGCTTGAGTCACCACTAACCTTCTCATTAGGGGCACTTAATGCTTTGTTTTAAAGACCATCATCACTCAGGAACAAGTGTCTGCAAATCAAGGCCTTTGTTCTCAAAGTAACCTTTACAACCTTCTTGTGCCCAGGGGGCTGTTCTTGCCTACACTAAAACCTGGATGCCTAAAGCTGCACAGGTGGTGGTGGGATTACCTTCAGCGTGGAAACCATAACTTTGAATTTCCTGACTCAGCCATAAAACCTGAAATCACGTATCATTAACACTGATTGCCTACTCACAGGAAACATGAAAGGGGCTATGAATCTCTGGCCGAGATATAAGAATAAGGTTTCAGTTGACTTCTTCAAATACTCCAGAAACGAAGCCTTGTTTTCACTTATCTGGGAAGGACTGACTTCTGAGAGGGATGTGTTATTCTTGGTAACAAGCTTCTCTGCATTTGGTACATTGCCCAAAGTTAACCATAACAGGTGTTTAAGTGAAGAGGTATTTGTTTAAACTCAATTCTTCTAGGGCAGGGTGTCCAACTGAAGTTCTTCAAGTAATGGGAAGGCTCACTGCTTCCTTGTGGTGCATCCTGCTAGTATGTCTCCCAGCCCCTGTACTGCTGACCCTTCGAGGAGGAAGGGCACAAGCTCAGTCTGAGTCTTCCTTCTTGGAGCCCTCATGATCACAATGCCTGCATTTCACCATTGACTCAGTTTCCACCACTCACTCATTCTCTCGCAACTTCCTAGCGTCCTGGGAATAAAAATTTCCCTAGCTCAACTCATACTTTCTGCCACATAAGATAGATCCAGGGTACCAAGTATGGCAATTCCTCTTAGAAAAGGCAATGGAGGTGTCTAGTAAAGACTGGGCAATGGCCAACTACTCCTTAGATCTAGGGAGAAATACAGGGCCATCCAGAAACACTAGGACCTGAGTTTCGTTAGATCCTACCTAAACAGAGTCCCAGAATTTTGCTGCCTAAATTCTCAAAACTCACAAGTACCTTCATGTGTTTATTTTGCTAGACCCAAGTCAAATAAAATGTGACATTTATGAGAGTTTAAATCTTCTTCCAAAATAACCTTCCCAATGTTCTCATCACCCCACAGAGTGAAGTTAATAGGCTCCCTGCCTAAGGCAGTCAGATGCCAAGGGTCACACCCAGGGGACATCTACTCACATGTGAGTGGGTATCTGCATTGTACGTACCACATTGAGTCCACAGTGGGGGCACACAGCACAGGAACGAAGAACACAATTTGTGATTGATTTCAGGAGTTTCAAGAGGTTCTGTGATGTTGAAACCAGAAGCCAGTTAATTTGTGTGAAACTGAAGAACAGAGAGCAATGAAGTGGAATTGTCTTGAACCCTTCATTTCCATTTCTGTTCCAACCTGCCATGCTGAACATAGTCTAGAATTCTGGACCACAAGTCAGAAGCCTTAAGCTTGTACCCCCAGGAGATACGGATTTGGGTAAACACATTTCTCCTCTGATCTTTGGTGCTCTTGTGTGTAAATTCAGGATTCTAGTGTCCACCCTGGCAAGGCCTGCAGTGAGATCAAATGGGACAACTTTCATGAAAACACTTGTGCTCATCACTTTCCTCTGGACTAAAGGCAACCCTGTGGCGAACTCTCTGCAGGCCAAATACCTGAAGTCTTAGCTGAGAATTTTCTTTCCCTGAAGACTGGTAAACTAGAGCCTCTCCTGTGAATTCCTATATGGGACCCACAAGATTCTGTCACCGGCTGCCAGATATTCAAACTCAACTAAAATGGAAATAGCTTATAAGGTAAGAGTTCTACCTTATGATAGCATTGCTCTTAAAATGCTCTAATAAATGAGAAGTTTTCTAATGTGCTCGGGTCATCAAAAATAAGCAATTTCCATTGTTAGTTCTGAATGAAGTTTGAACCAAAAGACAAATAAATGCAGTTAGCTCAAAAGAACGGGGGTGGTTACAAGCTGCTGCCCCAGTGAGAAACTGTTGGGCGCAGGACTCTAGAGCTTGTTGAATGCCTCTCTGCAAGTTGCACAGCTAGGTAACTTTGGATAGAATATGAGCATTGAAGAATACCAAAGAAAAAAAATTTTTTTTGGTACTGACATCTTCATAATTTCATAACTGCTTACTCAATGCTAGTCACAAAATCTCAGAACAAATTTCCATGAAACTCAAAAATATCAATTGAAAAATACCTTAACTTGGACATTTTGCTTCTAGGACAGCACAACTGCAAAACTGTCCAGATTGAGGCATGTCCGGAAGTGGATGAGGTGACAGCTGAGGGTATGTTCACGAGGCTAGCATGCGCACAGCACCTCTATCCAGAATGCTACCTCTGGCTGAAGAACATCAATTTCCCCTGCTTTTGGCTGGAGGAACCCAGAATTTCATGGCTGTGTGTGATGGTTTGAAACCAAGTTTCTGGATATCCCAAGGCTGTGTAATTCCAACCACCTGCAGGTATTCTGAGGCTGCAGCTAAGGTTCCAACATACACTGTTTAGGACAAGGCTGGATCACGTGCAGCTCAGTCTATGAAGCCATATTGCTGAAAAGTGGCCCAAAGTGTGGTGTGTATCCATAAATACTCTAAGGTCTTAGAATCTGTCACTCTCCATTTGATCCGCCAGTCTTAGGAAGGTCATGGTGGCTTCTTTACTCTGGGTTTCCCTGGAGTGTCTTTAGAGTTCTGCTCTCTTCTCTCATTGAGAATAGGCTTTCCCTGGTGCAGGGTGATTTCTATCTTTGTTGTTCTTCAGATTCTGCAAGACCACATTTGAAGCAAAAACTAGGGTAAACCTAAGAACCAAGTTTAAGCAAAAAACATTATAATTACGACATCAAGAACATCAAGACTCTGTGCACATCAAGCCAGGCCTGAGATTTACATATAGGCATAAACATTTAATCTGATAATATGTTAGCAATGAGAGGAAATAGATGCCCACTTATTTCAAAAAGTTTAAATCTATGCATTCGTCTCAGTTTCTTATTCCATCCAACAGCCAATGTTTTGGATTTCTCTAAAGATAACTAAAGGCATCACAGACTTGACCCATCAGATACCCAATAGGAATTCCAAACCCTTGAAGCAGGCACTTCCTTCTTCTAGAGGTGTGAACACACTGTCCGTATGTCACACTTTTTGTGCCAAAGTTATCTTACTCCAAAACTCTCTCATCTTTTAAACATTTTTAATAAGGATACACATGAATTAGTGGAGGAATAGTTTAGGAAGAACTTACGTTTCTATGCTTACTACCCTCCTAATCTGCCCAATTCAGCAAACATTACTACTATATATATATCTGGTACTAAGCTGGGCACTAGAGGAGAAAGTTGACAGAATCCCTGCTGTGGGGAAGGGGATGCAGTGTTCCATGTGAGGAGGGGAATCCAAGCTCTCGGTGAAGGCCAGGTGATGCTGCTGTCCACACCCTGGGATTGCCACTCTATGAAGGATTGCCAGCTTCTCTCCAAGGCCACCCATAGCTCAGATGTTACTAGGACAATGTGTGGTCCACTGTCAGTCCACATGGCCAGCTCTGCTCTGTGCCTTACCTGGGTAACTACCTCCCTCTTTCTCCAGATGCCACCAGTCTTCCAGTGTGTACACGCATGCTCGATGCATTAGTACCTTCCTCGGACTCGCTTTTCCCTTAGGCTTTCTAATCTTTGGACCATACAGGCACACAAGCTGTAAAAAACCTGAGATAATGTGTAGGTGGCTAATATTGAATGTACATATTATATATACATTATACGAATGTAACATAAGCCAGTACAGTGCCTGTACATAGCAGATATTGAATATTATTCCTTCCCAGTCCAACATAAACTTCACCATCTTACCTAGGGACACACCTTTGAAGATGATCACTTACCCCGATTTTCTATGGTTTTTAAATTTTCAGCCAGCCTTGACTGACTTCTGTGTCATTGTTTGATGTTAACAACACACATAGTATCACACTGGAAGTGTGGCTTCCAGTCTAATTGATGAATACTGATCTGTACTTAACTCAGTAACAGAAGAGTCAGTATCATTTACAGATGACCCCTCCAGACTACTGTGGGGCTTATAACCTTCCTACTTAATAGAACCTTAGAATATAGGATTTTTTAAGTCCCAGGACTTTAGAATTCTTAAACTCCTCCTTATACTGAATTTTCATATACCCAACCAGTAGCAGCTCAAGAAGCCTGGTGTAAAGACATCAGCGTGTTATGCTGGAAATGCTTCCCAAACCCAAATGGCTGGCAATGGTCTATACGGCCTAACTTAAAGGTGGTGTTGATGTGCGCATTCCAATATGGTATAGCCATGAGCCACATGTGGCTACTTGACACTTGAAATTTAGTTTGTGTCGTAAATTGGATTTCTAGTTTTAATTTTAATGAAGTTAAAAGAGCCGCAAATGGCTAGGGTAACCATATTGAACAGCATAGCTCTAAAGCGTCAAGGGTTTGAGGGACATGATAACCTTTTGACAGGCAGTATTTTTACAAATCAGAGAAGTACTCAATTGGCACCAAAACTTCCAGCACCTATCCTTTCTAGCTCCTCTCAAGAAAAAACCAAAACAAAAATAGCAACAATGAAAAAAACCCACATTACTTTAACAATAGTCTCCCTTGAAAAAAACTAGGTATTTTTAATATATAGGAGTGGCACAGCCAAAGATAAAAAATAAACTAATGTCATCAAGACAAAGAATTAGAAAAATAAGCATACTAGAAGTTATTTATGTTTAATGCTTAAAAGTCTGAATGCACAAACAATCTACCATTATAGAAGTACTGGTGGTCAATACAATGCATTAGAACTATGTACAATGCACAGTTTAGTATCAAAATCTTTCTACACTGTAGAGTTTTACGAAACTGTTAATGACATCAAACACTAAGCACTTAAGACACCATTTTTTTTCTGCTACCACATTAGGAACGTCAATGGACAGTCCATTTCAACTTGCAGCATCCATCCATTTCTAGTATGAAATTAAGTAATTTTCTACTTATACAATAAAGTATATCTACACGGTTCTTTTGATTTTGATCCATAGCAGCAAAGGCACTGTACATCAGCAGATCCACAGACTTAAAAGATTTTTAAAGCATTCAAACAAAAAATAATAATAAAAAAAGAAGTCACATATTATAGTTTAACAGCAACAACAACAACATAAAAGATAACACAATGTTTCCGGCACAATGGCACAGCCTGTGTCCATTTCAGGGACATCCAACTAAGACATGGAAAGAACCGGAGGTAAAGAAAGCAAGTCCTCATCTCAGGAGAGAGTCCGTTCTTTGTGTTTTTCAGAGGGAGGTCTCTGCAAACCCTCCTCTGCTGTCCTTGTTTTGTAAAAGACTTGACTTGCACAGCAGTGGGAGTCCTCCCCATAACTGTGCAGCTCCCAAAGAGCATGCCACAAAATAACCCATAATTTCTCATAACAAAACTGACTAAAGATATATATATATATATATATATGTATATATATGTACATATATACATATATATATATATCTCCTTTTGCAAAGAAACGTGGCAAAAATATCCAGAAGGGATTAAGTTCTCTCTTTGAGGCCAAATTTAATTTGTTCATCTGTCTATAATACAATAAAAAAGGGAACTAAAAACATATTATAAAGATACTTGTCAACAAGTCAAAAAAAGAGTCCAATAACTTTGATCGAATATAATCTAAAGCTATAGATATATTGGTTAACGTTGTCTAAATAGACCCAAATGAGTATGAGTTGGCCTGTTGTGTTCTAATCGTTCAGCCAAATTTCCAAAGGTCTTTAAAAGATGTAGAAAACAAAAACAAAAAACCTAGTAACAACACAGCAACATATTGCTTCCATGTGTAATTATACATTTCACATCTCTATACAGTCATTAGTCTACACTTAGTGACATTTTAAATCAATTATTTTAAACCTTCCTTTCCCCCTCTTTGCCAAAAAAAGGGGGGGAGGGGTATCAAATACAACGCACCTTCATTATCAATGCAGGAGCAGACAGCTTTATTTAGTCAGTCATTGTTAGAAAGCCTTCTTTAAACAAAATAAATATATTACAGATATAATACATAATTAAAGATTCTGTTCACTGTTAAGTATGCTTATTCCATGTTCTTCCAAGTAGATAGCTGAAGATTTGGTATCACAGGTTTTCAATGACTATTCACAATTCAATAGCAAGTGGGAAGTGAGGTTAAGAAAGGGGATTAAACTCCACAACTGCAATGAGTATCTGAAATCCTTGGTTTTAGATGCGGGGATGGGGGTGAACAAAAAGGATGACAGAGCAAAGTGCTACAAGGAGGAGGAGTCCAGTCTGCATGAAGATTTGTCCTTAATAAATAACTTCATAAACCGTGGCCTTCTTATCCCCAGAGCCAGTGACAATGTATTTGTCATCCACAGAGATGTCACAGCTAAGCACCGATGAGGATTCTTTGGACTAGGAAAGAAACATATAATCAGAAATGTTAAATACTGAAAGAAAACCCCATGACTATGGAGGACTTGGAACAAATGCAAATGTTTAATGTGCTCCTTGACCAAACAGGAGCCCCAGTCAAGGAAAGGTGGTCACGGACAGAGCTGCTGTTTTTTTTAAAAATGAGATAGGGTCTCCCTCAGTCGCCCAGGCCAGAATGCAGTGGTGAGATCATGGCTCACTGGATGCAGCCTCAACCTTCTGAGCTCAAGCGATCCTCCCACCTTAGCCTCCTAAGTTGCTGGGACTACAACATTGGTGTGTCCCATCACACCTAATTTTTTTAACTTTTTTTGTAGAGACAGGGTCTCACTTAGTTGCCCAGGCTGGTCTTGAGCTCCTGGGCTCAAGTGATTCTCCTGCCTTGGCCACCCAAATTATGCCTGAGATTACAGACATGAGCCACCATGTGGCACTTTCTCAAAATGGCAGAGCTGGATTGGATCCACCCTTGCTAACACCTCACCGGGTCAGTCAGAAACAGGCAAGCCAATGGTATGAGCACTTCTGCAGGCAAAGCGAGACCTTATTTCAAATCCTATTCTACAGTTAAGAGTGGGGGATGTTACTGGCATGAAAAACCCTCAACTTTAAACACTTGGCTTGGCATTAGGTTGAGCTGTGGAACACTGTGCAGGTCACTTAACCGGTCGGCATTTCAGCTTCCTTAAAACAGCAAAACAGGTAGACATTTTACCTGTCTACCACCGCAGAGGTATGCAGCAGAGTTCAGTGAGATCAGATATGCGAAATGGCACTGAAAACACTACATTAAAAAAAAAACAAAGAATGTAAAAATATTCCTAGTAAAAAAACCTAATGTTCCCACTGTAAAAATGTAACACAAATTTGCAAGAGGGGAGAGGTTCAACAGTTACAAAAAAAAAAACGTACCATAGAGTTTTGTATACCATATTCAACTATAGTATGAAGGATTCAATGTTAACTATTAACTAAATTGTGCTCATTTAAAATGAAAACAACACAAGATTTTAACCAGGAGTCTGAATACTTTACTTAAAGACACAGTAATAATGCCTACTATAAAAGATGTACTCTAATTAAAAAAAAATTTTTTTTAAAGTGCAGTTGACACTATCTAACAGTTGGTAATCCATGATATGAAAAATGCTGTATTAAAGTTTAAGCTTCTTGACTGTAGCAATGGGCTTTTTTTGTCCTACTGATTATCTTGCATGCTATTTTGGATTTGATGGAATTAATCTACTTTATGATGACTTAATATCACTCGGTCAAGAAAACTGCAAGTCTATTATATTACTTCTAAAAAAGAATACTAGAAAATAACATCCTAAATACACAAGGTTAATAAAGGCAAGTCTTTCAACTTGCCTATGAAATTCTCACATACCAGTAGGAGAGGAGGAGAGAGTGTGTGTGCACACGTGCATGTGTGAGTACTATGTCTACAATTTGGTCCTTCTAAAAATAATTTCACAAGCTATACAAAGTTCCACTGGGTCAACAAGAAGAATAAAAGTTTATAAAACTGATCTTTTATCAAACTGTTTCATAACACTCCTCTTTGGAAAAGATAAAATAAAAAAACTAATACTACTTAACAAGAGTATATTTAAGCAAAATGTTTGACTTTAAAATTAAAAAAGCCATACATTCACAAAATTCTCAGAACACATAAAACCTCTACTCCAAAAAGAGATTGATGATGAAGAAACTGGGCAGTGAATCGGGCACTCAGTGCTGGCTCTGAGCTCAGAACACGGGGGACTATCCCCAGCTCCATGGCTTGTGCTGTGACAACGTCCCCCTGGACACAGTTTCCTTCTCTGTACAATGTGAATAATACTAGCTCTGCCCTCCCAGGATACTTCTGCACATTATTCATCTGAGAGAATGTGCAGAGTTTGAGTAAACAAACGTACGTGGTAGTTAACAAGTTCCACGTTACCTGGAATATACTGGCCCCATAAGGTGTTCTCCAGGCATTCAGAAGGTTGTCCTTTCCAGTGCTTACAAACCATTTGCCTACAGGTAAAGGGTTTTGAAAAAGGCAATGTTTGTGTTACTTTGTCAGACACCAAGATCTGCTTTACAGAACATCAAATTACTCACAGAAAACTCACCCATTTGTAAAAAAATAACTTTCTTTCACGTCAAAAATAAAGCCTGTCTTTTTGGATTTAATGAGAGTCATTAATCCTTAAGGTTAAAGTGGATTAATGCCAGAAAATTACATGATGTTGGGGAAGCAGGCATGTAACAAGAAGTAATAGAATTCTGAAGAGGGGCATGGTAATGAACTCAAAGGTCCAACCGGGAAATAAAAACACAGGAAGGGGGAAGAAGCAATTCTTGTTGAATGGACAAAAGGTGCTTGCTTACCACAGTGGGCAAACTTGAGCGACAGCACACAGCTCTCGTGAAGATGTAGTTGGTATTTGTCTGGCTTGGTGACATGCAAAACTTCCACATTGCTGTTCTCCATCCCCACTGCCAGCCACTCTCCAGTTGGGCAGTAGCCCAGAGAAAAGATCTGGAATTAAAACAGGTGATGGTGACAGTGGCCACAGTGGACATGCTTTTTCTTATCTGGGAGGTACTATCTCTTCTGCAGATACTACTTAAATTATGAAGAGAATCAAGATAATTTGAGTTGTACAGTCAAACCAAAGTCAAATGGGTAATTTCAAAGTAATGAGTCCCCAAAGTGATTAATCCAGAGTCAAAAGTGACATCATCACATGCTAAGTGAACCGCCTCTTCTTTCAGTAGGTAATATGTTCCATAAAACCATACCTTTAAAATGCCTCAGCCACAGATTATACCTGGGAGGTGAAGTCGTGCTGCTGCAGCTGCCGCCCCTCGCGCAGGTCCCAGGACCTGACCGTGTTGTCCAAACCACCCGTCCAGAGCTTGGTGCCATCATTAGAAATGTCAATACAGCTGGCTCCGTCTGTGTGTCCCTGGAATTGCCTGAAAATGTCAAAATGGAGGGAAAGGGCTTGAAAAGTTAGCTTTTAGTTCAACTCAATTTAGAATTCCTTGATGATTTAATTTCAATGCAGGCCTTATTTATAGATTTCATTTTGGTTTATTACGGTTTCTAATTATTCAAAGTAATAACAAAACATATACAAAGAGATGAAAGTTTAACTAAAATGCCAAATCTCCTGTACTTTCTGCTCGGTTTTGAATACTTAGGAATTTGTCAAATTACTTTTACATGAAAACATGATTGATATTACTAATGGAAAAAAAATCTCTAACTGAAATTTACAAAAGAAAACACGCCTACACATCTATGAACTAATCAAAGATATATTCTGAGACCTACTCTATCACTATGATATGAAGGAAAGAGAGAATTTAATTTTCCATTTTAGAAAGGACTGGAGATGGCACAGGGAGCCACAGAACTAGTCCTGCCAGTGAGCAGCAATGTGCCTGTGGGCAGCTGTGCAAGACTGAAAGCCAGGCTCTCAAGTCAGGCACCTGGCAAGACACTCAGTGTGAACGACTGGCCCCGGAGTCACTCATTGCAAAACGTACCAAGGTCACTGGGAGAAAAAAGGGTTAGAAGCTGCTTCTCATAAGAGCCTGCCTGATAAGCAACGAAAGTGATGATTTACTTTGTTTTGGAATCTATAGGTTTCAGTCCTTTGAAATAACAGATAGTAAAGCCCTCTTCTTTTACACACCTGACTTGTAGTTATGTCTGATTACAACCTTTTCATACCCTTTAGCTCATCATTCTGCTTCCTTGCTAATATCTTAGGTATTGAAATCTAGAGACTCGTTTCAGAGCTTTTCACATCTACTAACGCCAAATCCCTTCCATCTCATTTGTAAAGTTATGTCTACCCAACCTCAAAGGTGGGACAACAGATCATCTAGACCATTTCAGAGTGAGTTGCACCCAATACAGTGCATACGCCCATGGGAGTTGCTAAATAGCTGCTGAAGGAATGAACCTGTTGGATGTGTATGGCACTCAAGACAGTACCATACACTGTGAATCTTCTCAATGAGGCTCTATCAACAACACTGATTTGTTAGCAAGCACAGATGTCAAATTACAGGCGTCTAATGAGCTCATGAGGTCATGGAAACCTAATGTACATTAATTATGTCAAACTGACCTTATTTTGTTATAACAAATTGGTGACGCTTTAGTATAATGTCAAACAAAAAAAACCTCATTTTATGAAGTTCAAGTAGTACAGAAAACAAGATTTTTACAGTGATAATTTGTTTTAATATCTTAAAATGGACCTATTCTGAACAATTTTTAGTAAGATAACTGTATCTCATCTCTTCTCTCTCTCTCACACACACACACCCCCATACCTACATACACAGCACATTGGCACAATCGGCTCCTCCTCACAGGCTGGTAACGGATCCTGCTAACCTACCTCACCAAGGTCTGGTTATGCAGATCCCACACAGCAATGTTGCCGTCGCTGCAGCATGAGAAGCAGACCTTGGAATCCGGGCTGATGGCCAGGGCGTAGCAGGCGGGGGCCGAGGACGTCAGCTCCGCTTTGATGCGTGGGGTCGGAGCTGCCAGGTCCCAAATGGACAAAGTACTGGCTTCCCCTCCAACAATTAGGGTGCGACCATCAGGGAGCAATCTGCAGGAACGGATGTAGTTATCCCTGTTCTGTAGAGACAAAAACCATCAAGAGATTACTCATGAGGAAAGGAAAACAGCATTAACACGAGAGCAGAAATCCATAAAAGTATTGTGTTCCCTCCTGGTTTAATGAGCCATTTATACTTATAACAATGATAAAGTATATTAATGCTAGAAAATTACATGAAATTAGGGAAGTACTTAAACTTGATCTACAAAATTTAGTGCTGAGATATTTAATCTTAATTAGCATCAAAATGCAAAGCTCTAGACCCACTCCCTCCACCACCAAATTAACCAACTGCTTCTATCATTTGCAATACAGATATACAGATACACACATACACTAATGCAGGAGCTCTCACAGTCTTGGGGTATGCAAACTTGGAACCTTGGTAGACTTAGGCTCAGTTTTGCTGTTGAAAGGTCCTGCTACTGATGCCAAGAAAGTTTTAGGGGTAGATCCCTGGTAGTGTGTTCCTTTTGCCTGGCCCTGAATTACATGACTGAAGGGCATCATGCATTTGATGAAGCTGGGCCAGAGGCAAGACTTGATCAAGGAGTATTAAGTAACAGAAAAAAAAGGTTCCTCCCAACTCATGAGGTTATGGGAATCTTATATTATGTTCAATTGATTAAGCCTCATGCTATAGCAAAAATTCTACTAAACCGATGTTTCCTAAGTAACTCAAGGGTGAAGGCCAGTGGAGCAGCTGAGGGACTATCTAGTATTTGCCACATGAGGTAGTAGGTTACTCTTTACATGTGACAGAGGATGATATTTAGGTGCATGCTCATATCACTGTATAGACGCTTAGTCTGCTTAACCATCAGAGAGGAAAACAAGTGGTTTGCCTTTTCCCATGGAAGGCAGAGTTAATGGTCAGTGTGGTGCACGTGACACACGTGAAGACTAGATCACCGTGCCTCTAGGAAGCAAAAGACACACCTCCAAGTGAAAGACTGCAGTCCACTGAAGAGCAACTATCCACCTGGGATCAATACCGTGTGGTGCTACTCATACCTGCAGTTCTCTCATCATCCCCTTCTGTTTTCTGAATGAAAGTCTAAGTGTTGTTCATCCATGTTCACTCACCAGACAGTCGAGCTGGGAGACAGGACTCTTATTGCCAGGGTGGCTGATGTCCCAGACCTTGACACAGCCCTTCCCGCCTGTGTACACGTGTCTTGTGGGGTTGCTGATGGTCACCGCACACACCACCTCCCCGTGGTTGAGGGTGTTGATCTGGCGAGCGTGCCGGGGGATTCCGGGTCCGATGAGGGCGTCGGGGGGAAAAGGGACAGGCTG
>NW_016107465.1:5489273-5576475 GCF_001604975.1 Cebus imitator | reverse complement strand
AAAAAAAAAAAAAAAAAAAAGAGAGAGATAAAGCCCTATTTTAAAACCTTGATCAGACTTGACAATCACAAATCCTAGTAAATCCAAATGGAATGAGAACCTAAAAAAGCGTCCTGACAGACCTGAAGGCCCACCTGTGAGTATCTCTCAGCAGTTCCATCTCTAGCTCATTTCCAGGGAAAGCCCTCGGGCGGTGAAAGCATTTGGTTCTAAAATGAAACTTAAGTTACAGCAACAACAGACTCATTTTTATTTTTAGGGCACCGAAGTCAGGAAGGGACAAGTGAGGCTGCTGTGATGCATGTTAGGTTTCCGAAGCAGAAGATGCCAGTGGCAGGCAGGAGGCAGCTGGGCCTATCTTGGGGACTATGATAGGCAACAGTCCATTTTGGAAAAGATGCTATTCTATTTGAGCACGGAGCTTGGGAATCTGCTCTGCTTATGGAAAGTAGTTTACAAAAGACACAGCAAGGGAAAGCACTTGTGAGTAGGATAGGGAGCTGGACCAAACTGCGGGGAGTTGTAGAATTACAAGTTTATCATTCCTTAATGCAAAAATTTACAGGCTGGCCACATTCATCACGATTCAGTCCATTATCGAAGAGGCCTCAACTACATGAATGTTCCAAGAAAAAATGAAGCATGCATTATGGCTGTGGAAGATGACAGCACCAGACAGCGGTGGGCTTTTACTTTCTCTGCAGACTAGGGAGTGTTGTAGAACATAGTATGTGAAACTTGCTGGAGTGGAAGGAGGTGGGAAGCCAATCTTGCATCAAATCAACAGGACTTGGAGATACACTGGATGTGTGACCTGAGAGGGAGATGCGAAAGAGAACTCTAGGGCTTAAAACCTGGGTGACTAGGTAGACCGCACTACCTTGTGAAGATGACGGGGAAGCATAACTCAAGGGTACACCTGCAGAGAGGTAAAGGATTTGGTTTTCTTGAACTTCAGGGCAGAAATCCAAGCAGCTGTGATTCAGGAGAGAGGTCAGGTTAGAATCGTCCATGAAGAAGTGATGGCTGAAGGTAAGGGGGCGGAAAGAATCCCAGAGCAGATTCTGTAATGAGAAGCAGACTAGATACAGAATCCCAAAGAATGTGGACATTTAAGGAATCTCCAGCCAGAGCAGTCAGGGAAGTAACTTGTTAGTAGAGATAATAAAGTAGAAAGGGGGAGATGTTCAGTGACATGACAATTTACTAAGATTCATTCACTTAACACATATTTCTTCAGTATCCCACTGTGCCAAGCATTATGGTAAGAATGGAGTAAGAAAGAAACCCACATACCTTCTTCCCCTGAAACTGTAGCCTGAGGGTCACATTCATTAGTGAGATATGCACACAAATAACTACCAAAATGTCAGATGGTCAATGTGATGAACAATGCAAGTCCCAAGGTAGTCTCGGAACTTGACGGAGTGAAAAGGAGAGGTAAAATGGTAATGGGCTGCAATATAAAGAATGGGTACAAATTGTCTGAAGACGGTATGATGATTAGGAGTATGGCAAATATGAAGGTCAGAGCAAGAGTGCATGCCAATTATTCATTTATTCAGCAAATATTTCCTAAATGCCTCATATGTTCTAGGTACCCTCAGGTGCTGGGGAATCAGAGGTGAACGACACTGACAAAGTACCTACCCTTACACTTGTCTACATCCTAGAGGGGAAAACAGATAAATAAGTAACCTCAGACAGTGGAAAACACCATTAAATATACAGACACAGTTTCAGATAAAAGAGAGTGGGGCTGCACAGAGTGGCAGTTGGTGGCCCTCTCTGAAGAGGGAGCATATGGGCTGAGAGCTGAAGGCAGGACACAGGCCTTGCAAATAAGTGATGGGGACTGTGCCAAGCAGAGGGAATAGCAAATGCAAAGGCCTTGACCAGAACTAAGCAAAGAGACCAGAGTGCATTCGGTGGAGAGCATATAGGATGTAACGCTGAAGGGCCAGGCACGGCCAAACTAAAAAGGGCCATATAGGCTGTAAGGAGTACAGATATGACCGAGTAGATCAGGAAGCCACTGGAGACTTGTGCAAGAACAGTGACATGACTCCGTTAATGTTTGCAAATTATCTGGTTACTGGGTGAAGAATGGACTGTAGGGGGCAAAATGAAACACAGCTAGTCAGGGGACTACGTCGTAATCTAGGGAAGAAGCAGTGGCTTGAGCCTGTGAGACAGTGGCAAGTTGGAAACAGGACGTGGAGCACTCGGGCTGAGAGGAGGCACAGAGGGTGGTACTGGATGGGATTCTTAGAATCTGGAAGTGACACAGGGGTAATGACAAGCTCTTGTGAACCTGTAAATACAGGTGAAGTGGAGAGATGTTCACTAGAGATGAGGGGGTCCAAAAATCACCATGAAGATACTGGGGGGCTGTCTTCGTAGATACCAGAGTCAGTCAGGATTATGGCAGCCTCTGGGTGGTAGAAGACTCTTGGCCATGTGTCAAGTCTTTAATACACGAAAAATATTCCCAACAAGGTGGCGGAGTGGGCAGTCCAAAGGCACAAGCCTGAAAGGAGCAAGGTTTTCACAATCAGGTAGAGAAGTTCTGTTCTTGCAGAGGCTGGGGAAGTGGTGGCAACCATGGCCATTATTAACCCCATCGTTGGTGCCGAGGTCAGTGAATAAAATGGAAAGGTCACCCCTTAGAGGGCTGCGAGTGAAGGGATGATCTCAGGAGATGACCAAATTTCAGTTCAATAAGGAGAATGCGGCGGTAATGCTCATGAAAGGCAGAGGTTCTGAGGGATGACGACCAAGAAAAAGGCTAATTGATTTAGCAATTAAGAGGTCAAAAAGACTAAATCTTAAAGGAAGGGAAAGGAAGATTATTCCAAGTTTAGACGGCGTTATACATTCTTAATAATAATTTATTAGAAAAGTCATCCCATTCTCTAGAATCACTAAATGGTTTTTAAACAGCACTGAGATTTTAAATAGTTAAGAAATCAGGCACATAATTTCCTTCAAAGTCTTCAACAGGACAGTCTTTACCTCAAACACAACCACTCTGTGAGAACCTACTATGTTCCTGGAAAAAGTCCTTTCAAAGAGTCCAAGTGAATTTCAACAGCCTGCTTTCACTAAGGACATTAATGTGGCCCTCTCTTTGCTATTAGTACACATAGAAGGCACTCAGAACTGGAAAAAATAAAGCTTATAAAGCTTATTATCAGATTTCAGTAAACTCTTTGACTGTAACTAACAAAGAGTCCTGGAATGTATGAGGGAAGTCAACAGAGAAACCCAGGCCAAAGGACTATTCTTTTTTATCTAATTTAACTCACTAATGTGTTAAGTGCCTTCTATCCCTATACTCCGATGTGAACGTCATGCTCAGGATACAAAATTAGGTAATGCACCTGGTGTTGCCCGCCAAGTGACTAACAATCTAGTTAGCAGAATGACAGAAAAGTACAGAAGTGAATACAATATCAGGTCACATTCTAATGGAAAGTATTCTGAAATGTTTTGAAAAGGAAGAATATAACTTATGTTTCATGAGAGGGAGACATGGTACTAGAGATAGGTTTTTAAAGAATGGAAAGATATCCTCAAGTAAAGAGAAAGATGGAAAAAAATTTTCTGCAAGAATAGCAGAGAACAAGGGTTCCAAAAGGATGAGGTGAAATGATCTGGGAAATCCTTGAATTGGTTTTAATCCAGGAATTCATTCATTCAACAATAACTCCACAGTAGGCAGAGAGAGAAACTGGTCAAGCACAGTCTGACAAAACATACCAGATCTATATTTCTATATAACTGAATCAATGTAATGCTGTAAAAGGGAAGGACCAGAATGTCAGCCTGAGACCTTCCCAGAATTGACTGAAGGGTTTTTTGAGGGATAGAGGGTGTGTGCCATTATTGGGCAAAGTCATTCATAAAATAAACTTGGTAGTAAGGAGCAGGATGGACGGGAGGAATTAAAATCAATTATTCCTGCTGGGTATGGTAGCTCAGGCTTGTAATCCCAGCACTTTGGGAGGTGGAGGGTGATGGAGCACTTGAGGCCAGGAGTTCAAGACCAGTCTGGCCAATATGGTGAAACCTTGTGTCTACTAAAAATAAAAAAAAATTAGCCAGGTGTGGTGTGGTACATGTGCCCGTAATCCCAGCTACTCAGGAGGCTGAGGCATGTGAATTGTTTGAACCCAGGGGGTGGAGGTCACAGTGAGCCAAGATTGTGCCACTGCACTCCAGCCTGGGTGACAGACTGAGACTCTGTCTCAAACAAACAACAACAATAACAACAACAACAACAATTATTCCAACAATTTCAGAAAGAGGTACTGTGGGGCCTGAACTAGGAAAGGGCAAGGATGACAAGTTAGAAGGTATAATGGATATAAAATCCCATAGGACTGAATTGATGAGATGTGAGGAGGGAGCTAGAGTAACTGAGTTTTTAGCTCAGAAAAAAAGAAACACTGTATTTACAGTTACCAAGGAGGACCTAATTTACAGAAGTACTTTCTGAATATAATGAATTTGTGATGCAAGTAACATACACTCAAGATCCCTAGCTAAGATGCCTAACAAATAACTAGAAACGCAGGGCTGAGGGAGAAGGTGCAGGGAGTCAGAGAAACAGAGTGACCTGAACTCCCCTCAACATGTACACACACACACACACACACACACACACACACACAGACACACACACACACACATCACAGGTCAAGCTGCTACAAGCAAAGAGTGGCTCTCCAACAAACATGGCAATAAGAACAAAAGACAGTTGAAGAAAATGCTAGGCTTGTACTTTCTGACATAACTACACCTTGAACAATCCAAATGCTTGCAATTTGCTTTGTTAAAAACGTGTGTCAACGTTGTTATATATGGATTATCATCTTGATAAAGACCCAGCATATTTAAAGAAGGTTTTCCCACCTTGTGCTCATTTCCTCTCTGAGGCCTAGTTCTGCTGTGCTCATCTCTCACGCGCATAATACCCTCTCCACATTTCCAATGTGTCACAAGATGGCATTTGAATTTGAGGTCACAGTTAGAGGTCTGGTTATTGTATTTTACATTGATGTATGATAGAAAGCTCGGTTCTAAGTAGCATACAAACAGACCAGTGAGTTCGCCAACAAATACTCATTGAAGGTTTCTACTATGCATCAGGTGTTATTCTCATTTGAAAATCTTGCCTTATAAAAATAAGCCAATGTAAGAGTCAGCTTTCTGAATTGTAAGCAGCCTTTAATCCACTAACCTGAGATCTTCTATTTTTGCTGTGTTCACACGTCATATCCCATACAATCGGTACCATGATTTTAATCAAATAGTTATATACTAGCCCCAGAAGTCTCCATTTGAGTAGCAGGTGGAGAAGAAAGTCCATTTTTGGCTTATGTTGAAATTAAACTATGCTGTTTTTCCAACTACATATGGAGTGCAACCTCTGCTAATTCACCTGAACAGACAAGAGGACTCAATGTGAATTATTCAATAAATACTACTTTATTCATTAACTTGGAATATGCATTTAATTATAATTTCTGATAATATCTAGCAATTCATTTTGTTAAATAATTAGAAGAGAGACTCACACCTTGTATAAATCTTTATGGAGAAGGGTAGTTACATTGTGGGTATGTGTGGTGGAGGAGGACTTCAGGTGATTTTTTTATTTTCTAGTATACTTAAAAAAGTCTTGTCTTGAAAAATATGCACAAGACAATGTTGCACAATTCTGTATCTTATGACCTGGACAGCTACATAACTGTTATATTCATTTCTGCTGTAAAAATCTATAGTAAAAGTATATTACCTCTATATGCATATGGTGAATGTATATGCTCTGTTACATGAAGACACACTAATGACCCATCTTCTTGGGTCACTTCTGCCCCTAAAACACACTGTACCTCCTACTACATAAGTAGCTGAAAAATGGATAATATGCTGTGACAAAGCTAAAAGGGAAATAATGCTGGGGTTGACCAAAGAGCCACCATGTAACAAATGTGGCACTGAATGAATGCACAACATATTATCTTACTTCGTCTCTTCACATCTTTCTCGCTGAGGAGGTGCCATTCCTGATTCATGGATGAACTGACTGAAGCTCACAAAGCAATTATGCATAAAGTCACTCTTCCCAGTGGTCAACTGGCAGAGTCTAAACTCAAACTTGGATCTGTTGCACTCCCAAACCCATACTCTGTTGACAGCACTACATGCTTCCTGGTAAAGTGTCATTTGTCAATTGCAGTAGATGTGAGTCTGTCACTCTCATAAACAAAAATTCTCAAGAATCCTCCAATCCATTAACCTGCCCAAAAGGATCTAAACATTTAAACATTTTATAAAATCAAAAGTCAAGACTGGAGGACGGGAAGTCAGCTCAAGACTCAGAAGCACCACCTGAGTCACAGCAGCTGTGATTCCACAGTGGTTTAACTGGTCCAAATCCCCTAGCCAAGGTGTTTCCTTAAATACACCCACCAACACACTTACTTACATCCCTTCCGCCTCAAAACAGCAGCTGAGGCAAGAAGCATCATCTCATTAGCTCTAGTGTTAAGCTACAGCTCTGGGTACAGCTGTTGGTTACCTAAGAAGTAACTACAAAACAAGGGATAGTACTTCTTCCCTAAAGGAACCTTTCCACTTTCTCCACAAGTTCATATGGAACTTGTAGGTATCTGGGTCATTACTTGATTAATCACATAACCTTGTTATTTAGCATTGCTCGAAATAGACCCAACTTTCACCTTCAAATATATCATAGTTCTTGGTCAATAAGACTTGTCAATCCGTCAACAACTATTTGCAAAACACACACAGGTACATAGAATGTTATGGTAATTGGTATTTATACCTTCAACTCTCAAGGAACTCTAATTTGTCTTTTCTCCCCTATTAATAAGTCAAATATTTACCAAGCAACTAGACTATGGAGCCAGCACTGCATTCGATGCAACAAGGATGGTTAAGGTAGGGTCTGTAGAAAAGTATTAATACATTACAAAAAGAAGAACCAAGATTCAGATTCCTCGGATGAAAAGTAAAGAAAGGGTCTAGGTTAGGCAACACTGAAGGGACGGGGGAGAAGAGAGCACACAATTAACACCAAAGTGCCTGAGTGTGTGGGAGTGAATAAACAAGCAATGGGAAGTCGAGAAGAAAGAGATCAGCACGTACTAATTCCCTGAACAAACCTATACTGTGAGCATCACTATGAACCAGGTCCCATTCTAGGCAGTGAGGCTACTTCTATAACTCAGCAGCAAAAAGTTCTGCTCTGTTTTCATGGAACTTACAGTCAAGTCAGGGAGAGGCAGATAATGGCTATACAGAAGCATTCAAAAGGTAGTAGAACAGGACAGAACAATAGGGAGGAAGGGAGAGAAGGATAATAGGGTTGTCAGGGCAGAACACTCTGACATAATGACATCTTAGATAACTAAATGAGACACTAAGCCGCAGAAACTTTTGCAGGAAGGACGGTAAGTGCAAAATGCCTCAAGGCAGGCAAGCTACTAGGGAAGCCTCTGGGAAAAGGGGCCTTGAGCTGCTACTGAGGGTCAGATCTGGACAGCCCTGGAGACTGGGAAGACAGCACATATATGGCATGTGTAGTGACAGAGGGGATGCTCAGGGAAAGAGTGACAAGAATAAATGCACACACACAGATGACTAACAAGGCAAGGAGGATTTGCGGGGGAGGCTTCCCAAAGGAGAGTAGAGAGAAAGCCAGCTGGGATTTTAAAGGAAGAGCCAGTGCTACTTTACAATAAAGTCTTTGTTTCTGGGAAGATGAAGCCAATTAGCAGAGACAACTGTGATTAGGTAGTAATAAAAAGGTGCATTAGATTAAAATAAATTATTTGGAATGAGATACCGTGAGAGATCAGAATACCCAAAGGGAGGCTAGAACAACTGGCGTGTTGTGTTTTGTCTCTCATAACTCAAGGATTATCTGTGAATACAGAGGCTCCAGATGCCCAGAGCATGGTATAAGAAGTCAACTGGGCAAATCACCTTTTCTGAAAACAGAACTTAGCATAAGAGCACCCTTATTTCCTTTCAGCCTTTGAAGTTTGGCATGTCCTTTCCCAACATATTCAAATTTTGAACATCCAGGTTTGCACATAATAATCAGACTTTTTGAACAAAGAATTGCCTTGAAATCTGCAACAGATGTAGAGAAGACCTGACTACTGGAGATGTCTCTGCAATTTGCATTCACATATTAAAGCACAAAATGTTAAAGTGCAAAACCCCTTCTTGTACTCTTCTTGTTCTAAGAGAAAATGAAAAATATCTTGCAAGGTAAAAAATACAAGTCATGGGAACTCCCCCAACACTGTCTTGTGGTACTCAAAGTCTAAGGGGCCAGCAAGGGACCCAAGTTTGACACACAATGCGTACAGAGGCAAAGGGTACTCACGGTTTTCCTCCTGGAATGCCTGTCAGGTTTGGAGGTATTGCTGGCACACGCATGTGATGGTGTGGATCAAACCCCACCTACAATTTTTCCCAAGCAAACAACAAAAACAGCACAGTTAATTTGGCTTGGTTTTATCCTTCTCAAAATCTATTCTAAAACCTGGGAGAATAGATCCTTTAAAAATAAGGTTTTAGAGATGAAATGATAAAATGTTTAGGATTTAATGATAACCTACTTGGAGGTAGAACATAGATTAAAAAATTATGCTAATGATTATTGAAGCACACGGTAGAACCAAAGTGTTCATTACATTCATTATACTATGTGATCTAATTCTGTAGGTTTGAAATTTCCAAAATTAGTATTATTTGGGAAAATTTAAAATTAGTATTTTTTTAAAAAGACACACAAAATTAAAAAGAAACTTCCTCACCTTACAAAAGAAAATGGATCTCAGATATAATTACATGTAGCTTAATGTATAAATACTCACAGATCTCCAAATACCTCAGGTTATAGAAATTACATTAAAAAATACACAGACCAGGTGCCGTGGCTTATGCCTGTAATCCTAGCAATTTGGGAGGCTGAGGCGGGCAGGTCACATGAGGCCAGAAGTTTGAGACCAGACTGGGCGACATGGTGAAACCTTGTCTCTACATAAAATTAAAAAATCAGCTGGGCATGGTTGCATATGCTGTAGTCTACTTGGGAGGCTGAGGTGGGAGGATCGCTTAAGCATGGGAGGTGGAGGCTGCAGTGAGCTGAGACTGTGCCACTGCACTGCAGCCTGGGTGACAGAGTGAGACCCTGTCTCAATCAATCAATCAAGCAAGCAAGACAATCCTCTGTGTGCTGAAATATTACTTTGTGAAGCTCACAAACGCACCACTGGTGATCTCCCATAGGCGGCGGCAGCGGCGGCGGCAGCGGCAGCTGCGCTCATCTGAGGGGAGATGTTGTGGAGCCCAGCATAGGCAGCTCCGGGGCTGGTCAGCTCTCCATTCATCCCAGCATGGGGCACGATCCCAAATGGAGTTGGATATGGACATGGGACTGCCATCGGGGTCCTTAGGCTTGAGGCTGCAAACCAAAATGGAAGGAAGAAAAATGAAGAACACAGGAAACAACAATGAAGACATTGGTAAACATGCCAAAAAACAGAATTTATGGTTCAAATGAGCTTACTTTAATATTCTCAAAAGTCATTCAAGCCTCAGAGAAGTTCACTCATTCACTTTACTCTATTGAACTTTTACCATGTGCCAGACAAGGCTGGTCCCAGGTGCTTGGTTCAGGTTAAATAATTTTGTTTAATAGCCATTCAATGCTGGTCATTAGCACTTTTAATGTACTATACTCTTTAAATTGCTTTAAATTCTTTAAAAACAAGCATAAAAATATAGAAAAAACTTTTTTCTTACTAACCCAAGGGGTCAACTCCTGGCGGTTTTCCAGGTACAGGCCTCAACCCGGGAGTGGAGTTGCTGCCTGGGGTGGGCGCATCGGTTCGTGGAGTAGGGGTATTGGACTTTGAAACTGGAGTTGTAGATTTTTCATTCTAACAAGATGAAACGACATGTACCAGCAATTAGAATATGGTTTTAACAATGACGTTAAACATTAAAAATGTAAAGGAAAGGAAAGGAGAAAAAGAAATGGAAGAGGTTCTTCAGCTTGGGCCTTGACTTTCATCAATTAAAAAGGTAACAAAGAAGTAAGAGAGTTCCTTGAGGCCACAGAACTAGTATTTGGAAAGATATAAACTGAAGCTGAATTTACAGGAGAGAAGCTCCTTTCTAGGAAATTGGTCTCAGTCGGATGAGGCTCACACAAACCAGGATGTCCGAACTGTGACTGACCATTTGCTGGTGGCTTTGGTAAAGACTGGGGTAACTTTGAGCCCCTGGCAGATTGTTCGTGTCACAAGAGGCTTCCTGGTGCACTGAACAGGTCACATTAGAAAACAGATTCAAGTTTGAACTGTCATAGAGAGAGACGAAACAGAGAGCAGGTGCCATTAAAAGAAGGCCAGAAGGCCAAGAGAAAACAAAAGAAAAAAAAAAGCCCCAACAATCTAGCCCTCTGTCAGACATATCCTCCCTAATTTGCAGACCAACTGAGGAATCTCCTTTCCTTTAGCTGTGAATTCCAAATGTTATTTGAAAACTAAATTTGTCTTTTTATTCTTTTTAAAAATGTTATGTTACAAGGAAATAACTGGTGAGGAAAAGACACACCGCACAAAATTGCAATTAACTACACAGCCACATAAGAATAGGGTACAGAGAGATTATCCTGATGGGTGAGTAGTTCATTTTTGCATTTGTGATTTGTGATGTGAGTCAAGGTACACTTTTGCAAATGACAGATTACTTTTTAGATAGAAAGAATAAATTACTGCAGTCATATGTAGCAAAGCTAGCAACAAAATCACATTCAAGCCCCAAACTAAATTTACCATAAACCACAGGTAACAAAACCATCTCTGTAACCCCAGTGTGCATTTTTCTTCTTTGCTAAGACGTATTTCACTCAATTTCCCCATATGCCTCTTCTATCCTTGCAAAAAGAATCACAAAATAAACACTCATCACCAATAAGTTAGTAAACTTATTCTGCTCCACAATACTTTTGTCTATTAAACTTAAATACTTAACATACATATGGACTTGGAAATAAAAGTCCTGTAAAAAATGTGAGAAATATAAAGATAAAAAAAATCAAATTCAAACATCTTGACAGAGCGCCACACTCAGAGAGATGGTAAGGAGCTGCTTACAAGGCTAAGTTCTTTGGATTTGGAGGAAGGAGTACTGCTGGAAGATGCAATAGAAGCTGGACTAATTGGAGCATCTTTCTTGAGCAGGCGTGTCTTGTCCAGGCCATTCTCTCTCGGGGAATGTGCTGGGCTCCCTCGAGGGGAAGATGGATCCTACGAAGGAACATCATGGATAGTAATGCAAGCACAGCACATTTACAATGCTGGGGGTGTTGGGTGTTGGACATTCTAGCCAAAAGCATTTAATGAATGTTTAGAAGCACAAGTGTTCTAGAACAGATAATACTCACTGAAACAACTAACAAAAATATTCAGTATTGAGGACAAAAAAAGATAGTATTTATAGTACTTATTTAAAACCCAAACAAAAATCAGAATCCCACCAATCTGAGAGCTGTAGGCTGACCACAGAGATCTGGTGTGCCTTTACTGCAGTAGAGAAAGACACTTTACTCTTAATAGAAAAGAACAGCGACAAAAAAGGATCAATAATATATAGAAAATCAGTAGTATATAATTTTTATGTAAATAAAATGTGGGTCCCTTTAGAAATCAAGAACACGTTTGGGCCAGGTGCAGTGGCTCACACCTGTGATCCTAGCCCAGGAGTTTGAGACCAGCCTAGGTAACATAATGAGACCCCCATCTCCACCAAAAATTAAAAAATTAGCCAGGCGTGGTGCCGTGTGCCTGTAGTTCCAGCTACTCTGGAGGCTGAGCAGGGCGGATCACCTGAGTGTAGTTCAAGGCTGCAGTGAACTGTGGTCACAATACTGTACTCTAACCTGGGTTACAGAACAAGACTTTGCCTCAAAAAACAACAACGATAACAACAAAAAAACTGACAAGCCTCAAAATATTTTGGATACTAATTGTTTGGACAACTAGTCTTTGATATGGCTGGACAAGAACAGAAAATTAAAGTAGCCACAAACATACCTCATTGGAAACGTCAACCACCAAGTTGTCGTCACTTTTCTCACCATCACTGTCCTACATTGACGAGTGAGAATGAGAAGTGTTACCTTCTCCCCCCGGAAAAAATACCACATTTACCCTACAGAAATCCAGACGAATTCCTCATATCTTATAACAATGAGCTGTACCAAACCATGTTAAACACTTGACAACGTCCTATTTTCTTTAATCCTCATGATGATGCTATGGAGGTGGGTAATATATTTTTCAGATTATGAGACTGATGCACTGCCCACTGTACCATGAGGGCAACCTGATTATATTTTTCAGTTTACACAATTGAAGCTGATGGTTTGTTTATTACTCTAGAGTAGAGGCTGCAAACTTACATGCCCAGGCTAAATCCAGCCTATAGACACGTATGGTCTGGTTTGTCAGTATTTAAAAAAACTGCATATTGGGAGGTAAAAATCCAGATTTTCAGCTTTTATGCAGCCCTGTAGGACACCACCAGGGAAGCAGAGCAGGGGCCGCCTGCCTCCACACTGCCCCATCAGCTTGCTCCCTTTCAACTCCTGTGACCTGCCCAGCCACTAGAGGAAAACGAGCTTCCATCCAGCCTAGGGATGTCTCTGTATGTTTCATTCTATAACATTTGGTATATCCTTCAGCACATGAATCCATCTAGGTGTTTAAACACTTTTATTTTATTTTATATATATATTTTTTCCCTGAAAATTCTAGCTAACCACAGAAAATCCAACCACTCTGAAATAAATGGGGGAAACAAATACGCCTATAGAAACGATCATATGGATTACCCAGGTCTTCTGTTAGCTGTCCAGTGAAGCATTCTATCCTCACCTGCACCTATACGCACACAGGACTTCAGCTAGCCAATTGCCACAGAGCTGTAAATGCAATAAATGTTTTTTTGTCTCTTAAAGGGTGTTACCCTGTGTTCCTGTGTTGGCTGGTAATAGTCAAAGGGTAAAATGGCTGCAGATAAAAAGGCAAGCTGGCCTCCCCTAAAGCAAAGGTGAATGAACTTACATAACGAGCTGCAATTTCCTTTTCTTCCGTTTTCTGTTTTTTGCTCTCGGAGGAGTAGTCTGTGGAGTTTCTGTGCTTCTCGGCACCTCGGAAACTGGCTGATGGAGATACCGAAGAGCTCTGGAATTAAAAGGAGAGGACGCATAGTTGAGAAATTATCATCTATTTAGCAGAGTGATTTTTAAGTCACTTGAGACTTTTCTTTTTGTTCTTTATTAGTATGTACTTGCAAAGCTGTTAAGAGGAGACAGGAGAGAGTGGAGGAAAGGAAAGAAGAAAACAGGGATATAAAGGGAAAGACAAGTAGCAAAAGACAAAGCGGAAAGGAATGGGAAAGAAAGAAGCGAGAAGAGGCAGAGAGATGGGACAGAGGGAGGAGAGGAATCAAAAAGGGTGACAGGAGTTAGTGTAAATGCAAAACAGAGGATGGGTTTGGTTTAAAGGATATATTGTACGCTGAAGTGCCTTTAGAAAGTTGGGAAAGGAAGCAGACATGAGAGAAAAGAGAAGGAGAAAAAGCTAGGCTTTTTTTCTTTTAATTTGCTGGATAAGGGGAAGCCAGCATTTCAAGCTTCTACGGAGAAACTATAAAGTAGAGCTCAAGAGATAATTAGTAATTCAATTTTAAAGAAGGGGGTGGGGAGAAGTAATTTTTGGGGATTTGAGCAACCAAGGACAGTAGTCATGTGACACATAGGTCATATTTATAAAATTTTGCTCAGCACTATATATTAAGGGCCTGGAAGATGCAGAGCGGCAGGAAAAACACTGCCTGCAAAAATGCCAGTATTCCTTTCTCACTCCTACAGTTTCCATGAACCTGCTCCTTTTAATCTCTGGAAACCTAGGAATAGTGCTGGGGCCAGGGAATGGAGAAAGGCTCTCCATGCCTCTTGGGATCACATTTAGGCTCAGCCTGTATGCTTCACCTCAGCTTTCAAGGAGCTCTCAACTGGAGCAGTCTCCCATACACACAAGAGACATAGGTGACAAGACCTGAAGCACAGATAGACCTGACTCTATCTGCCAAAAAGGTCAGGTGGTTATAGGGCAAGAGCTTAAAATCATGGATGAAGAAGTGAAAAAAGTGCCAATGAAAACTGGGACTAATCTTTTCAATTGCCTAGTGACTATGCCTCAGACAGACCAGAGAAAATATCTAAATGCAGGCAATGTGGGAGAGCGGGAGCTGGGTTGAGGGCCACGCTATCCTGCTGGGCGGTGAATGTCAAAAACCTGAGTAGCTCAGTCCCTTGGCAGGGTATCAGGGCAGGGCTCCCAAGTGTGAATTAGCCTAGCCCAGGGTAAGAACGGGCTGATCTTGGAGGGTAGTAGAAAGAATATCTGAAAATCTCTATGGAAAAAAGTTACAGGAAGAACAAAGCATCACCACTGGAACATCTCTGTCTGGAATGCAAATCAATTCAGAAAACTGGTCAGTAAAGCTCTTCCTCATTCATAAATTTATCTTCTGAACTTTTTTTTTTTTTGCTCTGTCTTAGCCTGTTGGTAATAACTGACATTTATAAAAATGTACAATATTTACAAGGGCCTATTAATTAGCTATGGGAGAAAGTGTGTTATGCAGAACTTTTGGGTCTGTGTTATTTTATTTCTACTGAACCATAATGTCACAATCTCTTTTGTGGCATTTCTAAACTTCCAAAACACCTTGTTAGAAGACTGACAGGATTTCTTCACATCTTGATGATGGCAACTCTACCACAAGCTCCGAAGGTATACAGGTGGGAGTTCGATGGGGGAAGAGAGATGGGCCCAGTGAGTGGGTGCCCAGTACAAGGGGCTGGGGATCTCTAAACCCTTCCCTGCTGTGCTAGCTCCTCTTGAGGTTTTATATGAATACTCTATCCCTTTCAAACATTCAACTTTAAGCTTAGTGGCTGAAAAGACTGCAGGCATTATTCAGTAAGGCTGGAGACTGATGCAAAACATTACAAGCCAGACAATTTTTTTAAGTGGACGACTTCTTGGCTTTCATGTATCTCCGCTGAGTTCCAAACATTATTCCTAAGTCATAAGACTTGGGTCAACACTTCTGCTTCACTTTCACACAACCCAATGCACTCAGCAGGTTTTCATGACCATTGAAAACATGCATGCAGTCATCATCTACGGATTACTATCTACCATACTTCATGCCTCAATCCCATTTCTAGTTTTCACCCTCTCCAGTCTAACCACCTCACTTGTGGAATTCATATTTCCAAAAGAAAGGCTGAGTTTATTCTTACTCCTCTTTTGAAAGGACAGTTTCTCCTGTTCATAGGGGAAAAAAATTCCAAATTTATGAGTATGGCTATTTTCCAAAGTCTCCACTCCATACCCCAATCCAGAGTCCTGGCCTTGTAACCTACATCAGCACTATGAGCCAGTGTTCCCCTGGGTTCTGTACTTTCATTGCATCTGTAGCCTTTTTTCCCTGGCTTATGGCAATGCCTATTTTCTCAAGATCTTTTGAAATCCCCCACTATCCTTAAGAATCAGCTCTAATGTCACCTTTCAAAGCTTCCTCAGATGCTGTCAGGTGAAATTAATCATTCATTCCTCTTTGTTCCCTTAACATTTTGTTCCTCCAATGAGTAAAGCACTCACAGTAAATTTATTGCTGTGTTTACAAGGCCACTTCCCACTTCAGGCTGTGGGCTCCTGAGGGTGGGGGCACCTCGCATCATGAGCAGAAGAGAACCACCCAGAAATATTTCTAAACACAAATGGCTGAACATCCCTTCTGTACTCCTCAATCTCACTCCAAATCTCTCATGAAATATTTCTTTTCCGAGTGTAAGTAAGATGAACAATTCCATGAGATACCAGTCACTAGAGTAAGATTTATGTGGTGGTGTCCTTGGAATCAGTAATATGGCAATTCAGCCCCTTCTCGCCTTTGCTCCAGTTACCTCCCCTTAGATGCCCTCATCCAAATAATCTGACACTTCACACACACAAAAAAAGAACAATGGAGTGTATGTATCTTTTATTAACAATTCTCTGAGCATTCCAACCCTGATATATTCTATTGAAAGTTATTTCCACATTAAGAGGAAAAATTTCTAAACAAAACAATTTCTTAAAAATACTAAAAGGCAATGCCTAGTTAGATTTTTATGTTTATTTATTGGCTCTTATGTACAACCAAATACTTTATTTTTCTTAAGCTAGCTGTTTTTGGGTGTGCAGGCACCATTATATTTTTGAATTTGACTGTAGAACAGAGTTACATGTTGGAGTTTCCTGGTAGAATGATAAAGTAGTTAATTATCACTAGCATTTAAAGGTTAAGCTGCACAATGGGCACTGGGGCAATCAGCAATGTTCTAATAACATAATTACTCTAGAATCAAATTGGACTTGGCACAGACTCTCATCGTGAATCTTGTAAGTCCACCATTCTGCCACAGGAATGCCACTTGGATCTTTGCTGGGCACGTGAATAGGAGGAATTAAATAAATACTGATAAAGTCATGCTTTTACTAGAAAAGCTTTTTTATTTCTCTATTATGATTTTAAAAGCTCAATTTAGAGTAAATTATTTCTCAAGCTTACTTCATAAGAAACTTACTGAAACTATATTGTGACCCTATAAATCTACAAATTTGGAAGGATTAAACACAAATCTTTCTCACTACAGTTTGAGTGTGTGTGTGTGTGTATCTCAGCAAATCTGTTAAGATCGGAGAGTCACAGTCAGAAGCAATGGCTGATCCAGAGAAAGCAGAATACCCTGAATGTGAATGTTTAGTAAAGCTCCAGATTTTAAAAGTAAACATTTATACTGGGATATTTAAAAAGAACAGGCTAGATTTGTTTAAGAAAAAGAGAGGAAAACAAGGAGAAAACAATAAAAAATAATAATAAAAGTTTAAATCTTATTACATGGAAACCTCAATTGCTTTGGTAGCAAAAGGTAAGTTTTAAAAAGCGATTTCCAACATCATAAATCAGGTTCTAATTTCACTATGAGAAGATTCTGGTTTCCAAAGTCCATCCCAAACTTGACTAAGGCTGTTGACCAAGTCAGATGGAAAAACTGACACCTCCAGCAACTTGAAAGGGATGGCCCCACCCCTCCACCTTTACTCCTCTGCCACTTCAAGATCAAAGATGGCAATGTATGTGAAAGACTTCTATAAAGTAGCTCCCCCCCAAAAGAAGATGCCATTGTTATAATTAGCTAATTTTAATAACAGGGAGCACAGATTTTAATAGCAGGCAAGAGCATCTCTCTGGAGTCAGACTGCCTGGTGTGAGTCTAGAGTCTTCACTTAATAGCTGTGTAGCTGTAAGGGATGTGCTTAAGTCTCAACCTCTCTTTAGTCTGGGGTAACAACACCCTATCCTCAGCCCCACAGGGGTGCTTTGAGGACCAAGAAAAATAACCCACATAATGTACAATGGACAATCACAGGCACATAGCCTAGCCCCTCGACAGTGCGACTTAGTCCTATCACTGTACCCGGCACTCCAGTTGACTCTACTTACTTTAGAGATTGGGATGGTGAGCTACTGTGGGTCTTCTATTTTCTATCTTATCTAGGTCTTTTCTAGACATTTGTATAGCACTTCCCCTAGCACAGATCTTCTGATAGCCCATAATTACAGGGTTTCAATATGCTGCTATTTACCAAAACTCTTCTTTCAACAATCACAATGAAGTTTTAGTTCCATACTGCACCAAGGCAAGAGGGCAAATACCATCTCCGTAATGGACTTTCTAATTTGATTTCAAATGTACACTATGCTAATTTTGGTTTCCATTCACGTAGGTGCAGCACTTAGATTTCCCTGCCCAGAGAAGATAACAACCAGAAAGAACATGCTAAAGGTCGCATGGACAACCACGATCAAGAAGCCTAAAACTCATTTGTTATGGCTTGTTTGCTCATCAGCTATGGCCCTCAAAAATCCTATCTACATGGTACCAACGGGTAGATCAGTTTTCACACAGATAAACGGGATAATGAGGAGTCAGAAGCCGCCATTAAGATCTGCCAAGGGTAACTGCAAGTCCTCGTTTGCCCTTTCTACACCTGTTGTCCAGGCTTCCCTTCACTCTCAAAAACAGCCGTGTTTAGATGACAAATTATAGTTACTCTAACTATAGTTTAGTCACTATAGAATTCTCAAACATTAATCAGGGTCAGGGACAATTCAGGTTGAGTTTGTTTTTGGGGATGGGGATGGGGGACACTGAGACAGAAAGCTGAAGAAGGTCCCTGCAGATCCTTTACTGATGCCATACCAAAGTCCTCAATCATAATTTCCTCTGCAACCCCTTAGAAAAGCAAAAGACCATGTCAAAAACAGAAATAAACACTGCTGACTCTACAGTCATGAATCATCCAAAGAGTTGATCATGTTTACTAGACCTCAAAGCACTGTATTTCTGTATTTTAGAAATACTTTGAATAAGTTTGGAAAATATCCTAAATAAATCTATGTACATCAAACTACATAGTACCATAACCCAGCTAGTTTCTAATTGGATTTTGTTGTACAGAATTATACAAAACGTTTATTTTCCCATTCATTGAGCTTTTTATAACTGACAAAACATGTTTAACATATTATTAGTTCAATTACAGGGAAACAACCAGGATATATAGAGAAAATAATCTTTACTTGGGAAAAAATATAAAACCTTTAAAACAAAAATTATTTGGTCAAAATGTAGAAGTCTCACATACTGACACATAACACATGTAAAGTTATGTCAACGAACTTAAAATTTTCAGCATGCTGGTGGTAAAAACCTTGAATATAGTAGAGCTCCGACTGAGCCAGTCACTCTTGTCAGTTTACTGCTCATTACAGCAAGAGGTTTTTTTTGTTTTTTTAAATAACCTGCTTGATTAAGGGAGTCATTAAAAGCACAATCTGTACAAAACTCCCACAGAACTTGCTTTTTTCAAATTAACATAAATCAAAACTCACCTTCAAAAATGACTGGGGCTTTCTGAAGGCCTGCCCTTGTTAAAAGAAGATTTAATATAATCTCCATATAAAGTAATGAGTCTATTCTTAACAAATGTTTCACCTTCTATAACATTTCATGAACAATATACTCTTAAAAATGTTCTATTATTGTTTTTGTCTCTGCTTCTCTCCTGGTAAGAGAAACTTGGATCAAGATAAATTTCTTCTGCAAGTAATCAAAATATTATCAAACCAGAGGAATCAACAGTCAGAAGAATAACTGAGCAGAGAGGCAGTGTCTACAGTGGTTATGCTAGAGGTATGAAAGTCAGACAGCCTTGGGTTCAAGACCAGGCTGTATAACACTTTCTATGTGACCCTGGAAAAATTAAAGAACCTCTTTAAGCTTCCATTTCTCCAGTGGGTAAGATAAGGGTGATATAGCAACATTTCCCTGCAAGTTGCCATAAGGATAAAGAAGAGTTCACAATGTGAAGTACGTACCTAGCATCTAGTAAGCCCTCACAGAGAGCACTATACCTTTTTGGCAAATGTGAAAACAACTGCATAATTTTTGTCTACTTAAGGACTCATTCAACAAGTATTCAACCCATTAAGTACAGAAACACATGAAATGTCTTGAATAAAATATTAATATACACCCTGAAGAATGAAATATACACTTTGTTTTTCAGTAGGGCTCCTCAAGTCAAAATACTTAGGATACAAAAGTTTTACGTATTTTTTCTTCATGTGTGGTGGAAAACACAGCACTTCAATATTCAGTCATTCATGTTGTTTCCATGGCCTCAGCATTATGTATTACTTGGTCAGTATAAAATGCCCTAATAATTTATAAGGTATCAATAAAATTGATTTTAAATTAGAACATTATCTTAATGTCCTCTTGGGGTTTCTTGATTGTTGCTTCCTTTTCCTGGAATACAGCTGTTGGCTCCACCCCAGAAATTTCATTAAACAGTTACTTTAGCTGGCAAACTGAGCTGCTGGGACATGATGCTTTGACACTGAAGACATAGGGTTGATTCTGATGTAGAGAGCTTAGCTTAGCTGCCCTCTATTGAAAGCTAGTCTGCATATGGTGCAAACATTGGGCCACACAAGGAAGCAAGCGGATGAATGAGATGGAACAAGTATAACCCCTCACCACTGGGGGAGGGAAGAATCCAAAGCACAAGCTGAATTAATCAAGTAATACCATTCCTGATCATTATAGACGGCACAGTATTGTCTACCAGAAATTGTAATAAAAATTGCCAAGTGCACACAACCTTGTACTGCCTTCACTGTTTAAACTACCTATCGCCCCAAAGTCATTTCACGCTTTTCAATCCAATGGACCTCCTCAAAGTCTGAAAAGCGTAACATTCCTGTGTGCATTTGTTCTCCAGCAAGAATTCTCTGCTCTCCTTAATACAAATTCTATAAATCTTGTATGCCAACACCATGTAAATTATAGTCACGTGCACTGGCCACTTTCTTCTGGGATTATTTTTTTCAGTGCATGACCTATAAAACATATCCTAAACCACTCATTCACCTATTGCCTTAAAACCAACCTTACTAAGTCCCACTGGCAAATCTCATGTGGTACATGAGTTTGACTGCCATAAAAACAAAAGTGGGGGAGGGCTGGCAAAAATTTCTTTCCTGAATTTTCAGGGAAGGTACACTGGCTTTATACCTATTCCTGCACTGAGCTCTGTTTCTGCATGAAAATATCAACACAATCCTAACAGCTGCTTTGAAAGAAGCTGAAGTAGGGTAGCAGCTCAGAGAAATAAGGACTAAACTTTATTTATTTATTTATTTATTTATTATTTATTTATTTGGACTAAACTTTAGGACTTGGCAAGCTGTACCTCAATGGACCAGAATCTTCATTTTAATAACTATTAAAATGTATTAGAAAAGAATGTCTTTTCGTGTTGCTGTTTTTTTTCCAGTAAACTGTTTTAATCTATTTGAAAGGTGAAACCTTTTTTTTTCCCAAGAGTATTAACTTGACAGTGCCTCGTATATATTATTCTTATGTATTATGTATGCAAATATACTCTATACAATGTCTGAGAGTAATAGGACAGGAACAAAGGAAGAAATGACAATGTATCAATTTAAAGGGATGCTGTCTAATAGTTTTGAGGTGGCTAATCAAGAACTCCTGGTCTTCTTCATATCATCACAAAATGGCTAAACAGTTTTCAATGATCACTTAATTGATTGGTCTTAAGGGCTTTCATTAAAATATTTAAGTTATTCTTTAGAATGGCACTGCCAGAGATATAATGTGAGCCACCTACGTATTTTACATTTTTCTGATAGTCAGAGTTTTAAAAATATACATATAACAGTAAAATTAATTTTGATATATTTAATCCAATAATTCAAAAATCCAACACATATAATAATATCAAAATTATTTGTGAGGCATTTTACATTCTTTTTTTAGTACTAAGTCTTCAAAATCTGATATACATGTTATACTGACAGTACATCTCAATTTGGACTGGCCACATTGCTGGTGCTGAAAAGCCACATGTGGCTTGTGGTTACCATGTCAGACAACACAGGTCTAAAAGTTTTCAAAGTCAAAACAGAAATCAACACCCTTTAAGACAAACATCTCGCACTTGATAAAAGTAACAAGTGTGATCTAGCCCCTGCCCACTTTCTCCACTGTGATCTGAAAATTTCCTTCCTAGAGCACTAGAAAACCCAAATTTTTTCATCCTTCAGAGCCTTTGTGCAGACTTCTGCCAAGAACTCTCTTTCCCAGCCTGAGTGGCTAGCATCTTTTCATCTTTTATGCCTCAGCTTAAACGTCACATCCTCAGAAAGGTCTTATCTGTAATGCTATCCCAGAAGCTCCCTCCAGTCAATCTCTTGCACAGCCCCTGGTGTGCTTCCTTGCTAGCACTGTGGCTGTGGCTAGTCTTTTGATTACTTATCTCATCTACCTGACTAGAAGTTCAATGAAGGTGAGGACCGTGCCCATTTTGATCACCACGAAAATCCAGGACTTTGGTGTTTTAATTGACAGCTACTGGACAAATGAATGGGCACAAAACTTGGGTTTGCTCATGTATGCTTCATGTTACCATGTTATTTCATTATATTAAGATGGGAGATTATGCATTTCTAAAGGTCATGCACTGTCGTGTCTTATTTCTTTGTATCCTCAGTGCTTAATGCCTGTAATAGAAGAACAGTGGCTGTGTGTGTGTGTGTGTGTGCATGCACGTGTGTGTGTGTTATATGCATGTATGTGCAGGCACACCAAAAGAGGGAGGCAGCCTCAAAAACAGTAATTTTGAAAGTAACAAGGTGACAAGATAATTCTCAGAACTACGCTGAAAAGACAGTCAAAGCTGGTGCCTTTTTGCTGTTGCTGTCCTCACCAATCAAGGATGCAGGCCCTTCCCTCAAGGTCAGTGCCAGACCTGGCCTCTGGTTGGGTATGCAATGAATATTCATTGTTGGATGAATGTATGAAGGCCACCTTTTAAAAAATTCTAATATAAATAAATCTTTCCCATCAGAGAGAAAGTTTTCAACAGGTTATCCCCTTCCTTGTCTCTCATCACACACTCCTCAGCTGTCTGTAACCACAGGGAAACAAATCTTAACTGAAGTCTGACCATTGAAAAGACAGGATTTAAAGGAATCCTGCCTGACAGACCCAGGGAAGAATGCAGGCATCAGCACTTTTTCTGTGCTACTCATTTAGAGAACAGTGACCCTGGGGATCTCCTTGAAATGTTTATCCCCAAGGAGGTATGTGGTAAAAGGAAAAACATCCTTAGTACACCCCCCTTTTTTTTCTGCGTAGCAAGTCACCACATACAGATGATGAAAAAAAAAATGGCCAATATAAGGCAGACAGATATAATACTTGTTTTTTAAGGAAGAGATTTACATTGGTTGATTTTTAAGTCACAGATGACTACCTGCCGCTTTATGTAAATTTTTACTATGTAAAGCAACATAAAGCATTATTAGTATCAGTTGTGACTGATAGTGACTTCAGTATGCTGAGGAATGAAAACAAATGAGATACAGATATTAACAGATACAATTTCAGTTCATTCTACAGAAATAATTTCAAGCTTTCATATGACAACAAGATCTAAAGACACAGGAGACTTTGAAAAAACATATAAAACACTGGAAGAACAGGTTGATTCATCAAGCATGGGCCAAAATTACTCTGGTCTACCCAGGCAAGAGCACTCCACTAACTGGTGCTGAAATGTTGAAAGACAAGTCAAGTTGTGATCTAATCTCTCAACCCTCCCCCACCCATCCCCAGCAAAAGATCATAGGTCAGAGAGCTAAATTATAAGGGACTGATGAAAAACAGCTTAGCCCCATTCTGCTTGCTGTCTCAGACAACTGTGAGTCCTGGTCTATCACTCCTGCTTCTCTGACCTTTCCCTCTCCCTTTTCCTCCTTCCATTTGCTTCACTCTTTTCCATTCTCCACACCCACCTCCCCCTCCACCCGTGCCCTGCCAGCAATACCTCTGTCAATACTCTGTCTTGCTGGTGGCACTGTGGGCTAAAGAGGTTGTTGACCTTTATTCTAACATGTCCTTTTAGGTTAATTACTTTTGTATACTCGGTGTACCCAGTGACATTTAATCACTACAGCGCTACTCAGTAAACAGAAATGAATGGAGCCAACTGCAATTTGGCATCAAGCTAAATAGTGCAGTAATAGCAGCATGCTGTAAATGGACTGCAAGAAAATACTCTCACTCACCACACAGAGAAATGAGGTGAATGCCATTCAATCAATCACTATTTTATTAAAAAGAAAGAATACTAGCTCAGTGGTGTGCTTTCGTTATTTAATACTAAATATGGCTCAAAGGACACGATAAACTTTAATGCAAGGACAATTCATAAATGTGTGCTAAACCAATGAAGGAAGATTAAAATAACTCAAAGCAGAGGTACAACTTTTGTGGTCCAGTCTGTGTCTCTCTTTACATGCATGCACATGTGTGCACGTATGTCCCACCACAGGACAGCTCTCTGCCAACACAGCCAACAGTCAATCTTATGGTTTGTAAGCTTCCAGGGTACACTAATCGAAATGCAGAAGATCCCACAACCTAATGTGTACAAGAAAGTATCCAAGGAGCATGAGATTAATCAAATGTCATGTCACGAACATTTGAGCCACTGACATTGTTTTTCAAACAGACACCCACTGACCCTCCTCCACTGAGAAGAGACAGTAGATTGGAGAGGTTATTAGCAGCCTTGGCAGGGCCAGCTAGACCACAGAGGTTGGGTGGGGGAGATTCTGCCTAAGGGTTTTCAACGCTAGCTGGTAGATGGAAAAATGAATCTTTATTCCTCTATCTGAAGAATAACAAGTTCTCAAGCAGAGATTTATGTTGTAATACCAGACGAACACTGTGACATAAGTTGAATAGCTATTCTGTGTTGGTAATGTTCTAGATATTGGAAACACAACAGCGAAAAAGGCACCAGCTTTACAGCCAGCACTGAGAGTAGAATCTAAGGAAAAGGGAAGGAAATACACATGCACTCAGGAGGTTTCAATCCTGAGCCCCAGCCCTTATCAGCTATGTGACTTGCAGCAAGTTAACCCCTTGGGGCCTTAATTTTCTTACCTGCAAAATGGAGATAAGGGTATTTTACCTATAGGATTGTCACTGCTGTAGTCAGTCTGTTTCCCATCAAAAGTCATATGATGAAACTTAACCCCTGAGGTGATGGTATTTGGAGGCTGTGCCTTTAAGTGATTGGGTCCAGAGGGCAGAGTCTCAAGAATAGGATTAAGACCCTTATACAAGAGGCCCAGAAAAACTCCCCTGCCCCTTTCACCGTATAAGGACAGCGAGAAGGCATCATCTATGAATCAGGTACTTATCAAGCATCTAATGGAGGCTCCTTGTTTTTAGACTTCTCAGCCCCCAGACCTGTGAGAAGTAAATTTCTATTTATGCCACCCAGTTTATGGTAGTTTAACATAGCAACCCAAACAAACTAAGACAGTCATGACAATTAAATGAGGTAACTACCTGAAGTAGAGGCATACCACCCTTCCTTTCATGTTTATTTCCGGAAACGAGAACTGCTATGACTGTCTCCTCTAAGCCTTTGAAAGAGGGTAATGAACACTTTTTCAAGCCTCAAGAATCTGGGGAAAAGCCAGTCCACTTCTCCACAGTCAAAAGTCCAGACAGCACATTCTCAAGTCTGGGCATCTTCCTGCCCTCTTGGGTCAGTGTTCCCTTCAGAAGTTGTGCTCTTCCTCCAACTTGCAGAATTCATGTCAAATGTGCCTTCTAGGGCAACCTTGAGTTATGGTGGCATGTGAAGGCTCGGCTTGCATCTTTGACTTCACTGGAATTTGACAAATAACTCTAAGGTGCTCTTGAGTGGGGCCTCAAGACTAACATGGGGGAGGGGGACATGCAGACACATAATCTCTTATTAATAACAAAGCACGAGAGTTATTACATTGAGTCCCCACTAAGTTGCCAGGCATTCTGCTGGGTCCTAAGGCACTAGAAATACAATTAAAAGGGTGAATGGGGACCCTGTTCTCACAGAGCACTGGTTCTAGTTAAGGGACATGAAAATAAAGTAAAACAAGCTGCTAATGACATTAAGAAGAATAAAACAAATGCAAGTGGCAACGTGTTGCAAAGGACATAAGATGCTGAGACTGAGAATAGCTAGCATCCAGGTGGCCAGGAAAGGCTTCTGCTAAAAGATGACATTTTGGCTGACACCTGAAGCAAAAGCTGGAGCCAACCCTGCTGACAGCCAAAAGACTAGAAAGAGGGAATAACACATGCATAGTGCTGAACAAGGGGAAAGTTGGCAGTGGCACTGGAGCACACAGGAGGGCTGGGTGCTGACGTGGAGGGAGCAGGTTAGAGAGCATAGAGGGACAAAAATGGAGGAAAGGAGGCCAAGAGTGTGCAGGCCCAGTCCACGGTGAGGTCTGTGTTTCATTCTAAGGGCCACCGAAGGAACTGATGAGATGACACACACATCCTAAAAATCATTCACAGAGGAGGCTAGAATTATAGGAAGAATTTTTAAAGCCCTTAAGAACAGAAAAGATTACATTGCCTACCTCCATCCTTTGCAATTAACATCAACAGTAAGTATACAATATAAGCCTTCCATGTATGCTAAAATTAAATAGTGGAATTCTGGTTGCAAAATTCTGAATCAGATCATCAGAGCTGAGCTTTTACCACTTTTGGTGCCTCTACTTTACTCATGCTGTTGGTGTGGGCTTAAGTGGACCTGGCAGATAATAGAGCCTTGGAGGAGAAATGGGGGGGACCAGTAAGCAGCCGTTGCTGTGGTCCAGGGGGAAATGCTGATGGTTTAGACTAGAGGGGTACTGGACAAGAAGGAAGAAGATGGATCTGAGATATCAGGGTATAAATGAGTGACTTACTTCACACAAATGTGTGTTTCTATGTGAATATATACAAAATTAGAATGAAATCAAGTTTGTCAATATAATAATGCCATCTTCATGCATCTGCAATAAAATACAAGCTTTTAGTTTAAAAAATGGCAGGAATTAGTCGTGTGCGGTGTCTCATGCCTGTAATCCCAGCACTTTGGGAAGCCGAGGTAGATGGATCACCTGAGGTCAGTAGTTCAAGACCAGCCTGACCAACATGGAGAAACCCTGTCTCTATTAAAAACACAAAATTAGCCATGCATGGTGATGCATGCCTGTAATTCCAGCTACTTGGGAGGCTGAGGCAAGAATCGCTTGAACCCAGGAGGTGGAGGTTGTGGTGAGCCGAGATTGTGCCACTGCACCCCAGCCTGGACAACAAGAGCAAAACTCCATCTCAAAAAAAAAAAAAAAAAAAAAAGCAGGAATTACCAGACATGGGGGCTCACACATGTAGTCTCAGTGCTTTGGGAGGCTGAGGCAGGTGGACTGCTTGAGTCAAGGAGTTCGAGACCAGCCTGGGCAGCATGGCAAAACCCTGTCTCAAAATATTTAATTAATTTAATTTAATTTAAAAAAACCAGAATAGTAGCACATTCCTATAGTCTCAACTACTTTGTGGGGAGGGTTAAGGTGGAAGATCTCTTGAGATTGGGAGGTTAAGCAGAAACAGCACCACTGAACCCTGGCCTGAGTGACAGAGTGAGATCCAGTCTCGAAGAGAAAAAAAAAAAAAAAAGCTGGAGTCTTAGGTACCCTACAAGAATGTTCCTATCCTTAAGGGAATCAAGGGACTGCATGATGCATGTGAACAGCATCCTCCAGGTTTATCACAGAAGGGAGGAAAACAACTAGAAACTTGATAACTACTGATCTAATCAACCAGAATTAAATTTCCACAAAGTTGTATCCAGTATGTAAGACAGATGCTAAAGAACAAATTCTGATCCTTACTCAAAAAACTCAGATAAAAGGTAAGCCATATTTCACGATCAAGAGAAAACTGAATTGTAAGAGCATAATGAGGCACTGGTAAAAATTACACTTCAGGTTTGTGAAGGGGTGAAATTTACTCACTGAGACTTCCTATGAGAGAGGTAGACCTGGAACTGCTTGGGAAGAATAAGCATTACCAGGACCCAAACCTGCACTGAGGCTATTTCAAGCATGTGCATGTGGCTAGGCTAAGTCTGGAAGAAAGAGGGGAAGAGTAAGTCATACAGCAACAAGCACCCCCAAAAAGAGTCCTATAATCTGGGACGGGGTCATGGCTGGGATGAGACAAATTGGTAGGGAGTAAACAATTCACAGGACCAAGCAGTGGTTCAAAGGTCTGGCACGGCATCAGAATCACCTGCGGAGCTTTTAAAACGCCCTATCTGGACCCCACCCCAGAACAATTAAATCACTCTCTCCAGAGAGGGTAGGCTTAAGTGAATGGCCTGGATACAGGCGATCTTAAAAAGCACCCAGGTGATTCTAAAGTTGACAACCTCTGACCTAAGGCATATTCAGAAAATCAACAAGCCACTGAGATTGCTATCATTTACCACTCCTAATCAACTAGACCTGCATACCTATCAGCACCAAGTCACCTTCATCCTTTCTGAGAGCACAACTAGCTCAGCAACAACAAATCCCAGACTTTCTCTCCCTGAAGCTGATCATATCAGGATGAACCACATTTCAAAACCACAGCTGGGGGTTGGGAGAGAGAAAAAACACAATCATAACCATGTCATAAGATAAGGCAAGATGCTCTTTACACATTTCTGAATATTGAATGCAGTGCCTCCATGCTTGACTCTACAATGCTGACAAAGTGATGTATTTTGAGTGCCATAATTAAAACAATAATCTCAACAAAGTGGACATTATGAGATAATTGGCCATCCTCAGGTATTAAGTAAACTGTGGTAAAAGCCAAGGATACTCGTCGCCAAGGTCAATTACAATAATTGCTTATCTGAATTACATTATTGCTACTGTAAACCCTGCCTGATTAAGAAATAAAACAATAAAAATCGATGTAACACATACCACGGGGAAATGACCGAGAAGTTGTTCTTGTTCCACTACTGGTCATTTAAAAATCTGTATCAACTTTGTGAAGCCTCCACTTATATAAGCCTGATGCCTTTAAATATACACACACACTTCCTTGGTTTTGCAGAATGAATCTGGCAAGGAAATATGCTATCAGAAATTACAGAAGTGGCTTAGAAGAGCAACATATGGAAACACATGGGAAAATGGAGCAGTGGGTCAAACTAATAATAAAATTAAAGGATAGAGAAATAAATTACTCTGTGAGTTGCATTCATTTTTCATCAATACATTACAGGAGAAGTCATCACTGCCTTTCACAGAAACTGAGTCTCTCAGTTATGCTGGTTTATAGCTTGTGGGAAGATATGCTGTCCTCCACAGGCCACTGTCAGCTTGTCTAGATTAATACTCAGGCAGCTCAACTAACCAGTGGTCAACCAGAAAAGCTCTGAAGATGAGATGGGGGAAAACAGAATTTTTGACCTTCCTTCAGCTAATTGGAATGTATTTGGCAATCGAAGAGTATAAAACTTCTTTTTAAGTTGTGATTAAACATCGAGACTTTGATGTTTTAAACGGCATTCTTCCCCACAATTAACTTCATTAGTGCAGTTAATTAGTGGGGAAGAATACCGTATAAAACATCAAAGCCTCAGTGTTTAGTGTCACCATCAGTTCAGCTAAATAGTAATAGAGAAATAATTTCTTAAAACACATTTATGCATGCTCAGCACTTCTATTTACAAGTTCAAAGTGTATGATAGAAACATTTTTTAAAATATCCAAAGACGCTATCCACGCTGCAATCCAACGGCACTGACAGCAACAGGACACCATTTTATGTAGTATAATTAAGTGGCCAAGAATGCCACATAAAGCAAAAGAATTGAGACATTTAATCAGTTATGAGGACTGTTATAAATCTACCAATACTGTGAAATGAAGGAATGGGGGATACCCAAGGGAAACAGTCACAAGAACTATGTAACCTGAAGGCTAATTCTAATTAGGCATTAGACAGTGGGTTTAGCTTCAATCTTTTGGGGGTAGAGGGGGAGGCCAAGCTATAAAACAAGAACTGCAGATGGCAAGTCCTTATAAGCACTGTTGGACAGCACCAAGTATACTGTGACCCTTCCTTTGCTACACATTGTGCAGAGATGGTGAGACTAGCAAGGTGGGACTTCTCAATGTGAAGCTCATAGCTACTGACTCTACTGAACAAGGAAAGGAAGTTCTCATCTCTAGGTGGGAGGGACCAGAGATGTCATCTAGCCCCTTGCTACTCAAAGTGTGGTCTACTGTACAGCAGCATCTCCTGAGGGCTTGTTAGAAACGCAGAATCCCAGCCTCACCCCCAGATCTACTGAATCAGAATCTACATTATAACCAACATGTGTGCTTTTCATGCTCATTAAAAAGTTTGAGAAGCACTTGTCTATCTTAACCTCTTCATTCTGTACAGGAGGAAACCTGAATCCTAGAGGATGAAGTAACTCATGCAAAGTCACAAAGGGCTCAAACTTGAAGACAGGCCACTGATTTTAAGGACTAACTCTTACAGGAAGCTCAGCAAATGACATCTGTATATTGTGTAAAGAAACCAGCCTGTACAAAGAGCATCGAGGAAACATCAAGAAAAAAGGGCAAGGAAGGGGCCAAGGAATGACAAGGGGCTTGCTTCATTAGGGCTGACAATTCTGGATCCAAATATATTTGATGTAGGCTGAGAACTCTACCAAACAAGTAAGAAGTGAAAACTTGTAAGTTCTACAAAAATGAAAGAAGAAAAAATAATGTTACAATGTTTTGTTTTGTTTTTTGAAAAGATCAGAAAAGGAAGAGCTCTGAGGCCTCCACTTGAGAGATTTTTTTGAAGGGAGAGACAAAGAAGAAAATTTGGCACCCGTGGGGCCAGCACATATGACCACACAGGATGTAGATGATACAACTCCAGACACAGCAGAACACCATAGATTCATGTGAATTGTGCTTCTGCATAACTTGTATGTGGCCATGGCAACACTAACCCAAGCCCACGAACGAGTGAGGAGCATGGTGAGCTTGATACATCACTCACGGATGGATCCAAAGGTCAATTAGAATTTGGGGGAAAAGAAGAATGTAGGCTACATAATGCAAACTGAAGCAACACTATCATTACTGTTAATCTATAATTAATGTGTGTCTTCCCAGTGAAATGTGAGCTCCATGTGGGCAGAAATTTCTTCATGGTTTTTACCACTGTATCCCCAGGGCCTAAGTGCAGTGCCTGCACCTGACTAGATGATACCAAATGACAAAATTTTAAAAGCTTTTAGTACGTATGGTTTTGGGGGCTTATTAAATATAGACACTCACTGGATTTAGCATCATACAGCAAGTACTTCACTGACGATGAAACACAACTGACAGATAAACTTCACTCTTGGGAGCCATTATTAGTTTCCTGGGGCTGCCACAACAAACCACCACAAACTAGGTGGCTTAAAGCAACACACATTTATTTCTTGTGGTTCTGGAGCCTGTAAGTCTGAAATGAAGGCACTGGCAGGACCAGGCTCCCTCCAAAGGCTCCAGGGGAAGAATCCTTCTTTGTCTCTTCCAGCTTCTGGTGGTTGCTGGCAATCCTTGGCATTCCTTGGTTTGCGGCAGCACAACTCCAGTCTTTCCTCTTTGCTTTCTGGTGGACTTCCTTTCTGTGCCTCTGTATTGTCAAACCTCTCTCTCCTTATAAAGACATGAGTCACTGGATGCAGAGCCAACTTTATTCCCAGATGACCTCATTTTAACTTGATGACATCTGCCAAGACCCTATTTCTAAATAAAGGCACATCCACAGGTAGCGGGGATCAGAATTGTATTACATCTTTATGAGACACAATTCACCCCAGAAGAGGAATCAGTATTACAGATGTTTTGATAATGTTTACAAACTGATTGGCTCAAAGCTTTTAAAAAAAGTTTAAAAAGATAAATGATATGCCTAAATAATGTAACTGATATGTAAACTTTCTAAATTACAGTCATCCTTAGGTTATCCATGGGGGTACGGTTCCAGGACACTCCTCCCTCTCCCTTGCAGATACCACATCAGAGGGCACACAAGTCCCTGATATAAAATGGTGTACTATCCACATATAACCTAGACACATCCTTTTGTATATTTTAAATCACCTGTAAGTTGCTTACAATAACCATTTATAATATTATTCATAATACCTAAATCATCTCTCTCTGTATCATTTATAATACAATGTAAATGCTGTGTAAACAGTTGTTAGTTTCATTATTTTTTACTTGTACGTTTTACTGTATTTTTTCCCCCAAATACTTTCCATCTGTGGGTAGCTGACTCTCAGGATGAGGAACCCTGGAATATAGAGGGCCATCCGTACTTGGGAGTCAGTTTCTGAAATCAGCTTCTTCTCTGGTAAAACACCAAATGGCGGATGACGTCGGTGCAGCGGGCGGGGGAGGGGGGGGCGGCGCAGGTCCCGAGATGGGGAACCGCGGTTGGCTTCCGCGGAGGTTTCAGCAGTGGCATCCGGGGCCGGGGTCATGGCCATGGACGCGGCTGGGGCTGGGGCTGGGGCCGAGGCCGCGGAGCTCGCGGAGGCAAGGCCGAGGATAAGGAGTGGGTGCCTGTCACCAAATTGGGCCGCCTGGTCAAGGACATGAACATCAAGTCTCTGGAGGAGATCTATCTCTTCTCTCTGCCCATCAAGGAATCTGAGATCACTAACTTTTTCCTGGGGGCCTCTCTCAAGGATGAGGTTTTGAAGATTATGCCGGTACAGAAGCAGACCCGTGCTGGCCAGCGCACCAGGTTCAAGGCGTTTGTTGCTATCAGGGACTACAGTGGTCACGTCGGTCTGGGTGTTAAGTGCTCCAAGGAGGTGGCCACTGCCATCCGTGGGGCCATCATCCTGGCCAAGCTCTCAATTGTCACCAAGTGCAGAGGCTACTTGGGGGAACAAGATCGGCAAGCCCCACACCGTCCCTTGCAAGGTGACAGGCCGCTGTGGCTCTGTACTGGGGCGCCTCATCCCCATGCCCGGGGCACTGGCATTGTCTCAGCACCTGTGCCCAAGAAGCTGCTCACGATGGCTGGTATCGATGACTGCTACACCTCAGCCAGGGGCTGCAATGCCACCTTGGGCAACTTCACCAAGGCCACCTTTGATGCCATCTCTGAGACTTACAGCTACCTGACCCCCCACCTCTGGAAGGAGACTGTATTCACCAAGTCTCCCTATCAGGAATTCACTGACCACTTCGTCAAGAACCACACCAGAGTCTCCATGCAGAGGACCCAAGCTCCAGCTGTGGCTACAACATAGGATTTTTATACAAGAAAAATAAAGTGAATTAACACTGCAAAAAAAAAAAAAATTCTGAAATCAGTAATGTCTCAATTATGAAGTTACTTCTGACTTGAAAATACTTTTTGGGTAAGAATAAGCAAACTCGAGACATTTGTAATTCAAGCCAATGTACCTAAAAAACAAAAATCATGCTCTCTTACATACTAATATTCTGCCAAGTAGGTAAGTGTGATAAGTAATGTTCAGACATATGACCTTCTGTGCAATCCAAATGAATTATCTTTAGATATTTTGTGATGACTGTTCTTGTGATTTAATCACTTCATAATAAAATCCATGTTTCATTTTGCTTTGTTTTAGCAAAGGCTTGAACAATCCCCCTACAGTAGCATTCTGGCAAATACTCTTAAATTACATAATTCACCAGGTTCAACTCTGTTGCTACAATCACTTTCAAAGAAGATGGTTATAATACATTATCATTACAGCTATACAATCCGAGCTGAATTTTCCTTGGCTGAATTCCTAACATTTTAATGCTGAAATTGATCTGTTTTAAAAACATCATGTGAAGGGTTTTTAAATACCATACATGCCCAAGCTCTTTATTTTAAATGCTTTAGAAATGAGCTTGCATAAACAGAAAAAAAAAATCTGTTCTCTAATCTAGCATTAAGCATATTTTAAAGAACAACAGGCATGTTTCCAAACAAACTACTGCAGTATACAAATTACCCAGCAGGAATGAGGATAACAATGCTTCTTAAATGGGCTTAGAACCCAGAGAAAGCTGACATTTCATCAAAGTTGTCTTGGAAACAATACTCTTTGTATTATTTCAAACACAAGAGGTGTGTATTTGGGCGTGGGCTATTTCTTGTGAAGCAGTCAGATGGTAAGGCTGCCAAGGTTCTAGTGCAGTGATGAGAAATGAGAAAGGAAGCACTGAAATTACACAAGCCGTTCATATGCACACGGGCCTAACCGTGACACACATGCCAGGCTCCAAGCCAATTCCCACTTGAGCAGACTTTCCTTTACCTCTAAAACTACTGCGTTAGACTGACTCCAATAGTGGCTGCAATTTTTCACACCTCCCTATAGCCACATTTGGTAGGGCTCTGTCACACTGATTAGACTCAGCCATGATTTGCTTTGGCCAGTGGCAGACCACCCACCTGACTGTAGCCACATAAGCAAATTCAAGCCTGGCTAGAGAGAACAGCTTCTGCCACAGCCAACACAGAGACTAATGAAATGCAACAAATGCTTTCCATTTCTTACCAGTATGCTTTGGAACACATGATGCAAAGAGAGGCTCCTAGACTCTGCACTAGTGTCAAAAGAACAAGTCTTGGCCAGCCTGCTAGAGGGATACCATAGATACATAAGGGAGAGCCAAGTCAGTTGAGCTAAAGACTTTCTAGACCAGCAGTCCTCGATCTTTTTGGCATCAGGGACTGGTTTCGTGGGAGGCAGTTTTTCCATGGATTGGGGGTGGTGGTGGTGGTGGTAGTGGTTTTGGGATGAAACTTTTGCACTTCAGATCATCAAGCAACAGTCAGATTCTCATAAAGAGTGTACAACCTAGATCCCTGGCATGCACAGTTGACAAAAGGGTTTGCACACCTATGAGAATCTAATGCCACTGCTGATGTGACAGGAGGTGGTGCTCAGGCAGTAATGCCCACTCACCCGCCACTCACCTCCTGCTGTGCAGCCTGGTTTCCAACAGACCACAGCCCAGTACCAGTCTGTGGCCTGGGGTTTGGCGATCCCTATTCTAGACCTCCCAGCTGACTGTAGACACATAAGCAAATTCAAACCCGGCTAGAGAGAACAGCTTCCGCCGCAGCCGACGCAGAGACTAATGAGATGTAACAGATGCTTTCCATTTCTTACTAGTATGTTTTGGAAAAAGTTCTTAGATAGTAATTGCTAACCAATATAACCACTTAATTGAGGATGTGCATTATAGGAATAAATACTCCTTCCCATTTTTAAGACATCCATATTAGGAGTAGATGAAAAAAATATAAATTAACAAGCAACCTCATTCCTTTTTTGGTTCTCGCCTTTCGATGGAATATGATTTTTGATATCTTAAGAAATGAGTCAGTTTATGTATAAATGATAAGCTGTCATAACAAGTTCATTACAGCTTCACCAACACCATGTCCACATGTATCATCATTGTATATGCCCTCCACAGTACTTTATTTGGATAGTATTATTACTACCATGTTAGTGATGAGCAAACAGAACTCTTTTGAGAGTAGGTGACTGCTTAAAGTCACAAAGCTAGAAAGGAGTGAAGTTACTATTAGAATATAGTATTTCTGATTCTAGGTCTCAACTGATTTTTACTAACATCCTAATACAAACATATGGAGAATATTTCAAGATCAGTGAGATTACCCACACTTTATCAGTTCATGGATTAAAAGGCAAGATATAAAAAGCTATGTGCAGATGTAACTTACATAATTTAGAAAAAAATAGAATGGCTCACAGTATGATTCCTAAATTACACTGATATTCCAGAATTACACAATTTAGACATCATCAACAATGATCAAGGTACCAGAGTAATGGTGCCTTCATAATATTAGCACAGGTACCACACAAACTCTGTAATAGGTTCTCTCTCTATTTGAATATCAAAGTGAGTTTCAACTTCATGTTCACGCTCAACTTAATTCTACCTAAGAGTTTCTTCCTGTGTACATTTCAAAAAGGGGATGTACACCATCTTTTAGAATTCTCATTTCATGCAAAAAAAGTAACTATAAGCCTTATAAGAATGACCACAGAGTCAGCTGACTCTTGAAGACAAAGGAGAATAGGAATGGAGAAGGAAAGAATCCATCTTAAAGATAGGAGCAGTAAGGCTGGGAGTGAAACTGACGGCCTATATCAAAGGCTGACACATTTTTTTCTGTAAAGGGCTTGACAACAATCAATATAGGCTGCAAACCACATAAGGTCTTGTTATATATTTTTTTGTTTACTTGTTTATGCCTTGTCAAAAAAGTAAAAACCATTCTTCCCTCACAGGCCACACAAAAACGAACTGGGAAATAGATTTGGCCTGTGGGCCATAGTTTACTCATCCCTTTGTCTATGCAGGAGTAAGAGAATGTGGTGTATATCTACATTTTTTTTTATAATCTGAAGACTGTCACCACAATAATCATAACAAGTTTCTGGCATTCTCTCCTTAGGATGCTTCTCAATAGGTCCCGGAAGGCGAGATAAAGGCTGTGGGCACAGTGTGATCTGCAGCCCTAACAAAGAGTCATTTTACTACCCTGAGATGCTTGAGCACTTTGATTCTCATGATTTTAAATGCAGGGGAAAGGTCCTAAGTTGTTACTTGACAACTTCAGTTATCAGGCAACAGAGTTTCATGGCTTAATTTATGCATAGGACACTGGACAGGAAATTGCTGGCTGACCGGTTTGGAACAGCTGCCTGAACATTCCTCCCTCCCTTCACTGATTTATTCAAGAGTGTAACAAATGGCTACACAACACAGGCCCCTTGCAGGAATGCAGGAAGGCTCAAAGCTGAAAAGGACAAGGTTTTTTACCCTTTTGCCTCTTTTCAATGACAGAGTTAGAGATAAGGTAAGCACACAAGTTCCAAGGTTGGACTTGGAAAAGGCTGTCTGGAAATCCTTGAGAGCCAGATGTGCTTTACAATTCAGTAATTGGGGAATTTCATAAAGGCATATGATACATACTGTAATGGGGGAGGAATAACAGTCCATAATCAAACATTAATATGCTTTTATATCACTTCAGGCCAGGTTCAGTTTTGTTACTGCATGAGACGACAAGAAAAAAACCTTTTGGTTTTTAGAGCTTTCTGGATTTCAGCATAGTGAATAAGAGCCTGTATATTTATTTTCTCTTTTAAAATAGAGTTTTATCTTAAGAAAACCACAAAATAGGATGCTTCCAGATCCAAACTCCAACCAACTGCCAACTGTGCTGAATCTGAGTAGCCTTCTTTATGGCACCAGATCTTAACAATAAAAACAGGTTACCAGTTTTTATTGAGACACCAGTGAGGTAAGTTCAAACTAATCAAGACGGCACTCTTTTGGTAACATCTTCTTATGCTACCCAAGAGTCATTTAAAAAAATCAAATTATATATAACTACATTCTATACCAAATTACACACACACCCTCTTTCTTTCTCTCTCTCCCCTTCTTCCCGCTAGGAAGTAGTTAAGAAATCCTTGGAAAATACGTAGCATATTTTTCTTAAAAAGTTATCCTTGGAATCACTGAACAAACCTATATCTACGTGGCTAGAAAAGTCAGTGTATCCTTAGAATAAGGGCTTAGAATGTCTTTAACGTGGACATTAGATCTTCAATTCCTGAGGGAAACATCCTAACACCCAGTCACATGAAAGATGGAGATCCTCCGACTTTCTGGGTATGTATCCTGTCACTCTGTAAGGAAAGAGCCTATATCCAATTGACCTTTGCTTCTGCTACAACATTGAATATGAAGAGTTCTTTGCCATATGAAGCAAGCTCTTTATCAAAATCTAACAAATATATAACAGCTATTTTTATTTGTACATCTAAACATAAAGAACAAAGTAACATTACTGGGTTGACTGATGAGTGGTGATCTTTAACCACAGCAGATTAAGGACATTCAAGACTCATTCTAATTCATCAATACATAATTTCTCCCAGAGTGAATCTTATTTTTTGGATGTAATCACAAACTTAAAGAACTCCTAGTCCAAATATTTTGGTGTTAAATACTGAGTATTAATAAAAATACAGGCGAAGGGAGTTGTCCAAGGTCCTGCAGCTAGTAAGAGTGAGGATTAGGAAAGTCTGCATGTGGTTTCCAATTCAAGCTTGCAATGAAAGTCAGCTGATAAACAAGGACACTTACTCAAATACAATGTACATAGATTAATGCCTACAAATTCTTTTCTTTTGGCCTTATTGTATGAGGTTCATCATAAAGTCAGGATTATGATGAAAAAAAGGTACTGATTACTGAACAGGCAGATTCACTGTACATACCTTAATGAAGATCATTATCTGTGAACCTATGCATCTAGATGCTTGATGAGGCTGTGCATGATTTTTTTCTGCCTCATTTTATATATTTACAGTTCACATATCTATTAACGTCTTTTAACAGACACAGAGACTGCATACATAAGACAGTGCATTGAGTTTCTTTAGCAATTACATCACTCACTAGCTGCTTTGTTAACAAGCTACTGAATTTGATATTCATCTTTACACATAAACAAGCATTCAAAATATAACAGAGAAATTATGCCAAAACTACCTGGTAAGGTTAACCTTTCAGTAATCTTCCTTCTAAAGTTCCATAGTTTGAAAAATGTGAGGAACCTCTTATACTACCCACTTCTGATTCTATAAGTAAAAGAGCACCCACAAGTGGACCACATTTTTATAGATGTGAAAACAATGACAAGCCTACAAAATTTACAAATAGGATGGTTGTGAGGATGCCACATCTTAAAGCTTCTGGAATAGTATAAGCTCAATTAAGTTTGTTTCCACAAAAGAATAAAAATAAATCCATCTCTGATTAAATATTAATCCAAAACACAGAATTGCTGTTTTACAAATGATTAATGGAGATACAACTATAACAAGTTATCAGGACCGATGATTACCAATTTAGAAAAATAAAAAGTTTCTACCACAGCATCTTGTCTCTGCTGTTATCACAGTCCAATACTTGCAGGTAATCAGAGTTAACATTTTGAATAAAAAGGAAAGGAAATCTTAGAATGAGACAACATACATAAAGCATACAGCCCAATGTCTGGCCCATGACACATACTCAAGATGCTCTGCTCTAGCAGTCTGGTTATTATTACTTATGCCATGGACACATCTTTAAAGGACAGAAAATCATAAAGAGGCCACAAACTAAATTAATGCTAGGCACTACAACTCTTAGCATGCAAGTGAGTGTTTTTGAATTAGCCAGAATTACTATTTTGAATACATGATACATTTACTGAGAACTGAGTAAAATGCCAGGCACTTTGCAATTATACACAGTCTCATTTAATCTTTTAATAACCCAGCAAGATAGATATTATTATTGCTGCTATTGTCACTGTTGAAAAGAATCCAAACTGAGTAACTTGCTAAGTCATCTATCTCTAGTCTGCGATTTGAGCCCAGATCTACTCTTCTGGATTTTATACTATTATACCTTCCATAATACCACGTTTTATTCATGGCTAAAACCATGGATTGGTGGGAAATGCACCTTCAAACATATAAAATAAATTAAAATATTGAACAAATCTTTGATTTACATGTCTGAGGCATCTCCAACATTTCACTAAGACTATACAGAGTAACATTTAGCTCAAACTAATAATTTGAGGGTTTTTAAAAATAATAAAGCACTGCTATCAAATATCAAATAAACAAAATAAATCACAGGGTTCATCATACATCATTAACTTTAGGTTCAGAAGAACCTAAGTGGTTATGCAGTCTGAGCTCCTCAGATGAGGAAACCGAGGCTCAGAGAGATACACGGCACAGACAAGACCAGACGATGGCCATGCCTCCCCTGAATCTAGTCCAGTGCTCTTTCTACCATATTCCTGATTGGCTTTTCTCTCTTTCCACATATTTTATTTAAAAAATAAAATAACACTTAATAAGTTAAGAGTACTGAACCAAAATAGTTTCAGTAACAACAAAAGCAGTAATTTGTTTGCTCTATCTGTTGTGCCCTTTGCCAGAAAGGCCTGGGGGAGGCACAGTGAGGAATCCCATCAACCAGACTATCTAAACAAACATGACTGGCAATTAACAGATCATCAAATACAGCAGGAATATAAAATGAGTGTATAGTGGTTATCCCTTATTGCCACTCTACCAGCAATCTAGCTTCAAGTATCTTGTGTGATATCCGTTATCCAATCAGTTCAAAGTGGCCAGTACAGGTTGACCAGCCCATACCCAAAAATCTGAAATCCAAAATCCAAAATTTTTGGAGCACCAATCTGATGCTCAAGGGAAATGCTCATCGGCACATGTAAAATTTTATACTTTTATATTTGGGATGCTCAACTAGTAAGTATAATGCAAACATTCCCAAATCTGAAAAAAACCCAAATCGAAAACACTTCTGGTTCCAAGCATTTCGGATAAGGGATACTGAATTGGTATAGGATGCTAAGACACCATCTCTCACCTCACTTTAGCTCCCTAATATAAAGCTGAGGACTGTGTTTAAAAGAGAACCAAAATGACCAACCACAGTGGCAGTAACAGCGCTTAGTGAATCAAAGAAGAATTTTGAAAATGATTAAGCCATCAGTCACAAATAGCTGTTAATGAGTACACACTGGATTTTAAGGATATCCTGATTTCAGGATTTTATGTTTGCTTTAAAGTGGTTGATTAAATGAAGAATAAATAAAATTTAATTTCAATGTCTTGTTTTCATGTAGATTCACAAATTAATACAAGAAAATGCCTTTGTGAAGACATGGGCCCCAGTTTGGTATTCTTAAAGTATAAATCACTATCATATGCAGCCCTCACACTGGAATCAAGTATTTTTCTGCAACTGCCACCCAACAAGGCACTAAGACGGCCTTTTTTGGAGAAGCAGGAGGAGATGGCAATGAGAAAGGGGAATGGAAGACTGGAAAGGAAAACGAAGAAAAGGAGGATACACAACTGGTCCCTACTCAGTCCACGCCATAAATCTCCAAAAGTCAGATGACAGGAAACAAGAACCAAAACACTGCACGCAGAAGTGCTTGTTCATCAATTAGGGACGAGCAGAAAGGACGATGAGATTTAAAAATTATAGACAAGTTACAAAGTATTATCATTACATGTAGCTAGTGGTTATAAAAAAAAAAAAAGCAAACAGAAACTACCTTTATTTCTTCATGAAATAAAAATGACATCAAGCTAGAAAACCCAAAGTGAGGAATTCTACTACTCCAAGAGTATTCCTATTAACCACCAGCAAACTGATGAGGCTACAAGTTAAAATCTTCATCAGATTTTGTCTGCATACATTTTAATTAATCAGATAGCAAATTCTGAGCTGGTAGAAGAGGAGGACACATCTGCCGGATTTGAGAAATTTAACACAAAAACACACACGGGACTATGTGATGACATTCCAAAATGCTCCAAAGTAAAATGGCCTTGAACCACCATTTTGAAGCTTCACAAAAATGTGAAGTATTAAAACATCCCAGCCCAGGTGGTAAGTTTATATTCTAAGGGCCTATGGCAGACAAGTCACATAAAAAGAATACATTACAGCAGCACAATTACGAATATACATACACAAAAGTGTTACTTTGGACTTTTGCTGATCTGACAAGAAAAGGAGGAAGCTCCTACAATCTTGATTATTTTCCTAAGTGGCAGGCCTGTTGCTGGGGCTCCTCCTATCTCTAATGTCTGAATTTTGCCTACACCAAGTAAGGTACATCCAGATGAGGGTTTAAAGCTGACCCTAGCTAGAGTAGAGATAACAAGCATGGGCTCTGAAAACTAATGGCACTCTAGTCAGCTCATCACTTATGTTCTGGGTGAACCATAGGCAACTTACTTAGTCTCACTGTGTCTCACTTTCCTCATCTGCAACACGGAGATAATAGCAAACTTCACCTTAATGGGCTGTTCTGATGACAGCACAGAGTATATGCACCCACAATGTTAATTATTATTCATTCCAAGACCATAAAGTTAGCAGGCACAGAGCTTGTTTCCAGAGCCCATGGCAATGGCTAAAAAGCACAGGCTTCTCACTCTATACTAAGCAGGCTTCTAGTGGTTTTCCTTAAAATACTGAGAAAAGCAATACAGCACCTCTCAATTCTTTTATCTCAATTTTTTCATGGGGGGTTGGGGAAGCCTGAGGCATGTCACCTGGGGGGAAAAAAGAGGGTAAGGGTAATTAGAAGGAAGAAGATCCCTGGGTTCTGAACCCAGGGACAGGCAGAGTCGGGAAACACCAAGCGGAATGGCCCAACAAAATCACCCCTGAGTAAGGCACACAGGCATGACTGGAAACAAATACCACTAGGGGTCGCCGTAAAAACCACTCACATGCAGCCATGGCCATCCACTCTATTTTGAGCCTGTGTTTTGTTTCATATTTACTATATTTGATCAAGTTGTAGCCTGTGGTTTTGGTAGCTGACAATGAGTAAAATGTAAATTATGCTACTACTTCAATATTTTTTAGGGGGAAATTATTCTGTTAAATACATGAAGAACTTTCTAGGTATAAAAATAGGAGAAACTGAAATATGCAAAAAGGAAACCAATCAGAAACCAGAATTTCATTTGGAGTAGTCTCTTCCCACAAAAGCAAATACTGCAGTATGGAACTAGGCAGAAAATGATTTGAAAGACGAACTACATTTTTAAAATCATATAGTATATTCCAAAGGTAAATAAACATTTTTGGAATCACTGCTGATTGCCTATATGAATTCCAAGAGGTAAGGAACTCATGAAAGAAAAATCTCCAAGACTAACATTATTTTGCCTTAATGGCATTGGGTTACATTCAATATTGTTTTAAATAAGTGGACCACTGGCTGGGTCTAGAAACTGTTTGGTTAGATGGATATTTCTGTTATAATATTTTTTATAATCAGATTTGATTTTTACATCTCCCAAAACAAATGTTGTGACACTACAAAAAAAATTTCAGGATCTTAGGCCAAACACAACTAGCTCTTTAAAAATTTCATTCCTTGTAGAATGAAAAGACTGGTACAATTCTCTCTGATATTTATTCTGAATATTTCAGTGATGTATCCTCCACGTTCTTGAAAGCCAAAGGCACATAATTTATAGCAGGGTTTCTAAAACCATGCCCTTTTCACTGGTTGCTGGCATTTAAAGCATGTTTTCACACATCTTGCAATGTTCTAAGACTATCCACATGGATTGGAATTACATTTTAAAAGCATTTTTAATTGAGTCCCTGGGCAGAGAGTTTTCTATGCTCCACCTGTCCTCACTCACATTTGTTTCTTTAACAGAACTCTGATTGTCGTAGAAAGTTTCAACTTAATCTAGTCCCTCCTCTTAGGGTTTTCTGAGCTACAGAAATACATGTTCCTTTCCCTTATCTTTTAAGTAAAATACATCTCTACAAAGAAACACAACTGATGCTAGGTTTTGATAACCAGAGAAATGTGAATCCCTCTAAATCAAATTCCAAACCTGAGCTAAGCAAGCAAAAGTGACATCTCAGGTAGGTGAGAAAGTAAAGAGGAACAAAGATTCAAGAATTCTCAAGCACAGCTGATCCCACAAAGGCTTCTTGGGCCTTCGGTGAAGATTCCACTTTTCTAAAAACAAAGGTCTGGTGGTTGGTAAGAATGAGCTACCTCAAATATGGCCTCATGGTTCCCAGGTCCTCTGTGTCACAAAAACAGATCATGCAGGAAGATGACTCTATACATCCAGAGGTAGAAAACATCTAGAAAACAGATCCACTTGAAAGGGGTCTCCTAAACCTTTGCCAGACCCACCCTGGCTCATGTGGGAAGCTGAAATCCTGTCTGCTTAGGTTCCCCTCACTGCTTGCCCACAGTGGGAAACTTGGCCATGTTGGCTGGTTATTCTGGATTCTTCAATGGGAAAACCACACTATCCCCATGAGCATAAGCACCTCCTGATACCCAGTGTGTATCTTGTTTTCCAGGACTCTGGCCCCTTTGTCATTCTTATTAAGAAAATATGGAATCTGCTACAGCCCTGTTGGTATGACTCTTTGAGCAACCTGAGTTTCCATTCTGGGTACCCTCTCTCCCCAGGACAGGAGGGTTCCTTCACTTTGTAGCTCTGAAAGACAACTATGTAGAGGGCACTTATCACTGAAAGGGCACTCCCTCGCCCCTACCACCCCTGCAAAAAAAAAAAAAAAAGTGTTATATTTCAATGGCCTAAAAAGCATAGGCCATATAAATCTTCCAGGCTGACTCTTCATGGAGAAACTGAGGCTAATCTTCACTGAAAACACAGCAATCGGGGATGACATGGTTCACGTCTGGAATAGCAGTGGGAGTATAGTACTTAAACTCGCCTGCTGGACCAGGCCTGCAGTTCCCCAGCACCCTGAATACTGCAATCATTCCTTTCCCTTCAGACGTACCTCTGCCAAAGTCCATACCAAGACTGACTCACTGTCTCGTGAGATTCATTTAACTCAGTCTGAAGAAAAGAAGCTGCAAATAAATCAGTATTATAGTGCAGGGACGTGTGTTCTTTCCCCAAACAGCCAACCTTATTGACAGGGATTAGGTGTATGAGTAGTAAAATAATGAAAAGCAGCAAGAGTCTCTCCTGCTCGACAAGCATCTGTTGGGTATATTTCCTCTCCCCACACAATTAGAGGAACGCCAGAATTGTTATGGTTTACAACACTGGAGGGAGAAGTCCATTTTACAGATAATCTGACATGAAAATAAAAGAGGCTCTCTGCAAAACGGTAAGCTGTGAGATCACAGTCCTCGGGCCACTCGTTCAGCTCGTCAGGGTAGTTATTAGCTTTTCGTACCAGCAGAAGCACACAGCACTAGCACAGCAGGTGAACGTCTTTTAAAACCAGGATTTAGACTGACAGGAACCCACAAGGTTCTCTCTCTTTGGTCTCCAATTCCATCCATTACAAGCAGCAAGTAGTTTTGCTGTAAAATACACGAAAGTCACATTCGCAGCCAAGGTTGAACTATCCCTAAATACAAAATCCCCAATGGAATTAAATATGTGCTAGGATCAGCTAAAGTTAATTCTCAACCATCTGCACGTACAAGATCCATTTTGTAGATTTTTTTTTTTTTTTAGGCAAAATTTAATCTCAGAATAATTTCCCCATGGCCTGGCACATTTCTAGTTTGCTTCTTTCTGCTGTTAGTTTAGTGTTGGTTTGTGGAATGCAAGTTAATTTAAATATTAAACCCCCAAAGAAAAAACAGAACCAGGTCATTTTCAAATTATTCATATTGTACACTAAAAAACAAAAAAGTAACAATAAGGACCTACTGTGTTGGGCACCTTTACCACCCCATGTTATACACACAGAGAAGGAGCTTGTCCAAAATCACAAGGCAGAAGGCAGGATCTGAACCCAGGCCATCTGTTTCCAGAGGATGAATGTCTAGCTGGCATTCCTACACTGTTTTCTGCCTACTGGCTCTCTAGAGTTCACATTATGCACAGAAGTAGACAGGTCCCAACACACACCAACTTCCCAACCTTAAGAAACGCAGTTTCAACAGTGTGTGTAAAGAGTCACCTTGAATCACTGTTTACAAGGGTGCTATTTTAGCTTTAAAAGCATAGCAAACACGAATACCTGCTTCAGCAGTGGGAAAAGAGGGGGAGGAAAGACTGAGGCATATCTGTCTGTAAAACAGTTCTTTTCCAAAATATGCTTACCCTTGCATCTCTGGCCACTGCCTGAGGGTGCAGTGTACCAATCTTTTTGACGTGGCCTAAGTAAATTTCTCTTGAACTCCTTCTTTTCATTTGTGAGCCTTCTGTTGTGCTTTTGCTCGGGGTCCCATAATTTTACAGTCATGCTGAGTCAAGTCAGTGCAGTCTCAGTCTTTCTTTCTTCTGGCTTGTTAATGGTGAAAAACTTCTTACCTTATTGTCTTCTCAAGTTTTCTCTTCTTCTTTTTTCCTATTTAACTATTACGTATTTTATTCTTTAGATATCCCCTCTAAGGTGAGTCTTTTCAAGTTTTCTGCTTGCATGATTTCCCCATCTCCTCTCTTGAGTACTAAACCCTGGAAGAACTACCAACTGCTTAATCACATAGATGCAGTTAACCCCATTCAGTGTCTATCATTTCAGGGGTTTCTTCCTCATGAACTTCAGATCTAGACCTTTACACTTGACCATCTAGTATTGAAATAAGCAAAATATCTTCTGAGAGCTGGACTCTGGGGAGCATTCATGTCACATTTTTTAGTGGAGCACAGCCATGTAACGCGTGCCCCCATTTCTGATAAAGTCCTGACCTCTTCTCACTGGTTACTGCTCTCTTGGATTAAGATGCTGCAAAGACTAAAACAATTGGCCATTCCCACTTTTAACAAACTCAGTAAATTCCTGCTCTTTCCTAGATTTGGTCACATCAAGTATTGGAACAAGCACAATTACATGAAGCTATAATCCATGCTTTTTGTCACCAGTAGAGGAGGGGAATCCGATAAATAAGGTTGGAGAACAGAACGTTGAGAGGAACCCCCAGCCTCCTCCTTGTTCAGACACTGTGGGTGAAATAAAAGCAACAAAACAAAGTCTGAGTGATGGTGCCCAGAGTGCCTTAGACTAAAACTGGAGTCCAAACAAAAAGAGCTTAATTTTCTTGACCAATCAAATATATTTTTAGTAACTCTTCAATTATCGTATCACTGAAACACACGCTCCCAGAAGGCATTTTAATTTACCTAATACAGTTTCTGCCTATTCTTGTCCATGTTTTTTAAACATTTTCCTGGCCTTACTACTTACTCCAAAACTTCTCCTTGTCAGAGAAGGCATATTTCGTGACAATTTCCATCTATCAAATTGTAGTGAGTTTTGCTGCTTTTAGACAACTGCCATAGACCTATTTAGATAAACTGTTCAGAGGACCTATCTCTGAAGCCTAACCACCTCCACTGACCATCTGTGCACTGAAAACAAACACTTTGACTCAATACTCAAAGGGAACTTTCATTTGGAGACATTTTAAAGGGAGAAATATGCATACAATCCTAAGCCAACAAGACTTTACATTTTGGTTTGTGATAGGGAAAATACATGCACAAATGAAGCCTGGGGAAGCCTAAATGCAAAATGGCATAATCCAGCAGAAGGACAGCAGGCTTCTCCAACACTCAATCATTTTCAGTCACACTATGTTGTCCAGTAACCTGTGCTGATAATTCCTCATGAATAAAATGCCAGCATTATCATCTGCAGCTACATTGTTGACATGCTTTTGCTATTTCACTAAAAATACCATTAATTTTCTGGCTTCACAACAGCTGAGCTACTCCGCATTTGAATATACAAAAGAGTATTTTGTTTAAACCAAATTAAAAGCGTTCCAGTAAATGACTTCCATTTTGCTAGCTATACTATTTTAGCATATACTGTTCTTCTTAATTTTCCCCACCTCAGCGTCATGCCTGTCATCTCCCCAGTCCAAAATACTTCTATTATTAAAATTTTTTTAAGTTGAGGAGAGGGAATCTGGAAACCGACTATTTCTGTTGTAATATTCTTGGCCTGTAAGTCACCTGATTGGCATGATAAAGAGTGTGGCTTTTTGAGGGTTACAAGGTATGGTGGCCTCCTTGATTCTCTCACCTCTGTGAGCCAAGGTACATAAGCAACAAAATTTTCCAGTATGGTATCAGAAGGGAAAACTGCTATATACACACACAGAATACACCTGCCACTTTCCATCTAGATAAGTTCCGACATCCTCCACTTAAGTCAGAAAGAAAACCACTACTCCTGCCAAGCCCTCCTGGCATCTCACCACTTTATTTGTTCCCATTTGTATCTAATGCTTTTGTCAACAGTTCAACAAAAGTCAAAGCAAACAACCCAGTGCAAACACTGGGAGTAACAGCAACAAGCATGAATCCTTCACAATTATCCAGCCCAGCTGCTCACAGCTCGTCTGGGCTGCTTTCATTAACAACAGTGTCAACAAAAGACTGAAACCCACCCAATAACTAGATGGGTCAATACCGCCACTATATTCCTGCTGTAGAAGGAAACGCTGTTCTCCTTAGTTGCTTGGGCAAACATGTAGAATAATTCAGTCAGATGGACAAGTGCTTGTCTAATCATTTGTTATGTGAATTATTCAACGACTTTTCACGTAAACTACTAAACAGGGCTCTTCAAATATTTCTGTGGCACTTCCAGCTGTCCAACTGCAGAAGTGCATAAAAGGAACAAAGGCAGATGAAAAGAGAAATCAAGACCTGAGTTAGTTCCCAGTGATAATCTTTAGTTTAAGAATCTCGAATCTTCATGACTAATCCCTTTAGGACTAACCCTTGCCTGGCATTTTCACCAACGCCCAATCTTTATAATGTGGACCAGATTGAGGGTGGGGTCGTGTAGAAAGTCTGACTTTGAAGCTCCACTATCTTTACCTTGCTCAACTTTAAAGGTACCTCCCCACCTCCCTTTCACAAGCACTTGCAGTAGGTATGATATGCACTTAGGATTTTTAATGGAGTATTTTATAAACAGACTACAAAGCACAGTGTCAAGGCAGCTGTTCCTAAATATTATCTTTTATATTTCAAATATATGTTATATTTTAGAATTTCTTGGATAAATTTAGATTTAAAATATTAATATTTATTTAACAAAGAATTATCTTAAGACAAAACAGTTCTAACTTCCATTTCTTTCCTCTTAAATGTATAGCTTGTGAAATCAAGTACAAACCAAGCAGCCTGATGAGAAGGGCCCCTGACTTGGGCCCTGGCCCTCAGCTGGGTGAGACTCACCCTGTAAGACAAGGGGATATGCCCACACACAGTACTTTTCCATGGCCTCTACACCAAGAGCTGGGTACCCAGGACCTGAAATTCCCTGCCCAGACACCCCAGGCCCACTTCCAGAGTTTACTCAGTCCTCTTCCTAAGGCCTCCAAGGGTTAGATCAAGCTGCTGGTTTGAGTGTTTCTAGATCTGAGGGCAGCAACGGGGGTTTGATGAAGCTCTGAAGTGATAACTAGGGTGTGTACAAGAAAATATGTGAGGGCCCACATGGTTAATGCAACGAACTCCAAAAGTGCCTGAGAATTTTAAATTCCAACCTGGCCTTTCAGGTCATCTCTAAGGTGTATTTATTTACTGGATTTATAACTTTTAAATACTTTGGTATGGTATGAGGGCCTCCATTTGGACTCTTTCACTGACAGTTTTTGGTAGCCCAGTCTTAAAATGCTGAAGCCACTGCAATCACCAAATGTTTCCATGTAATATTGTGGGTCTAAGAAAACAAGCGACATTTTTTTTCCCCTAAACATTTTCACTTTTATAGATCCATGTATCTATAACAGTAATTAAAATATTGATTTTATTTCTATTACTGCTTTTAAACACAGTAAGAGTTTAAAAGTTAAAAACAAAATTCAATAATTATTGCTATTTACCAGCTTAGTACATAGGGACAGGATAGAGATTTTAACAAACTGTCAAACACAGATGAGGGGGTTGGGCACGATGGCTCATCCCTGTAATCTTAACACTCTGGGAGGCAAACGCAGGTGGATCACTTGAGGTCAGAATTTTGAGACAAGCCTGGCCAACAAGGTAGAACCCCATCTCTACCAAAAAATACCCCCCAAAAATTGGCAAGGCATGGTGGCTTGCGCCTGTAATCCCAGCTACTTGGGAGGCTGAGGCAGAAGAATCACTTGAACCCAGGAGGCAGAGGGTACAGTGTACCGAGATTGTGCCTCTGCACTCCAGCAATTTGGGTGACAAAGCAAGACTGTCTCAAAAACAAAAACAAAAACTGAACAAAAACAAACAAACACAAACCAAAATAAAGCACCATACAGATGAAGGAAACAGCAGAGATTCATGCTCATTCTACCTCATTTCTGCTTCTGATTATAGCCAGTTTATTCTGCCGCTTGTAATTGTAGAATTTTTACTTTTTACCACCAGTGTCTACAGATTTTTAGTTCTTGGCATAAAAAATTGTGCTTTCAAAAACCAACTACTACTCCAGGACATAGAAAACAAAATTTGAGAAACTTTCTTCCTTCTAAAGATCTCTAATAATCCCAGAAGTACCCTGACACATAAATATGCTGTGTGAAGGTACTTCTGAAGCTGGCTTCAAGTAACAACTAGAAAGTTGGCAATTTTTAAAAATACTCTTGAAAGAAGAAAATACCATCAGAGCTACATGGGAGCAGCAAAACATAAATAAAATTATTTACTTATTTTTAAATCAGAGAAATCACCTGAAAAGCAAGTGAAGGTATTCAAATGCCAAAAAGTAAGATGACAAATATTTTAGCTGTATAGTCCAATTGTTCTGCTGATTCCTACAAAACACTTTCTGAATTCGAGTAAAAGGCCCATATCCAGATCGGGAGTCGACAGAATGTTGCCACTGGCATTACTGTCAGTGTTTGATGAAGGTTCACGTTTGCATGTATTTGCACATCAGCCCTGGCAGCTTCCTGGGAAGACTGCCTTCAGAGCTAGCCCTCCAATCATCATAAACTGGTTTTATATGCACATTTTAAAGAATTCAGGACTCACCAGACGCTGTGAGAAATGAAGAGGAACAATCCATTAATATATTTTATTCTACTCAGAAGGCAGCATATCGCAGTTCCATATTTTAATAGGAAAATGATTTGAAGGAAGGGATTGTATCTAATCTTTACTATGCACCCCCAGTACAGTACAGGCCTGTTTGCCCTCCAGCTGCTGAATCAATACCTACTGACTAACTTTAAATATTTTATTTAGACTGCAAGTTCATCTATCAATACCAACAGGTTTCAAAGTCAGAAATCATTAAATAATTTTGAGTTAAAAATCAGGAAAATCTCTCAGCCACAGAGGTATAGCTGGGCCTTTTTAATACCAAAGGAAAATATACAAAGAACTGACAAAGAGTTCTTCCCACTTAAATATCTTTCGGTACTAATGCAATCGAACAAATCAAATGGACTACTATGTAGCAGAGACTTTCGTCTTAATACATTTGTTAAAGAAAATTTTCACCCTATTAACCAAATAGACAACATCCATTGTGAAACATTTCATATATAATATTCTTTTATTTCTCCCCAGGAAAGAGGGTTGACCCATAAGGAAGAATAAAGAGAAAGAAAAAAAAAAGAGGCACAAAGAGAAAAAAAGGAAGAAATGAGAAGGGAATTGAAAATGACAAGGGTGAGCAAAACAGTTTACAAGTGAGCATCTGGTATTGACAGGAGGAACTGAACACAGTCTGTATAGTCACGCTGAAGTCTAGAAGGAAGATGGCAATTTGAAAAAAGGGAGGGAAGAAGTGGCAGGGGGAGGGAGGCAGGAGGGAAAGAACAGAAGAGGTCAGGGGTGGGGGAGTAACTAACTAACCTAAGTATTACTCCTGGATGCTTACCTATAGAGTCATAATTTGCTCTTACTCCCAAAGGCAAAAATGTCACCAGCTTAGTTTAAAATTTCCTTAAATAAGATCAGACTAGGTTACTACCAGATTTTATCATCAAAACAGATTCCAGCCTATGCATCCAATTCAGGAGTCTCATTCAGAGCAGTGACAGTCCAATATGGTTTGGTTATAATCCCTGAGACCGGGGCTGGGCCAAGGATGTGGAATAACTCAGCTTTCAAGTCCTGATAACTGTGGTACAAACACAAGTGATTATTTCAATTTTCTCTGCAGATTATTTTTTCAGGGCAACCCAATAAACCCAATAATGCCTAGATTTACTAGAAAATTTTTTATTCATTTCCCCATGCACCAGAAAGTAAGCTAATAACATCCCACCGAGAGTGCTGTCAGGCTAAATCCCTGCACTGCTGAATGCACTGCCGGGATAAATCTCCCTTCACTTTCCATTCCACCATCCACTTTAGGGCAAGGCCCTGGGGACTGCTCCAGATTACCCCTCTGAACGCAGTGTCACAGGCACAAGCCCGAGTGGTCCAATCAGTGCCAAGAAAAGAACAAACTAAAAAAGATTAATTCACAGATGTTCATGCATTTCACATACACTGTGCCCCATGGCCCGTTGCTAGGGCAACGGGAGACCACCAGTGCGCGCTTTATTGGCTTTATGAAGTGCGTCTCTGGGACTATAGTCCGAGAAACGCTGCATAATAATAGTGTGGCTTTTCTGAAGCCTTGTTTTGTGTTTATCCACATTTAACCTTCTGAGTATTATAAAGAGCACCCTTATGCACAGCTTTCAAGCACTCCTCCCTTCCCCCCAAAACTGCCACAACTTTCTATCTAGAAACATTGAACTGCGTCTCTTAGGGGTTCCTTTTGGGAAGACCCATGTTTAAACTGCTCTACCAGTTCTGTGACCAAAAAAAAAAAAAAAAAAAAAAATCTATAACCATTTAAAGATCACTACTATATTGGTGAAGCTAACCATATCAGCCACCCAAAACTGAATACATACATGCCTCGTTTTCATGAAACCAGGGGAACCTAGGTTTTGAATATCAGGAGTCAGTTTTAGCCAGAAGGAAAGTCAAAACCATCAAGCCACATCAGGGTCTGTCAGAGAAGCAGCATCATCCAATAGAACTCTCTGTAGCAGTGGGAAGGTTCTGTATCTCTGCTGTTTTGGCAGTTTCTACAGCCATGTATGGCTAACTAAGCACTCAATATGTGGCTACTACAACTGGGAAAATGGGTTTCAAAATTCTATTTCACTTTAACTAATTTAATTTTATTTAAATGGCTTTATGTGACTAGTGGCTACACCCATATTGGCCAGGGCAGCCTCAGAGGCTGACCAAACAACTATGTGCATTTTTAAAAGTTCCTAAAACACTGTCTCTTCAAGCTTTCAGTTTCTGCTTAATTCATAAAAATATAACTTCAAGTAAATGTACACAGAATGGTCTTCATGACTGCTGTTGCCACGAGCTGTGCCAGTTCCAATCAGCCAGAGTCTTTGTGAAAAAGGCCAAGGGAACAAGACTAACTTTCCCCTCCTTCTTCACCCCCACCCCCACCCAGGTTGGGAGGTTAAAATCACAAATGTCACAACTCTCAGAGCAGTAGCACAGATCAAGTGTTAATCTAAAGGGAAGGGGTGGGTAAGGGGGAGAACACAGGCTCGTGGGGGCCAGGGAGGATCTGGAATGAAGAGGAGAAAAATAAAGCCAGTGAATAGATCAATAGAAGCAACAGCTTACATTCAGATTCACAGGAGAAAGAACACACGGAGACAATCATTTCCTGGGAAAAGCTCAAGCCTAATGAGAATTTACTCTGCTCCTTTATGCGACAACCAGTCCTTTTGTGGCACGGGCTTCCTGACTGACAGGAACCCGGGGCCCCTTAATAGGATTTCCATATTATTTCCAACACCTGCCCAGAAGTTATTTGTTTACATTGAAGGAGGCAAGATTCTCAAATCAGACATCTGCTTCTAGTTCAGGCATATCTTAGGAAACCATCTAGAAAGCAGCTTTGTTACCATGGTGACATTTTTATTTTCCTCCTTTAGTTGGCTCAAAACATTAGCATTTCCAATTTTATTTTGTTGTTCAAAAGGCCAAATGTCGCTCAAGAAAACAGAAGTTTTAAAAAAAGATAAATAGAATTCTCAAAATTCTCCAGAATAATTAAAATGACTATAAGGAGCAATAAATAAAAAGGAGATCTTATTATATAGCCTACTGGCTTCTCTCACTGGGTGGCATCACTAACTTGTTTACCTCCCCTCCCCCCGCCCTCTTCTCTTCTCAAATTTGAAGTCAGCGCTTGAAAAGTAGCCATTTAAAAAGAAGATTCAAGAATCCTTCAGGATATGATATAATTAAATAATGAGTCCATTTCCATGAAAAAGAATTGCTCATGCTCACCCTTATCTCCATATCTTAGAAAGTTCACTTACAGCAAGAATACTTAAGACATTTTAACTTCCACCTTACTGCCTGAGTTTCAGTAAAAGAGGAGGGAGGTGAGGGAAAGAGTAAGCTTTTCATGAACTTTTAGTGGTTGCAGAGGAGATGGAATATTAAACAGTGTCAGCGAAGAAAGGTGGAACACACGTAAATGGATTACATGTATGCATGTGTTGTTCTCCAGTTTCTAGTGAAGAGGCAAAACTGAACCCAGGGGTGGAAGGAGGAGGGCACTTACCCGCCAACTGCAACTTTCACAAATAAGTGGGAATTTCTTACTCTTTTTTTTTTGAGATAGAGTCTTGCTCTGTCACCCAAGCTGGAGTGCAGTGGCGCGATCTCAGCTCACTGCAACCTCCGCTTCCTGGGTTCAAGCAATTCTCCTGCCTCAGCCTCCCAATTAGCTAGGATTACAGGTACCCACCACCACAGCCAGCTAATTTTTTGTATTTTTAGTAGAGACGGGGTTTCACCGTGTTAGCCAGGATGGTCTCGATCTCTGGACCTTGTGATCCGCCTGTCTCAGCCTCCCAAAGTGCTGGGATTACAGGTGTGAGCCACCGCACCCGGCCATAAGTGGGAATTTCTTAAATTACAATACTACTACTCTCAGCTTAAAATGTTTTTTGAAGCAGTATAATTGATCACATACAAAAACAATTGGATTGGTTCTAAATAATGAATAATCTGATAAAGTTAAAGCAATGTGACTTACCTTATTCAACATTTAGATTCAAAGAAAAACAACTAAGTATTCAACTCTAACATTTCCAGTTTTGACTTGCCAAGTCTAAGCAGCATTACTGAGTTCTGAAATAACTGTATGATCTTCATTTAACAGCAAGCTTATTAAAAACAATCAAAAACTCTTTCAGAAAGTACTACTCAGCCCCTCAGCAAACTTCCTATTACTCTTTTGTGAAGCTGAATTCTCTTCAACCCTGTCACAAGGCAGTTGCCATTTTAGTAATCAGATATGACTCTGTAAGTCCAAAATTACAGCTCTTATTAGTGGGAATCCCAAGTGTAGAGAGAGTCTTTCACCCAGAAGATAGCTGAGCTACTTCAAATCACCATAGAACAAAATACATTAGTTGGACAGAGGAAAGTGTTGCAGAAATAGTTTAAGAAAGCAAGAAGTAAGAGTTTAAACTACCCTGCCCCATGGGTGATTTTATAATTTTTCCAGAGTAGGTTAGTGTTACTTAACCACATACAAAAAAAAAAAAGAAAGAGGAAGGAAGGAAGGAAGGAAGGAAGGAAGGAAGGAAGGAAGGAAGGAAGGAAGGAAATGATGGGGAACAATTCTTTGAAATTATTCCATTGGAAGAAGTATCTACATTTTGAGAAACAAATGCTTTTGAAATTCAAGTGCCAACTATTAACACTTAAATAAATCTTGGGATCCTCTAAATTTTTTTAAATGTTAACTATAAACTTTATAACATTTTCACAAGAAATGAATGCATCCTAATTAAGAAAATTAGAAATACTAAACATCGGGATGATAATGTCTGTCTAAAAACTAACAGGGTTGGTTTATGGAGGGAAAGGATTAAACCATTTTGCCAAATCAGCTGGAGAAAGCCAACCTGCCACCCAGCCCGCCCCTGTTAATTAATATTTGTTCTGCTTCAGCAATCGGTGGAGGAGGGTGCTGCAAAACAAGCGTGTCTCCCAGAGTCACATCATTAATCCATTTATGCTCACCACCTGAGGACCAGCTATGCCCTAAAGATACTTATTCATCTGTTTGACAAACAAACAATTACCACATACTTTTTGGAATTAGGACACCTGTTACATTTCATGCGGTTTACATGCCTAAAGGCAGGTATCAGTTAATACTGAACAAATTACTGCAACATAGATCCACAGAACAAAACTTCTTGATTGTTACTTGATAACTGTAAATAGTTATGGTAAAAATAAATATCTAAAAGTATTATAAACAAAGAATTAAAAAGCAACAGTAATGCCAAAACACTTCATTTCAAATTACCATGTTATTTTGGGAAACTGAAAGAGTTACAACCTTAAACACTTGAAAGGCATAATTTATCACCCTACCGCCCAATCCCTCAAATGATTTCTACACTTCTAACCACTGTGTTTATTTTTTTTATTTTTTATTTTATTTTTTTTTGAGACAGAGTCTCACTCAGTCGCCAGGTGCCAGGCTGGAGTGCAGTGGCACGATCTCAGCTCACTGCCACCTCTGCCTCCGGGATTCAAACAATTCTAATGCCTCAGCCTCCCGAGTAGCTGGGACTACAGGCACGCACCACCACGCCCAGCTAACCACTGTGTTTATTTGGCTGATGGTATGGCCAACTTTACTGCTGAAACATAACCTATGGTATAAGATTTTTATTTCAAAATTTGCTTCTAGGACAGGATTAAATAACACATAAGAAAATAGCTATATTCCAAATACTTAGAAGAATGCCTTAAGTTACAGCCTTGAGATCAATGGAGATTAAATGACTTGTTGACACACAGCTTGCCTAGTGGTAGAGGGGATTGTTGAAGAACCTGGCATAGCCTTCCTACAGAATGGCTCCTATTCTAAATGATTCAATGTGCTTCCTTGAGGTTTCAAGAATACTTTATGCTGAATTACACCAGGAAAAGCCTTTTCCTTATAATGGGAAAATGGGATAGGAGAATGAAGTCTAGTTTTGCCTGCACACGTTGGTGATGAACAATGAAATGGATTTTACCGATAATCAAGGCAGTAAGATACCTAAAAATGTATGCTCAACATAAAAAGGTAGAATTCTATTTCTATTCCTTAACCTTGAAACACAGACTATCAAGTACTTGAAATACAAATCCACTATCCAAATAAGTATTGCTCAAGTTAGGCTTTTTAAAACATATTTTAAAATACGATTTTAAAAATATATTAAGTACTTCTATTTCCTTATTAGGTGGTATCCCTGATTCCCCATGCCCCAAATGAGTAAAGTTATCTCCCCCTAAATTTGATCTTCTTGAGGGGAAGAATCTTAATCTCTTTGTGGAATTGTATAAGAGGACAAATCAAAGATTAGTTTGAGAAGGAAATTATGAGTTAGGCAGTGGCATAAAACAAAAATGTTTTTAATGAGAAAGACTTAGATTAAAAGAGACTTAACAGAGATCACAACAAAATAAAATGGATCCTATTCAAATCCCATTTCAAGCAAACCAATTATTTGAAACAATCAAAGAAGCTTGATTATAAGCTGGGTATCAGAAGATATCAAAGAATTATTTTACTAAGTAATTAAAAGCATTATGGTTATCTAAAAAAAAAAGGTTCACTATTTAGAGAATGTGTTCATTTTGCATATTGAAGTAGATAGGAACAAAATGTATACTATCTGGGATTTGTTTTCAAATACTTCAGCAAAGAAAAAAGAATAAAAACGTGGCTACATATTGATAGCTCTTATACTTAGTTGCTGGGTGTATAGGGGGTTCTCTGTACTTTGTAGTAAGTTTCAAATTTTTAATAACTTAGAATGAAACTGGGTCACCCAAAGAGCTTCCCTTCCCTTTGAGGATGGCACTGGCTATGTGACCTCTGACAGGCCTTCAAACCTCTAAACCTTTCTTCAGGTATGAAATAAGGGTACGCACAACACCACCTACCTTCACTGGTCAAATCTAACCTATGAGCTATACATGCAGTGGGGGCTGCTCATAGATCAGTAGGACTGAGTGGGCACTGGATCCACCTTATTTTTCCCTAGGTTAGAGTAGAAAGAGGAAGTGCTACGGCCCTCAATTAGACAATGTCTCTTCTCAGATTACTGATTACTGAGGGGAAAGAGACCAAAAGCCCATGACTTTTGTTTGCTTCAACGTTCTTTAGTGTTTTGTGGAGTTCATCGATCCCACCCTTTTCAATCTAGCTTTCTATTATTTTATGCCTTTGTCTTTTTATAATACACACTTCTAAAGTCTGAAGTAATACAAATTTATCCCACAAAGTTATTTCCCAAATGGTAACATTCCTACTTAAAGGGGTGTATGAAGTAATCATTCTGTTAATTCAGGCTAAAAACCCACTTTCACCTGTAACATCCAACTAATGAGGCAAAAGTGCTTTCTTGGCCCGAATCACGCCCTTCAATTTGAACATAAAAGTAACCTTTTTCTAATTTTCCGCTGATAAACCTTTATTGTCAACAGAACAACTGTGAGATAGAAAAAAGCAACGTATGATGTTTTAGTCATCTATGCCCCAAAATATACACGTGGCAGAATAAAAAGGCATTTCCTTAAACACAAATAATGAATGAATAACCATAAAAACCTTTAAATAAAATCAAGGAATTTGCACAGGAAAAAGTATATATACCCACAGAAAAGCATTTAGCTAAAAAATAATTATAGGTAAATTAAAAAAAACAAAGTGCACCATCCATACTCATTATGCCAACAAAAATTACAAAAACTATAAAGTTCAACATTGGCGGATTGTGTGGCAACATATTCAAACACTGCATTTGGCATTTTAAATTAGTACAGAGTTTTAGGAGATCAATTTGGCACTGCACAAGTCACTAAAAATGATCACACTCTTTGATGATGCATCCAGCACTCTGGGCTTGAAGACATTCCAATGAAATAACAAAAATAAAAACACCACCACTCAGAGGGAAAAAATGTTTGTACTGGGTAAGCATAGGCACAGAGGGAAAAAATATTTGTACTTCTGCTATATTTTACAGATAAAAAAGGCAAATCCCTCATAGATCTGACTTGAGAAGGTGATTGCACTCAGGATAAAACACAGGAGAACCAGGAAGATACATAAAAAGGACTTACAAAACAATAGAGAATGCACAATAGCAACTTGGGTGAGGCCATGGAGCTACCAGCATTTGGTGATGGTGAATTCTGGGACTTATATTTAAGCTGATCTTGATTTTGGTGCCTATTTTTGCTAGCTGGAATTATGTAGACATTTGGGATGGAATGCAAAATAACACTAATTTATGAACCTCAGATTCTTACCAAGTTTTAGGCAATTTTGGTCTTCACAGCTCTGTATCATTACCCTTGTTCAGTCACTCAAAAACTGGAGAGTGCTATGAAAAACCTAATGACTCTGGGCAGCTGACTCCTCTTAATGAACCGGAACCTCCATAAAGTAGGAAGCTCCTGGCAGCATGTGGGAATGTCCCCTCTGACACCATTTTAGAGCCAATTACTTTGCCCCTTGGCTCTCAATGAGAGGAGGTGGGCAATGGAAGATTCCATCACCTCAGAAAACATGTCCTTAGAATCACTTATGCCTTTTCTAGGGATGAGAGAAATGGTTCTCAATACTCAAAAGATGGTGAGAACACTCCCACTTAACCTACTTTGGATTCCTTTTGGAGAGATAAATTTGGGCTTTCTGCCCTACCATTAAGGGTGAGAGTAAATCACAGTCTGTGTTTCTTGCCATTTTCAGGCCTCAAATGTGGGACTTACTGTTAGGCACATGGAGTCACTGGATAGCCAAGTGACAAGCAAGGAAGGCTGCAAGTGTCATGGCTCCTGACCTCCACAGCCCTACAACACACACTGGTCTAGTTTCTCATCACCAAGGAAATTGATCCTTGGGCTCCTACAGTGCTTTCTCCTTTAGATCCGTATTTACATTCTCCACCTTTGTTAAAAACTTCAGCTACAGGTCTGCAAATAACAGGCTTAGGAATGAACTTGGCTATAGGAGCTATAGAAAACAAGCTCAGTAAAGCCAACAGTATGCGATTTAGTGGCCACAGAACTTCCGAGAAGAGAAAGACAGAGGAGAAAAAAGGCCCAACACGTTAACAAGTGAATTTCTTTCATTTTACTTGGCATCTAAAGGTAAAGTATCTTAATTACTTGAATCTTTACAGTAAGTTTAAATTTATAGTTGATAAGCTATTCTGAAATCTGCCCTGTTTAACAATCTGTAACGTCAAGAAAACATTTTAAAGCGTCTCTCACAATTAAACCCATCTACAACCTTGTATAAATCAAAATTTTGCTACCATATCAAAATGTTCCACTGGGGCTGTATAAGATTGCCCACATCCTCATTACATGCAACACTAATTACTACCAGCAGATTCAGAATTTTCTGCACATTAGAGGCTTTTAGAGGAGCTATAAAAAATTTCAGGCACCATTAATTTAAATTTGTATTGAAATTTCCTTTTGACAGATGGCCAAAAATTACTTATTACTTAGAGTACCAGAGCTGCCTGTTTGCACATTAGAAAAGGAAAGGGAAAAATTAAAAGCAAGAAGGAAATTTATGTCACATTCATTACCTGTTAAATGTTAAGGAGTATTATCTTGCATAAATAAATTATTTCATACAAGCTCAACTCCAGCTGCAGGCAGCTGGCATGCTCTGGCTGATAAAAGCCATCTAGAGTCACACAGCAGACAGTCGTAAAAAGCCCCTCTTAACCAGGAACCACTTATGGGAGGACGATCGATGGAACAAGCAACTAAAACTGCTTCTCTGAGCATCACCGAACACATTCAGAAAAATTAGCAAACTATTTTACCTTGTACAACTATAGGACAGCCCCAGACCCGGCATAATACAACTTCACATTTGAGAATGGTACCCAACCAAAACATCTATTAATAGTTGCCATTCCATAATAAATCAAGGCAAAATTATCAGCCTTTCTTTTTTGTTTTTCCCCTGGCTTCTGGCTATATAGATACTCATTTCCAGGCTCACCCTGAATGATTATAGATGATTTCATAACACATCCACTCTTGCATGAGAGAATAAGAAAATGTAATTGACACAAAAGTGTGCACTGAAGTATAAATATTTTCACAGTCTTCTGGGAGTGGAGGCTTTTGTTTAGTTCACTGGACTCCCTAAAGGTATATATTTATAATAAGAAAGCAGGGAATGTTTATATTATGACCTCAGAATAACTAGACAGGCTTTCAAAGGCTGGTATCAGTTAATCCTAGTCACTGAATTTACTTAATATTTCCTAAGTACACAGGTGTGAAACACTTAATATAATTTGAATAAGAATGCTTTTTTAATCTAGGTATTGATATGCATATGATATAACAAAATACACAACTGTAAATGCATAATTAAATAATTCAGTGTGTGCAGTTATAATAGTAAATGTTGACATTTATATGGGAGTACAGATGCCCTTTCAAATTACAAAGATTCTTGAAGGGTAAAACAGATAGACTCAAGTTTTATTTTCCATTATTTAAGGGCTCTAAAAAAAAAAATTCCTTTTCATTGTAAAACAAGAAGGAGTAAAAAGGCATTCAAAGTGCTAGCACAGTGGTTTGGGGGGAAGATTTAATCTTCATATACATAATTCCATTAAAAACTGCAAGATATAACTACCTATACCGCAAAACATTCAACTGTTGTAAAATATAAAGAAATTGGCAAATTTGTACCTCAGCCAATGCTTGAGAAATGTCCTTTCCTTCTAACCAATAAGTAACATAAACGCATATGTAATACATATGTAATACAATTATGCATAATACAATGGTGTATTTATATTGTATCTGGTTCATAAGTGATCACGTCAGTTTTCATGTTTTACTCATTTCCTGCCATGGCAGTCTGGTTTTCTTGTTTGCTTACTAAATAAACACAGGTATCCTTAGCACATCTCGTTCTGGAGGTATAGAAGCATATCCAAATCATTAGGCCCTAAATACTTTTCCTCTTTCCCCACAACTTGTCTAAAAAGGGATACAAAAGGCAGATAAGACAGATACAAAACCTAAAGAGAATTAACTTATACTGGAAACCAAAATGTTAATTTAAAAGAAAAAAAAAATCTGGTGAAAAAAATTCACTTAAATTTAAAAGAGAAAATTATTTCTAGTGATAAAAAAAATTACACCATTCACTTAAATAAGTGTTTTGATAAAGAGTTTTGTAGGTTGGAACTGTTTCCTTAAATATGAAACTCATATGTATTTCTTTACACACCAATTTATTTACTTCATTTCATTGTTATCTTACAGCCAGAGCCTAAGTGAAGAAAAGCAGTTTTGTTTTGTTTTTTTCACATAGCAAATAATAAAATGAGCAGTCCAAGACAGATCTTGCAGTTCAACCTTGGTCTACAAATCTCTGATTCTGACAGAGAAATGGGACCTTAAAAAAAAAAAAAATCAACCACACACCTGAAGGTAATTTTAAAAAGTTCAGTTAACCACTACTTTGTAAAGCAAAAGAAATCATTCTCTAAATGTCAAAGAATGCTTTACTAGATTCATTCAAATCATTTACAGCCCTTTTAAGCCATTCTTCAGTCTGTAAATTTTGAGTCCTACCTTGATGGAGTCTCTGTCTATATGCAAAACAGCAGCAACACAAGCACATAAAGTGGTGGGAAGAAGAAAAAAGAGAAGTACTAGTTAGTTTACATAAAATCATACTAATCTACCAAACTTGATCTCTGCTAAATAATAAATTACACAGATGTCAACTGTGCCGTAAAGTTAATTATTAATACTGTTCAACCAAATTCACAAAGTACCAATCTACTTTTGACACAATTTCAGAAGAACCAAAGCTAGACATTCTTATTATCTGCGCTCCTTATAGATTTTTCCACTTAAGAAAGTATTTACAGGCTGGGCTCAGTGGCTCACGCCTGTAATCCCAGTACTTTGGGAGGCCGGGGCGGGTGGATCACGAGGTCAGGAGTTCAAGACCAGCTTGACCGACATGGTGAAACCTGGTCTCTACTAAAAATACAAAAATTATGTGGGCATGGTGGCACATGCCTGTAATCCCAGCTACTCAGGGGGCTGAGGCAGGAGAATTGCCTGAACCTGGGGGGCGGAGGTTGCGGTGAGCCAAGATCGTGCCACTGCACTACAGCCTGGGCAACAAAGTGAGACTTTGTCTCAAAAAAAAAAAAAAGTATTTATAATCATGCATCAACTCTGTACCATAGCATTAAGATAACTGGATAACAAATTACAGTGTTTCTAATGTCAGAGATGGAAATTTATGCTTATGTGATAAAAATCACTGACTAATATTATAATTCATATTAAGGATGCTGAAATGGGGATATGAGTTTTTAATTATGAACTACACCTTTCAAGCCAACGAATCACCCATGTGCTAAGTAAATTCCCAGATAGGAATGATAGGAGAGACTTTTTCATCTTCACTTCTGTCATTAACTAATAAAAATTTTCAGTAAGCACCATAGGAAAACAACAGTCACATTAAAATGTTTCTTCTCCATCATCTACCTTAGTGGAAGAATGAAATCAACCTAGAAGGAGCACAACTGGCCTTTAAATCAATTAATTGCATAATAATTATGTTGGTCTTACAGGAAGAAATTAGTTAATTTCATGCTTCTAAACAGACTGGGTAAAAGAGATAGTTAAACCAACAGATTTCATTAATTTGGTCTGTACCTTCTTAATTACTAAGACTACTGAAATTGTTTTCTTACCTGTGAGATTTTTACTGCTCTATATAGGCTCTTTGTTTATAAATAATAATTGATTTGGTCAAATATCAAGTGAGCATTTATCAGCAAGACATTCCCCAAAATAAATTCCATCAAAATTAACTACTAATGCAACACGCTACTTCGAACAGAGCATCATGGGATTTCATTGCTGATGTAGACCTGGGGAACACAGGAGGTAGCAAGAAAGCAAAGGCAATAACCAGAAACAGGCCCCTCTGCCTCTGGGGAGTATGTTAGCTCTTGCCAACCACTAGAATATCATTTGGCAACTGAACTGACTACTTGCAGTAATTAATTTACCCTTCAGTGGAAATCCTTTGTTTAGTCATTGGTAAAACTAAATTCAGAAAGAATAAACAACGGCATCCAGAACCTACCCTCAGCAGCAGGCAGGTAATCTCAGATTGGCATCCCAAGAGAGTCACTCACCTCTTTGGTGATCATTGTCATGATGTTTCTTCTCATCTTTAATTGGAAGATGGGACTGACCTCCCAGAGCGCTGGAAAGAGCCAGTAGCCCGGCACTGCTACCGATAGGTGGAATGGCAGGGGGCTGGAGCCCTGAAGGGTGTGGAGTCAGAGGCACGGGGAGACCATGTCCATGTGATAAATGCTGGGCCTGGAGTTGTTGCTGCTGTGAAAAATTAAACACAGATATTGAATTTGCCCCCTACATCCAAGCCCTGCCCCAACAGAAACAGAAAGGGAGGCACAAATATACAATAAAAAAATCGAACGGCTATGAAAGAAAGATTTATCATTAACATATATATTTTTAAAAGGGGGAGGGAGGAAAGAAGCTGCATAGTCAATAAATGCTAACTTTCTCATACTTGGAGGTTTTGCACACACACTATAAATAATTTTTAAGTGGTGGAATTATATAAGTAACTTTTAATGGTTGATATTCAAACATATTTCTTTAACAAACCTCATAAAAGGCTTTATCTCAAAAAATAAGACCTCACTATCATACATTTCTAATCAAAACATACACGTGAATAACTGTTAAAGCAGTTACGCTGAACAAAAAAAAAAGCTGAAAATTGAGAAAATTAGTGTTAAACAGTTCTCCCAGAACCACTGCACAGCATGCAGGGAGAGTTAATTTGAAAGAGAAAACCTGAATTAACAACCCAGAAAAGGAAACCGGTTGCAGCCACCGTTTTAAGCCCTTTAAGTGTCCTCAGCGGTACTTGAGCAAATTACTAAAGAAAATCTAATGTAGCAAGGCTTGGGTCCTCCTGTAGGCTTGCTCAGTAATGCTGAAATAATTGGGCACTCTGTGCACGTTTAGTGATGCTCGAATGAAAAGCTAGAGGCCTGCCCTTGTACTCTTCTCTAGCGGCCGACTCTGTGTTGTGACAGGTTTATTTGAGTGGGACTGTGATGCATGCACCAGTAACCGCGCTGACAAGAGTTTAAAGTCATTTTTACCAGCACACTGGCAACACATAGAGAAAGCCCTCAAGAGGCTGGAATAGGAGTGCTTGACCTCAGCCGAGGCTGCATCAAGCTCTGCTACAGGAACCGCTGTGGGCAAGCCTTGTTGCCTCTTCCAAGTAGGAGGTGGGGAGAGGAGGGGTTGGTGGTAAAGGAAGGACATTAAATATATCCCTCAATAGGAATCCCTTCAACTCAAACCCTGCTTAACAATACTGTGGGAGCAAGTATTAAGCAATTCTCAGATTAACTTTTCGAGTGACTGAATTTTAGTTATTGCCTTTGAAGAAATCACTTTCCAGGCCTACTCTATGATAGCCAAATAGTCCCTTCTATAATTTTATTTCCAACTAAAATTTCACAAAATATCTAGAGACAGGGACAGAGAGGGAGAGAATCATTCTACCACAAAAAATCTTGAAATGATATTTTTAATATCTTAGAGAAAAAAAGTGGGCCTTTTTTTCCTCCTTTCCAAATTAGGTTTATTTTCTTCCCCTCCTACATGTCTTCCTATGTTTGACTACAAAACTCAAAGTAGAGTATTAATTAGCTCTTTTCTCTTATTGACCTGCACCTATTTTCTGGTTATATGCACTTAAAATATAGCCAATAAAATTAAGTATGAACACCTTGAAAGCGAGTTTACAAGCAGAAAATGGAAAATGCGAGCCACATCCAGATACTCCACCAACCAATCCCCACCCATGCTCCAAATCCTGCCTCCACCAACGAAGCCCCACCCACGCTCCAAATCCTGCCTCCACCAACCAAGCCCCACCCACGCTCTAAGTCCTGCCTCCACCAATCAAGCCCCACCCACGCTCCAAGTCCTGCCTCCACCAACCAAGCCCCACCCATGCTCCAAGTCCTGTAGAAGCTTTTCCTAACTCCGTCTCAAAAAAAAAAAAAAGGTGATTCTTTTCATTTAAGTGGCCAAAATCATGTTCATAATTCTTTATATACTGTTATCAGTGGGGACCAAAAGGTATGAGCACACAATTATATTTCCCAACTGTGTAGAAAATAATGTCTATGAAGAAAACAAAATAGGGACTTGAAATAAATATATGGCAAATTTGTTTCAAAATCTTGTTCAACTGAAATTGCTCCAATTCTTTTCCTCTAAATTCCCCTAATATTCCATGTGTATGGTGTGGGCACAAAACTTTCTACCTCCCATTAGAGGTCAACGGGCAAGCATTTATTAAGATCCTGCACATTTGTCTTCCTTACCTCCCTTCTTAGACTCTAAGCTCTATGAGTCTACATCTCACAAATCCTAGCTAACTGCAGACACTGAAACAGTCACACATTATCTTATAGTTTTAAAAATATAGGTATTACATTAGACATTAAAAGTGCCTATAATCCCAGCACTTTGGGAAGCTGAGGTGGACAGAACTTGAGCCCAGGAGTTTGAGACGGGCAACATGGTGAAATCCCATGTCTACTAAAAATACAAAAATTATTTGGGTATGGTGGTGCACTCCTGTAGTCCCAGCTACTCAGGTCATGGAGGTGGGAGGAACACCTGACCCAGGAAGGTCGTGGCTGCAGTAAGCCACGATTGCACGACTGCATTCCAGCCTGTGGGACAGAGTGAGACCCTGTCTCAAAAAAAAAACAAAAAACAAAAACAACAAAACCTCAGCCAAAACCCAATATCTTTAATGAACCAGGTGTGTCACTTTTATTCTTTTTCTCCTAAAGGATAAAAAATAAGCACTGAATGACTCATTGTTTCACTGCATTAGAACTTTTCAAAGGCAGAAATCATAGCCCCAGACTGTGTGTTATACACGACATTCACAGTAAAAACTTCCTGGGGTCCTTATTCTAGCTCAGAACAGGTCTAAAATGACCTCCTTCTCTTCCTTCTTTATGCTCATCTTAGAGAAAGTCCTTTCCTTTTGAAGGCCAGTCTCTCTCGCTGCGCATCATGTTTTCTTCCATTCTTTTTCACTACTACTTCAATTCACCAATTCTCCCTCATCTTCAGTGGTTCTCTCACTGATTTTGTCATTCCATGCTTAATATCAGAGTCCAATATTTTATTTAAGAAGAACTGCCCATCTAAAGTCAAAAGAACTTGAGGCAGCACTTTTTCAGGGGGACAAAAATCCCACTATATTTTAATCACTTTTTTTGTCCTCCACTGCCCCTCACTTAGTGCCTTGCACAAAACTGGCACTTGATGTTTGATAAATTTAACTAAAATATCCTTCTTTTACCCTCTTCAGCTATTGCCTTGTCATGTATTTATGTATGTATGTATGTATGTATATCCGTCCCTGTCTTTGCACATCCCAACTTCTTCAAATGCTGGGGTAAATCTGCTGCCTCCACTTCAACAATCCCCTCCTCTATACACACACACTTATTCCTTACATCCGATCATCTGGACTACAGGCCCACCGCTCTCATAAAAAGGACCACTCACATCTGCCTAACTGAGCATTTCCCAGTTTTCTTTTTCTGACGTGTATGCAGTCATAGATGGCATGTCCTCCAACTGCTTCAAGAACACTGAAATAACCACCATGGCCAGCCTTTCTTTGGCTCTATGAATGCAGCGGTTATATGTCCTTCTTGGCTTTTTCTCCATTTGCTCCTTTGCTCCTCTTTGGCGTCACCCATTTTTATGCGCTTTTAACCCACATTTGTCTTCCAGGTTTTGGTACCCCGCTCTAATTTTTTGTCAGACAATTGTACTTGGCAGTCCAGCATTATCTGGAAATGAAAATGTGTGACACAAAACAACCTCTACTGGCTCAAGTTACTGGTCACCACCAATTTGTTTTCCTTCTGTGCTCCTATATTGATCATTGCCAAGTCCTGACAATTCTCAAATAATCTCGTTTCTACTGTCACGATACTTAACAGACTCATCACCCCACATGCTGATTACTGTAAGTTTTCATCAGCTCATTTTAGTTACAATGAAGCCATATTGCTTGCTCCACTGTAGTTTTCCTAAATTTATATTCTTCTGCAGCTTTTAGAACAACCTCCACATTACTTATCCAAGTTGTACTCACCCATCTAAGCTCAGCTTATGTTTCACCTGTTCCTTAAAGGCTTCTCCAAACAATTTCAGTATCTAATGTGCTATAGGGCTCCCTGTATTATTCATTGGCATATATTGCCTCATAAAGGTATTGTTATTCATCTTTTTACAAATAGGAAGATCCTGACTTGCCAGAGACTGTAAGACTTTGGAAAGAAGAGACCAGTCTCAGGCCTCTTGGTACCCCTGGCACCTAACTCAGTTCCCTGAACATAGCAAGAACTCAATACAAAACTCTGATACTACTGAAAATAAAATCTTCTTTGATAGTTACTCTCCGGTTCCAAAAGCAACAGACCCATTTTACCTAAAACCAAAAGTTCCAATTTCTTAGCATTCAAGACCTTCCATAAACTAGCATCCACCTAACTCCACCCTACTGTGCAACACCATTCAGGGAACTCTCTGCCCATAACACTAGTCTATTTAGTGAGACATCTAAACCCCTGGGGCTCAGCTTTACTACTAATCAACACACACCCACAGAGTACTCTCTCATCTGTCTCTACATGTATAAAGTCTACTCATCCTTCTAAGCTAAACTCCTGCCTACTTTCTTGGTGAAGACATCCCTCATCACCCCAGCTCAAAGTAATCTCTGTCACTGTCTCTCAATTCTGATGCCACTTAAGCTCAATACCATTTATGACACTTAACAACCCAAGACAAAAAAAGACTGTTTAAATATACATATATGTGCTACATGTGTGTGCGTGCATTTGTGTATGCCACACCTTTTAATTAGAGCTATTTAAAAAATATTTCCCACAGTACCTTTGTATTTCTCACACTTAGTAGGTATGCAAACAGATTACCGACTAATATCAGTGCTGATTTTATAAACTGACGAATTTTGAGTCTATTTTCTTCCGTATGATGTTTCAATCCTTTGAATTTAAAATTAAATACAAGAAATAAAAAAAGCAAGCTGCTTGTACTGTAAGCCTTCATTTGGACACTTTAAAATAAGCAGCAATAATCTAAAATGAGTAAAATTGCTATTTTTAGTGATCGAACACATAGAACTTGGTGACCTCATATGAAAAATGCATTTATTTTTTATTGGTGGTCTTTTAATTTTTAAATTCTTAATTATGAATTATAAATGGGCTTAAATATAACTACCACTAAACTTTCCCTAAACTACTTAATAAACTAAAACTATGGTCATATGTCGATATATAGTCAAAGCTTTTAATGAGTTAAGTTTCTACAACATACAGAGTTCCCATATAATCTTTACCACCTTTCATTAATGTTAACATTTTATATAACCACAGAATTTATCAAAGCTAGGAAATTAACACCAGTTCATTGCTATTAACCAAACTAGAGACTTGATGCAGATTTCCAGTTGTTCCACAGTGTCATTTTTCTGTCTCAGAATCCAAACCAGCATACAACATTGCACTTAAAGAGGCTTTTTCATTTGTTACTACACCAAAATTACAAAATCCTTTTAAAGATTTTTATGAATGTTAACAACCAAACTACAAGCATATATATGCCTTGAACTTAAGGAAGAATAAATGAGAGGTGGCTACCATAAATTCATGTTTATTGATATACAAAATATCAAACAGAAAAATTATACTCAGGCATCCTGTAGAAAGAAGCAATTTTTATAAAGTGTTTTAAAAATATTAAACTATAAGATAAAATGAAATTAAGTCACCAAAAGGCATATGACAAAAATGTAAGAGAGATATTAAAAGATTACAGTAGGTATTAAAATGTATAAATTAATAAAAGAGACTCCTTTCTGTACTTAGTGGTCACTTTTAGGCTTCTTTGCAAATTTCCACCTTAGGAACTAGCCTAGAACTAGAGTGACAGATATTTTATAACTAATAAGGATTAGTCAATAAAACATATTAGAAACCATCTTCTTTAAATAAAAGCAGTAAGTCACCAATGGTTAAGTTAAACTTTACCTTTTTCTCTACTAAAATAAAGGCCTTAATTTATCAAATTTCAAGAATTCATTAAAATTATATTTCTATTAAGGTTTCTTATCAACAGAGGAACTCAGGATTTCCTGGAAAAGAAGTAAGGTTTCTCTAGATAGTATTCAAGGAGCTGAGAGTACCATAATCTAATGGATTGCCCTACAATAAAGTGAAAGCTTGCTGATGTTTCCCAATAGGGTTAAGTCAAAACTGTCCTCTGCCCTCTGCCCCATCTGTGTTAATTACAGAGCAATTAACCTGCAAAGATTTACTACTTTATCTTATAGTCCCACTAAGAAACATAAAACCTCTTGCTTTTTAAAGACCAAAAGGAATGGAAATGTATAATAAGAGTACACAGTATAACACAGATTTGTTACTGATGTAATTTAAAATACATTACAAACTAGCAGGTTAAATATATATGTATATATAGGCTTTAGAAGAAAAATAAAACAAAGATCAAGCTAGAGAATTAAAGGAGGCATATACTGGAGTATTAAAATAAGCATATACTATGTAACCACAGAGGAAGACTTACTGAGAAAAATATGTATCATGACAAAATTCTTCTCTCTAGCCTTCCTAGGCCTTTATTATCTTTGGGTGCCTTACTTAAAATTTAAAATAAACAAAACCCTCTCTTATTTCAAACCACAATACAAAATAAACTACTACCTTCTGTTTCCTTGATGGGCCATTCAAGAAAATAAACATTAAAATGGAGTAAACTTTAAACTTAAGCAAGTAAGTACTCCATTCAGATAATTTAATTCTAAGAAATAGCAATGACGTCTGAAAATACACAGCAGTGAAGTGACAGACACAGCCTCAATGCTGTTAATAGCTTTTTACTGGATTCTCTATAACAAAGATTTCCCTGCAGTTTTTAGTTTGGCACAAAGCACAGGAAAGGACCACTGGAGAATCAAATTCACAAGAAATATCCTTTGAAATGCTGTCTTTCTGTCAGCAAAAAAGGGAGTTCTTTTTAAATGAAGTACCCCAGCTGCGTGACAACAAGGGACTGACAAGTCATTAACCAAGCAGGAGCTAGCAAGGACAGAGCTGCAGTCACTGACATGAATTTTGGGCATTTCCAATTGAAGGCCAGGCAGCTGTTTTCTTGTTCACCCCCCACTCCAACTCTACTAGGCTATCAATAGCAGAATAATTCTCAAAAAACATGCATCATCCTTAGAAGCAACAACATCTCAGTAGCAATGAGCACACTTTGTGCTCATATTTTGGTTTCTATTAAAAAAAAAAAAAAAAGTGCAAGTGAAAGGTGAACCTGCTCTATCTTGTGCCAGAAATCAAGAAAGCTATCTAGACCAATGGATATTGTGTCAGAAGGGCAATGAGCCAACTTGAAGAGATCTCTGCTGGCAAAACTTGAGATAATTTCAGCATCATTAAGAATAATGACTTTATGCATTATAATACATTTTTTTTAAATGTTTTCAGAAATGGAGTTTTTGGTACTCTAAGAAAATAGCTGAAGCTGTGGGCACTCTGGGGCCAAGTACTAGACAGAGAATGACTCTCAGGCCAGTACCAGCTCTTAAGTTCACGGCTGGCTGGCTCCCAAGCCCACAACCATACTATTCTTCCACCAGGAGCTAGGCAAGTTGTGAGCTGCATGCTCTGAGCATGTGTGCCTCAATCCAACCAGGAAACACTGTTCCATTCTAGGAGAGAAGGGAAGACTCAGCAGACCTTGAAAGGAGCTAAAGAATAAGAGGCAACAGACTCTGAAATAGACCAGCAAGCACAGGGAAGGGCCCAGGACTGGGCTAGTATCCATACTTCTTGGCTTGTGAATACACTGTTTACTATGGACAGTTGTTCTGCTGGCCTCACTCTTGTCTTTAAGTCTGGCTGGGTGTGAGAAAGGACAGTGTGGCTGACATTTGGGAAGCACCACAATGAAGTGGCATCAGAGCCACTGGAATCCTTATCATCTATGTGAACAAGTCATTAAACATTTCTGATGCTCCATTTTTTCATGTAAAAACTGACAACAGTTAAAAATCTACCTCCCGAGCTTGCTGGGAGAATGGTATGACATGATATATATAAAATCCTTAGCACAGTGTATTAGTCCATTCTCATGCTGCTAATAAAGACATACCCAAGACTGGGTGATTTATAAAGGAAAGAGGTTTAATTGACTCACAGTTAAGCATGGCTGGTGAGGCCTCAGGAAGCTTACAATCATGGTAGAAGGGGAAGCAAACATGTTCTTTTTCACATGGCAGCAGGAAGGAGAAGCATGAGAGCCGAGTGAAGGAGGAAGCCCCTTATAAAACCAACAGATCTCAAGAGAACTAACTATCACAAGAATAGCACGGGGGATATTGCCCCACCCCTGATTCAATTATCTCCCACCCACCAGGCCCCTCCCACCACATGTGGGGTTTGTGGGAACTATAATTCAAGATGAGATTTGGTGGGGAGATAGCCCAACCATATCACACAGTGCTTGGCAAATAATAAACAATAAATGGTGACTGCTAATATTAAGGAAAGGTACCAGAAGTCCACACTCTCATTTGCACAGAGTGAGGGAGAAAGGAGAGGAGAAAACAGGAAAACCTTTTCTTTACAGAATATTAATTTGAAAGGAAAGAAATAACTTAAAATTTACTATTTCACCATGTCAAATGTATTAACTAATGCAGGACGGACTCAACCATCAATATTACAACCACTAGTTAAAAAGTTGCAGGGGAACAGGTTACTCAGAGTGTCCAGGTATCACCCCACAGATCACCTAGCTTCACCAGTATGTGATACAACTGGTAATTCACATCACCTACTTAGAATTCCTACTGAAAACACTTAACCTAAATCTAAACTTGAGAAAACAATCAGAAACAATCAGACAAATCTAGATTGTGGAAGATGCCACAAAACTGGCCTAGAATCTTCAAAATGCCAACATCGTAAAGCAAAATGGTTTGGGGTATTGTGATTTCAAAAAGAGTAAAAAGACATGACAGCAAACAGAATTTTCATATTGAATCCTGGATTGAAAAAAAAATGCTATGAAGAAAAAAGTGCTATTAAGGACATTTTGTGGACAACTGGAGAAATATGATTGTAAACTGTACTACTGGTATAGGAATGTGTTAATGGTATTGTGCTTATAACAGGAAGATGTCCCTGTTCAGAGAGGAAGCACCCCGAAGTATTAGAAGGTGAAATATGATGACTGCCTTTTACTTTCAATCAGTTCAGCCCATTCCAAAAAGTACACATGTATTTGTATGAGTATATAAACAGAGACAGAAAACAAAAGTGACAACATGTTAACTGATAAATCTAGGTGATGAGTACATTCATCATCAAAATAAAGTAAATACGTTTTAAGATTCATTCAACTTCCCTGTAGTTGTAGAGGCTGGGAAAATCAGACGTGCCCTTCTTTACAAAAGATGAGAATTCTTGCTTCAACAAATATCTCCAGAAAAAGCTAAACGTTAAGTGAATATATGGAAAGCAGCAAGAATAAAAAGAACAAAGGAAGAAACTTTTCAAGCTAAGCTTATCTGTAACTCATTTCTGATGACTTACAACAAGAGATTTACTACAGGGAGAAGACATGCATTCAGAGCAATCCAAGTAAGATTATCACTGAAAGGATGAGTTTCTCAAGCTAAACAAACCACAGATCTCTGTAGTCCTCCAAATCTCTGGGCTGGGCTTCCGGGTATGGCTAATAACAAGCAAAGCAAGCAAATCATGACATCTGTGCCAGCGGCTCCACTGTCCTAACTTGTAGTTTAACTCATGAAGTAATAATGGCAAGAAAGGAAGGGGAAAAATAAAAAACCCTGATTTATTAACTTTCCCATTAGTGATCCTGTTAGCACAATTTATGAATTGACCCAAAGTTTACTAGTAGACGTACATCTAAGCAAATTAATAACAGAAATACAATTTCCTGGAAGCTTGTTTAACTTACTTAAGGAAAATTTTTAGAGTCTTTATCATCTTACTGGTACCAATCGTTCCATTTTGTGAGTTTTAGTCTTTAAAGTCACCAAGCTAAGGACTGTACTCAGAAAAACTTTCTTTAGTTAGTTTGGAGTACTTAAAAAAAAGAGTAAAGCTGAGCCAGGCACAGTGGCATGTATGTGCCTGTAGTCCCAGCTACTCACGAGGCTGAGGCAGTAGCGTCACTTGAGCTCAGGCATTTGGCGCTGTAGTACGCTGTGGTTACACCTATGAACAGCCACTTCTTTCTTTTTTTTTTTTTTTTTTTTTTTAAGTAAAGCAGCATTTAAAAAGCCTATCTACTTTAGGTTGTTCAGTAATCCCGCATTTGATCTTAGAACATTAGAGGTGGAATGAACCTCAGATGTTATCTAGGAGGCCTGCTTTCCAAAATTTTGATCACAGTTTATATGCGTGTGTCTATGTGCATAGGTGTATGTGTCTGCTTAGAATATACACATGAATGAACAAAGTTTACCAAACATTACTATGTATAATATACTCTAATATTCTCTGTTGTCTTCTATACCCTTTGTAATTAAAAAAAAAAAAAAATTTCCACTATGACCCACTGAATGGACTTCACTGTACACTTATGAGTCTCTGGAGCTGCAACCTAAAGAACACTAATACAGCCAACACTCACATGTGTGATCTCCTAGGTGAGAGAGTCAGTGGGAGATGGTACTACCATCAAGAAATGGAGCACAAGCCTCTACCATTTAGTCCAGTGATGTACCTGCTACCCCATTAGGACCCTTTCTCAACTAGGGAGGAAAGAGTAAACAATCATTCATTCATAAAAATAAATGGAGGCAGATCCTCTGGGGAAATAACCTTTGAATTCAGACCTGCAGGATGCCAATGACAGCACCTTGCAGAGAGCTGGGAGAATCAGAAGCAAGAGAAAAGCGGCTGAGAAGATCCAGAACAAGACAGGCACTTGCTGTGACCAGTGAAGAAAAAGGAAGCCTGGTGAGAATCCAGTTAGCAATGGGGAAGTCGGGTAGAGTATGAATATATTCTGGGAAACGGACTGTGCACACTAAGGGTTTTTGACCTTCATTTAAGAATAATGAGAGCTCTAGGCTATGATGGGGTTTTGGGTTTTGGTTTTGTTTTTTAAGCTGAACTTTTAGTGGCTCTTTAACTGGTATAAATCTGGATCATAATCACTTTTTGGTTACATGTGTTGCAAATAACTTCTCCCAGTTTCTGGCTTGTCATCTCATTTTCTTTAAAGTATCTTTTGATGAACAGATGTTTTTCATTTCAACTGGGTAATAAATACTATCAATCTTTTTCTTACGGGTTGAGCTTTCTGTGACCCTTTTAAGAAAAAAAAAAAAAGTTTTCTCCTGGTTTTTTTTTTTTTTTAAACTTTTAAAGTTCTCTCTTTTCACTAGCTTCCATCACTCTCCCCACTGATCTGCTTGTCCATTCTGACAGATACAAGTGAATCTATTTCTCAGTATTTTATTCTATTTCAGTGACCTATATAAAGAGGACTAACAAGTATTTTAAGCTTGAGTGTGTAAACCAGCTTAAACTGGCCTGTATAAAGACTAATAAGTATTTTAACCTGGAATATTAAAAAATGGTAATTTTTCTGAATCTGAGAGTGGCAAAATGAAAGGCAGGAGACCAGCTAGTAGGTAATGCAGAGGGATCAAACAAGAAAATAATGAATGAGAACTTCAATTAGGGCTGTGGCAGTACAAGATGCACAGAAGGAGATGAGAAAAAGACCCGGTTATGGAAGAAGGCAAAGTGAGACTAAGGGGAGGAATTCAGGATATCCTGGAAAGTTGGAACATAAGTAACAAGGTAGATAGTCATACCATTTATTCAGATGGGCAGAAGGAGTGGCCATATGAATAGAATTTTATGTTCTAACTTTTTTTCAGATTAGAAACTTATATGTTAAATGAAGATCAGCAGAGTGAAAAAAAAAAATTAAAAACCACACATAATCCTACCAGCCAAAGAAAACTACTAATATCATGGTGAGTCTACCCAGTATTTTTTTAATCCATGTTAGCATTTTTAACAAAAATAACATCAAACTACCTTGTGGTTTAACCTGTTTCTTCTTTTCCTATATACCATGTACCAAGAACATTTTCCCTAAGCAATACCTTGACTACATCATTTCTAACAGCTACATAGTATGCCATTGTACAGATACCTGAGTTCACTTAAGTAGTCCCCCAGTATTGGCTGTTCAGGTTCGTCCCAATATTTTGATATATATGTCATGACATTAACATAGAAATATATATACATATAGAAATATATATATAGTCATACACCACAAAAATATATATATAGACAGAGAGTCATATACCACTTAACGGGGATATTCTGAGAAATGAGTCTTTAGGCAATTTCATTATTGTACAATTATAGAGTATATCTGATGATGGTATAGCTTACTACACACATAAGCTATGCAATATGGCCTATTAACTGTAGGCTACAAACCTGTACAGCATGTTCCTGGACTGAATATTATAGGCAACTGTGTCACAATAGTACTTGTGTAACTAAACACATCTAAACACAGAAGAGGTACAATAAAAATACAGTATAAAAGTTACAAAATGGTACACCTATATAAAGCACTTATCATAAATGAAGCTGGCAAGACTGGAATTTGCCATGAATGAGTCTGTGGCGAGTAAATGTGAAGGCCTAGGACATGAATGAACACCACTACATACTTTACAATTACTCTGCATTGCTACACAAAATTTATTTAAAAAGTAATTTGCTATGGTGTTATGACAGCTACACTTTCATTAGGGAATAAAATATTTTCAGCTCTATATTATAATCTTATGAGAGCACTGTCATATATGTGGTCTGCCTTGACTGAAATATCATATGGCATGTAACTATACATCTGAGTTAAGGTAGTTCTCTGCAAGGAACAGAAAACCCAAAATTTGCCTGAATTTTTTTTTAAAGGGAATTTTATTTCTCACACTACAAGTCCAGGATTGGATGGATGACTTAACATTATCAAAGCCCTGGGTCCCTGATTCACGTAGGCTCCCTCATATTCCATCCTCACCCATCACAAGATGGCTGTCACAGCTACGCAAATTACCTCATGTCTTCATAAAACCATATTAAAATGCAGAAAGCAGGATTAATTCTCTCTCCATGGGTTTCTGTTAAGAAGAAAACTACATCTCTTTGTATCTCACTGACCTGAATAGGGTCACATGCCCACAGTTCATCTGTAAGGAAGGCTAGAAAGAGCACCTGGAATGCTTTGGCCTTCATAGCAGAAGGTAGCCTCTGCCTGCAAGGAGAACTAACAAACGAAGCCTGCCTAGACATCTATCTTTGCTCAGAGGCCATTCTGAAGCTATAACCTGAAAGAAACCCAAGAACAACCTCTGAGCTTTCAACCCAAGTAGATCGCAACTTAAAACTGCTTTTTCCTCTCAACAGTTTCGTCTCCCAGATATTAATTTGTGCAGAGCTGTGTCTACAATTGCTTTGAGTCAACCCAGAAACACTCTAGGGAAATAAAGAAAAAAAGCAACATTACTGCCACTTTGCTTTGGGACCATAGTGGCACTGCCCTTGATGGTCACAGAAGACAAACTGAGCAAAGATAAACACTCACCATTTTTATGAATCTACCAAAAGAAAAAGCATGACACTCACAAGCGGCACACTAGCCATGGAGCTGCCTTAAAAAGGATTCAAGAATACCATTTTGAGTTTTTCTTAAGAGGTGGAGGTCAAAGGCATAGTTACCTCTAACTAGTTAAAATAATTTTAAGTTGGCAGTATTACTATATCCCATGAAATATTTGCTTTCACAAGTCAGCAGACAAGGTTCTCTCAAGATGGAGAAATGGAAGTAGAGAAGAAGTACACGGCTTATCATAAAGCAATGAAGTAAATTCAAAGATAGGCCTCCCCACAAAATAACGGCGATCCCCATGAGTTCTAAATTGTTTACCCCTTTGTGGCCTTCACCACCAGTCATGTCCCCTGCCTCATCTACTACTGCCTGCGATTAGAATACCAACAACAGTTCTTAATCAAGAAACCCTCCCATGTAAACTCCTGATTTCCAAGTTTCTGAACAACCACCTTACAATGTGTCCTTACGCTGCTACGAGCAAACACTTTTTCTGTTTACATGCACCTCACATGATATTTTACTATTTCATATAAGGATTTTGCACAGCCCTATTCTAATAAGGCATGGGTTCAAACTTGTTCATGTCACAGACCCTTTGTAGACACTATTCTCCAAAAACTATACATACTCCACTCCCACACGCCCCCACATCCCTAACACACAATTCTGCAAACATTGCAGGCAGCTAATTGACAGCCCAATGCCCAAGCATGAAATTCCAGAAGATCCAAGGCCACTGGGTTAAAACACTGCCTTAATAGCTGTGTTTATAACAACTTTCAATTCTTGTACATAGGAGTAAGATACAACAGACAGGAAGCAACATCGTATGAGTCAAGAGTATCCAACCGATCTGTGGAATTAATATAACTCAGACAATTTAGGCTAACCACTTGGTATGTGCACCCGGCATACCCAGTTTCCATTTTCTTTCCAACGCTGGGCTCTGGTTGGACAATCCTATCAGTGGATCTCAAGATAAAGAGATTATTGATCCCAGTGTGAAAGAAAGAACAGAGTCAAGAGAACAAATAAGAGACAAGTATGGCATAATGGTTAAACGTGTGAGCTCGGAAGTCAGGTTGAGTTTGGATCCCAGTTCTGCCACTCCTCTTTGTGTGGCCTTCAGAAAACAACTCACCTCTTCAAAGCCCTGGTTTCATTATTTGTAAAGTTGGAACAGTATTTCCTTCCACATGGGGTTGAAGTGAAGATTCGACAAAATAATGCATGTAAATGCTTAGCACGGTACCTGACACAGAGCAAATATTCTGTAACTTTTACTATATTTAGTTACCTTTTTCAGGAAAAAAATACAAGCCTAGGGAGGCAAAGAACCTAGAAAAATCACTGTGATACAAAAGGACCCCAAGTTTTAAAATAAAAGTCCATAATCATCAAAACAAATAGGCTTATACAATCATTCAACATCAGACTAAACAGCACTTTAATGGCTATCAGCTCCAGTCCTGCATTTTACAGATAAGAAAACATAAATGAAATTCCTAATATCATACAATAAGTGAAACCCAGAACTGTGAATTTTCTACCAGTCCATGTGCTTCCTTCTCTATCTTGGCTCAAAACTGTAAGAGGAATATCCAAATGAGAAACTATTGAGTACAGTATTTAACAAACATCTATTGAAAATTATTATGAACAAATTACTGCACATTTATTAAACAAACAGTTACTGAATATATATCATACAACTATCTACTGAAAATTATGAGATACCTATCGTTCTAGGCTTCATGGCTATAAAAGTGAATCAGATTTCACCAGCTAGTCAAAGGAAAGTGACGCACAACAAATCAATAGTAAGTGCCATGAGGAAAATAAAACAGGATAATGGGACAGAGAATGAATTAGAAGCAGCTCTATGTAAAAAGAGTGCCAGCCAAGGAAGTCCTTCCTCAGGAGATAACATCTGAGCTGACACACTGAAAAGGGGCATAAGGAAGATCACTCTCAGATCTAGAGGATGGGCAGTCCACAGGACAAAGGAGCTGATGCACAAACCCTCAGTTGAAATCACATTTGGAGTGACCCAGGGACAGAAAAAAAGGGCCAATGTGACTCAAGCACAGCTGAATGAAGAACATGAGTGGTATGTGACAGCAGAAAGGCCGGTGAAGGAGGGGTCAACTCATTTAGAATCTTGTAGGTCATGGTTAGAATTTCAGACTTTTTTCTAAATAAAAGGGGCAGCCATCAGGTTTTGCAGAATTTTTCATTTGCTTTTTTTTTTTTCTAATATATTTTTTAGAAATGAAATCCTGCTGTTGCCCAGGCTGGTCTTGAACTCTTGCGCTAAAGTGGTCCTGTAACTTCAGCCTTCCAAGTAGCTGGGACTACATACAGGCAGCGCCACCACACTCATTGTGGTTTTAAGCAGAAGACCAATAGATCCTATTTCTATTTTATAAGAAGGTCACTCGGGCTGCTGTGTGTAGAATGAAATATACAAAGACAAATGCAGAAACAAGGTACCCTATCAGGAGGAGCTGGAAGAGTCTTGCTAAAGACATTATTTGGACCAGGGGGAAATAGAAATGCACTCAACCTTGAGAGAAATGTTAGGAGGCAGAGTAGACACCATTGAGCTTAGATCCTTTCCCTTCATCCATCAGCCAGTCTTTAGGATACCGGTGATAAAGACCTGAAGTGCTGAGGAGTACTGCAAAGGGCAAGTAAGAACAGAAAGAACAAGCGCAAAATGGAATGGAGAATATCAATAATGAAAGCTATAGTCATCAAGACATGTGACACTAGCAAAAGAGTCAGCAACAGTTGATTGGAGCAGTCCAGAAACAGATCCATACATATACAGTTAATTGATTTTCAACAATGGTGCAAAGACAAATCAATGGAGAAAGGATAGTCGTTTTCAACAAATAGTGTTAGAAAAGCTGAATCCCTGTCCATGTGGGGGTAAAAAAAACCAAAAACTCAACTTAATGCACATATCATACAATAAACAAAAATTAAACTTAATAGGGGCCTAAATGTAAAACTTCTACAAGAAAACCTAGAAGAACATGTTTGTGGTCTTGGGTTAAGAAAGGTTACTTACAGACAACACCAAAATTAAGTCCATAAAGGAAAAAAGTGCATATGTTGAACTTTGACAATGTTAAACTATAAACTGGGAGAATTACAAAATACATAAAAAACATATCCAGAAAATTAAAGAACTCTTAAAACTCAGTAATAAAATAAAACTGACTCATGAAAAAAAGAGGCAAAGATTTGAACAGATATTATATCAGAAAAGATTCAGTGATAACAAATAAGTATACAAAAAGACACTTAACATAATTGTTATGAAAATGCATTAGAAATGCAGTAAGTACTACCATGCACCTATTAGGATGGCTAAAAGAACCCCAGACAAACCTATAATTCCAAATGCAGAAAAAAATGTAGAGGAAACGTTTTCTCATGTATATTCTATTAGTGAAGCTGCAAAATAGTAGAATCACTTTGAAAAACAGTACGTCAGTTACTTGGAAAGTTAAACATACACTTATCATATGATTCAGCAATCCAACTTCTAGGTAATACACTCAAAAGATATAACTTACATTCACTTATTTAAAATATCCATATAAGAATGTTTCTTGGGGCTTTATTCACCCACCTGTCCTTTAAGGAATGAGCAGATAAACTGGTATATCCATATAATAGAATATGATTCTGCAATACAAAGGCACTAAATACTGATATGAACAACCACATGGACAAACCACAAATGCCTTATGCTAAGTGAAGAAGAAGAAAACTCAGAAGGTCACATGATATATAATTCCATATATATGACATTGTCAAAAAGGCTCACTTTGGGGAAAAAAACATCTTCAGTTGTTGTTAGGGGTTGGGATAGAAAAAAATGGCTACAAAGAGTAACAAGGGATTGGGGTGGGGGAATTATGCTGTATCATCATTGTGGTGGCAGTTACACAATTTTATTCGGTTGTCAAAACTCAAAGATCTATACCCTGGAAAGGGTAAATTTTACTTTTTGTAGATTATGTCTCAATAAATCTGATATAAAGGAATAGAGAATATCAATAATAAATCTCTGAATTCCTAATCCCAAATATCTGAAACAATATCTGCAAATATTTAAAAAAATACAAATGTGTAAATGGATGCAGCCTCATTCTTATGTTTTTCTATTAACTGTTTCTCTTTACTCTGTTATCCATGGAAACCAGTTTTATTGAAATTTAAATGTGTTAATGAAAAGTTAATTATGTATAGTGCAATATAATACCAGAAAGCTTACAACTACCAAAATTTTAATAGAATGATTTAAATGTAACTTGAGGATCATTTCAGAAGACAACTTAAAATATCACTCAAAATGAAAATAAAATAGGCCCCTTTAATAGGATATTGGTTAAAGTACTCAAATATTTACTGAATAATGAATGAGTAGATAAATAACTCTTACTATTCACTAAAGAGTTCTAACCTTTTCAAAAAAGTCTTAAGGACAACACTTAAGGCCACAAATACATTTTGGGGTAGTAGGATCCCCAAATTGGTTTCTTAGCGAGCTTTGAGAATAGGCAACAAAAGTCCTTAAAAACCTCACCTAAGTGCCTGACATTCAACCAGTCATTAACCCTTTAGTTGCTTGTTTGGTGTGAGACTGCCTCTCACAGCCCGTGCCTCTTCCCTCCCTCTCAACTTTGAGGGGAACGAAGCAGTCCGACACCACAGGAAAAAGGTCTCTGACTGTATGAAAGTTGGTGATGCTGTGTGTAGAAACACTGCTGGCAGGAAATCATCAGAGAATTACAAAAAAGGACACACAAAACCAAACGAAAACAACCTATAAAAAGAGGTAACACTCTGGAACTGCAAGCTTGCAGGTTGTCTTATTCTCTGTTTTAGTCTGTTTTCCTCAGACCTCTGCACAAGCTCAGCCTGCTAAGCTCTATGGATCTGGGAAAGCCACTTTCTTCTCAGTGGAAGCCAATGCCCACATCCCTCCTCAGATACATCTACCCAGACACATTCTGCAACTCTTGTGGCACTGTACTCAACTCTACAGCATGGAAGTGCATTCACTGGGGGAGAAGGAAAGGATGGCTCAGCTCCAAACAGAAAGAAAAAACCATAGCACTGCTGGCTAGTACCAATTTTGGCAATGAGAGGACAGACTGGCTTCTAGAAATTTCTCCCAGAGAAGCTTTGTTATAGAAAATAACTGAGAGAACATCACAAGCACAAATCAGAAATCCTATTCCTTACCTAGTGTTTTTTGGGCGTCTCTGAAGTGCAGGCAGAGTTTTAAAATTACTTAAATATATGAGAGTCTTTGTTATGAGAGAAGGGAAATTACTGCCTCTTAGAGCCTCATCAAACTGCAGCAGAAAGATTAGATTATGAATACATCATTCAATAATGTAGTCCCCTGCTCCATGGTAAATGAACCAGTTTAGTAAAGAAAAAGGGTGAGGGGCAAGCATACTCACAGAAGATAAAGAAGAATGTGATGTAAAGCTGCTTTGGTTTTCCTGCCATCATTTGATGAGAGCAGATGAGTAAAGCCCTCCAAGTACAAAAAACAGAGTATATCTTCAAGCCAGCCCCTTTCCCCATTGTGCAAGCTGTGTGTGTACACAATGCAGCCAATGGCCAGCATATTTTATAAAGCCTTTAAGCTCCAGGTACACTATTCAGTAAAGACAGTAACAAAGCTGAAATAACAATCTCTGATAAATCTATTTTATAGTTCATTTTAAATTTCATTCTGTATTACATACATCTAGAAATACCAACAGTAATCAGCTGCAAGAAGCAGAACAAGACAGAGAAGCTTACCTGTAAGTTTACTAAAAAATATTTTAAAAGTAACATGAAAGCTGAGTTGTACAGCTGAGCTGTTAAAGACTATGTTTTCCGCACAGAACTCACATCAGAAAAGGAGCCGTGATTCTAGTACACAACTACAAATACCTACCTACCTACACTGTAAAGCCCCCTTAAGTAGCTTGAGGCCTATGAAATCAAATCCTAAGTGTCTGTGAGGAAAGCGGAGGGACAGGGCTTGGCTGCAGGTAATTTTGAAACAATCACACAACAGGAGTAGGGGCCTACAAAAAGTGAACCATGGGAAGAGGAAAATTCCAAATAAACATGTATTGTCTAGCCTATCACTACTGTGGGCAACTGAAGCTCCATCCTACGGCAACCTTTTGTGTAGTAGTATAGAAGGCATCTTACAGGTGTCCCCCCAGGAGAGTGCAGGGAGCATTCCACTCACTCTGTTTCCCTGTGGGGTTCAGGGTTACCCAATGCGGCCATAATTCCTGCACTCTTCCTGGCTGTGCATGTGGAAGTGAAAGGTGGAGTCCCACAAAGGTCTCCCACAAAGCACTGTGGGGAAGCAAGCACTTCACAGTGTGGCTGACTGGAGGTGCTGTCAAGCTGTGGGACGCATGTTGTACTGGCAAGGGCTATACAGAAAAAAACTGAGGGCTACACCGTGGGCTCACGAAGGAGAATACCTTGGTAAAAAACGTGAGGTCATATTTTTCCACTGAATTTCACGTTGTGTGTTACTGGAGGCCATGTATCCACAGGGGTATGCTTCCTGCACTTGTGATGTAAGGGAGAGAAGCACACACAAACACATTTTTATATATACCTGCACATTTATATCTTTCCCTTTCTGCCTAATGGCTAAATTGTTTAAAAAGAATACAAGGAAAATGACCACGGTGGCTAATCCAAATGACTTTGAAAGTTAAAATAGCAGTCTTGGTATCTATAACGGAAAAGGAGAAACATACATTTTTAAACAGTTATACTGCAAGACCCTCTCTTGCCAGGATTTCAGTGTAGAATACACACACACACACACACACACACACACACACACACACACACACACACACATTTAAGGTTCAATCATATGACAAGGACAAGAAAACAAAATGCTAAGTGGGGGGAGGACCCCAAAGGTATTGTCTTTCTTTTTTTAAACTAACTCAAACACATAGGATGGTAAAGGCAATGTCATTTAAATCATTTCCTTAGTGATACAAGTAATATTTAAATAGATTTAATAGTGCTGCTCCAAACCAATGAATTATGGGTTTAAAACCTATTAAAATGTAATGTTTTTTTCCTGAGCTGAGAGGAAAGAGATTTAAATCCACTGAATTTTAATATTTCAGCTTGAGCTGCAGGAGGTAGAGAAAGTCCAAATGAACTATTCCATCAGCACCATTCAAGCATGAACATTTTAATCAGTTTTACTTCCTTGGAGTTCTCTAACACAGTTTACGCTGTCATTCTGAAAGCACTTAACACAGAGAGTGTGAAAAACCACCAAGGCTTGTTATTGCCTTCACAATTGATGGCAAATAATTTTGCAGACTTCCTATCATTAAAATGTCACTGCTAAAAATTGAGGTTCAGCATTTCTTGTGCTAAACTACAATTCCTACAACACCATGGCATACCTGTTTCTTAAGGGTTTTTCAGGGGTAAGGGGTGCTTTTTTCCAAATGCATACATTTCTATCATTTTTTTGCTTCAGAGTTAGGTTTAAAAAGTGGGTTGGGTGTTTCCAGAGGAACCACATTGTCTATTTTTATAAGCCAAACATTTTCTTTTCCACTATTCACACTGACTAAACTTTTTTTCTTAATGGTAGTTTCTTTGGTGAAATTCTTATGAGGTTCCAAGTCAGCCTCCTTTATTAAGCATAACCACATTCACACAGCATGTACTGATTATATCGTATAATGGATTTAAAAAGCATTTTAAGATAGTCAGATGACTCAATTTAATAATACAGGAAATGAAAACATCATTTCCAATTAGATCATATTACTGATTTAAAACTACAATTTGTGTGTTGTTCCAACAGTGTGATCTCGCAGAGATTCTAATTTAAAAACACAGTGGCTAGCAAGACACATGACAAAATCAAACGAGATCCATAACATTCCCCTGGCCCATCTGGGGGAACCTGGGGAAGGCCTGAAGGAAAGGTGTAATACCGTCAATTCAAAACAAAACACAAAATAGCAACTACGGAAAACAACACAGGACTTTTCCTGGTTTTCTTCCTTATAAATAAAAGATAAATGATATTTAACTTACTTCAGTCTACCAACAGTTTTAAACTGAACATGACCTGTGAAAGAAATCATTATAACTGTGTTTCATTCCATTAAACACAACTAGCTTATTGTCAAGAGAACAGCCGCCTCTCCAGGTTTCAGGCTCACTTCAGCATTTTGCATTTAAACTGCATGGATCACTGGTTTGGCTCATTTACCAATGAAGGTAGAATAATATTGCAGAGTTAAAAAGGTGCTTCATCAGATTTCATTAAATCTGGGAACATTTGCTCTTGTCTGGATGGTGTGCATACATATCAAATAGACACATATGTAGTAATAAATAAATGAGGGTCTGCAGGGGTTTAGATGGGTCTTCGCCTCTCAGAGGAAAACTGTCATTCCTTCAGTGTAGAAAATCACTGCTGACTACATTCGAAAAACCAAGTAACAAAAATCTAAAACTGGCTCTTCATTGTTTTTGGTAGTGGTTCAAAATACCACCACCTTATCCAGCCATCCATGCTCAAAGCACAGAGAACAGCAAGTGCCTTTAAAATACCGCAATGTTCCAACTCCAAAAGCCACTGGATGCAAGGCACTACCATGGCTAAAAAGACAAAGAGAATCTCAGTGGCAAAAATTCATCAAGTGAGTTTGTAACTGAGCTCTTTTCTTCTCACTTGGTTTGTGGTTCCCTAAAACTGTTGGGTTTGTTTTCCTATTTCTATAATCTATTTTCCAGAATAGTCAGATTATGTGATTTCTGATTCCATTTTCTGTTTGGATACCAAGAGTTCGGAACTCCCATCAGATCCTACTATGTCATGTGCCGCTCTGATAGCACACAGTGCCGCTTTGACAACATGTATTGCTGAGTTAGTTCTTTGAATAAGTTTTAAGTCACAAAATTAAATTAGTTTTATTTTGATAATTAAATGCATATAAACACAATATGTCAGTAACCTGGCTGCAGTCTAATAAATCCTCATTCCCCTGACAAAGGCAATCTGCCATTCCATTCCAAATAAAATATATAAAAATGAAATAAATATAAAACAATATTAAAAATATTCTTGATGTGATGTAGGGAAGGGAACTTGTTATGATTTTATATCTTCCCTCATACTAAGCAACATTCAACACAAAAACAATGTGTTTTTTATTTAGCTTAATCTCTCCACTGTATTAAAAGACTCAAAAAAGAAAACATAATAATAATAACACGTTCTGTTTTCCTAGAAATGGCTGTCAATCAGACGTAAGGCAGGGTGGCTATCTGTATTTTAGCCATTCATACAAACAGTAAACACTAAGCTAAAAATGATCCAGCAACCTCTCCTCTCAGGGATTACTCTGCACATTCTCTCCATGTTAAACAGTTCAGACAGCAGAGAAATGCAGGTTCTATCCCTTCTGACTCCTGGAAGATTTGATAACAAAAATATCCACTGTGAGTACAACACCTGCACTTGTACACGAACTTCAAGTAAGCACAGCTGGTTTAAAATAAATAAATAAATACACACACTTAATTTTAAAATTAAAGCTCTCTCAAATTTAAAAAACTTAATATACTGCTGTTTCCTGGAGTTTCTGGAAACAAAAAGCAATTGTGAAATATATTCATCTCTACTATCCGTCCCTACTCCCACCCAGCACAGAAAACGTATGACAAACATTATTCATGATTCTACATGGCTTCTTCTGATTCAGCCTCTTCTTTCCAAGGCGCACTTCGGAGAAGATAAAGGTCACTCTTTTCCATTCACTACGTCTGCTAATTTCCTACCAGATTTTTTTTGTTTTTTTTTTTTTTTT
>NW_016107465.1:5436796-5489141 GCF_001604975.1 Cebus imitator | reverse complement strand
TCACTCAGCAATTTGAATTTTAATGAAAGTAAATGAAATAATTAGCATTTCAAAGTGTGTTTGATACACTGACAGGAAAAAAAAAAAGACTTTTGTGTATAATCTATACACAAAAGTATTTGGGAGGGGACAGAAAGAGGAAAATACAGTTGTAGTGTCTCCATTAGAATAACCCAAGGAACTGCTTGTACAATCAGCATAAACAGAGAGGTGAATATGATGCTCTTTACAGCTACAATTTCTCGCCTTTATTATTATTTCTAAGTTTCAGCACATAATTTTATTACCTGCTACATTAATCTGAGAAAAAATATATATACATAAGCAGAGTTGAAGTGACTGCCCAAACCCATGAATTCCAGCACAATTTCTATGCAACATTAATGCCACTATTGCCAAGAAGTATTTTCTAAATTGGCCACTGATTTTTTTAAAAAGTGTAATTCATCTACTATTTCTACTTCAAATGAACACTAAGCCGTAAGAGCCACTCATGACAGGGGGAAGAAGAGTAAGTAGAGGGGGAGATGTGAAAACACATCTCACTGAAAACGACAGTAAGATATTCTGTGTGATTATTTGAGCAAAGAGAAAAGAAACCAGGTCATTTTAACATCAGGGCAATCTATGTCTCTTTTTTTGGCCTAGGTTAGCTACAGAAGCTGACTGCAAAGAAAAGAAATATTATGAAAAAGAGCTATCTAGTCTCCTTGGAGGAGAGTTTTCATGAACACATCAACTTAAATTGGTGAGAATGTGATCCAGCATTTCTGAGGCAGCCATCAAATTTCACAGGAGATTGAAGGCAAAGTGCTTAATTTCATTTTGTAGTCATCTATTGCTTTTTGCCCCTTTGGCAGAACAAAATGTAAAAAGAAAGAGCGAGAGAGCCGATGACAAACACTAAGTTCAGAAGTTCAGAGCTAAAATGGAAAGGCCACGTACCCCAATGATGGCGTTCAGTTCTGCCATGGTCACCTGCTTGGCCCGTTCCACAGCCTGCACCACTTGTTGCTGGTGCTATAAATGAAGATCAGAAACAGAATACAATTATTTGTTTTCTACTCAGTCAAGAACAGCTTTTCCTAACATGTCCTCTAACTTCAATTACATGCAAAACAGCATTCGGGGGATCTCCAGATTTCCAATACAAGTTTGAGGTGATGGATGACTAGATGTCTAGGGTACATCTGGGTCTACAAAATTGAGGAGTCACTGGGCATCCAACTGCAGGTACCATCTCGTGACCCCATGAAGAATGCTCCTTTACAACAGCTTAAATTTCACTTTCAAGTTATGGCACACTTTGACCACACATCTGCTATCAGTACTAACAAAAAAAACACGACCCATCCCACTTGCTTTCTTTGTACCCACTACCTTTTCTCTTTGCCATCTACATTAAAATTTTTAAAAATTACTTCCTGGAAGTGATTATTTTTAATTTTTCTCCTGATTATTTGTTAGCGTAGACACTGGAAGGACATACAGAATACAACATACATGTTTCTTCTGAAAACGTGCAAATTATTCGTGTTTTAACTCCTATCATGAAGGGCTGCATATTTAAAAGAGATCAAAAATGTGGAATTCAAGTTTAAGAACTTCAGGTATTTCTTTTAAATCCAACAGAAAAACTAAAGCCCACAAAAGTTTAAGATAAAAAAGTATTTTTTAAAGAAAAACTAGGATGGACAGTGCAGGAAAATCCCTCCATCCAAATTCAGTTCCAGTGAGAGTAAGAACTGATGTTAGCAATTTTTGTAACAGAAAAAGTAGCACAGAAGTCTCTATATGGGGGCACTCATTTATATCTAGACAACAGAAGTACTTACAAGAATTACCCCATTTCCAAATATTAAATAAATATTATTTCCCATTAAATACATTTGACTACTCTAGTATCTACAGTCAATTTTGGTTTAAAATCAGTCTTACTGGGTTCCTTTCAACTCAGTTTAGTGAATGAAGAACCAAAGGAACTCCACTGTGAAACAGGCTCTCCTCTGTATGCCTGAAGAGTTTTATTTTGGCTAATCTCAGTTGAGAAATTTAGCTAACTTTCTTCACTTATTTGAGGAAAATATGAAGCTCAACTACTACATTGCTTAATACATACAAAGAGCTATCAGTTCAATGTGGAATTCTCTGTGAACCACCTGGTCCCCATTCCAAAACCCTCAAATATACAGTTACTGAGATTACCCAGGGTGACCACTATTTCCACCTCTGAGCTGTGTAAGGGAAGCGGGGAGGCCACCTGGAAAAGGAAACTGCTTTACATTAATTATCTACAATGAGATGTTTTTACTCTTGGTTTCCTAATAGAAATGTTTATTTTGTGTCTATGACTAACAGAAAGAAAAATTCCAAATAATAGACCATCCAATCTTAAGCTTTTAATAGACTCTGACTATTAAACTATATACTTTTTCATTTTTTTTAATTGTAGGCATTTCAGTTTCAAAGCAGGGGCTTAAGAAGCAATCCCAAAGTCTATTTACAGATATGTCCATTCCATTCTCTTACTCCTTATAATACTTGCCAATGTGGAAGAAAAAGTTTCTATCAAGCAAGTAAAACTCTTAAGGGATTGTGAAAATAATAGAAGGAATAGAAGGGCATAGTCAATAAAATGGCCAGTAACTCTCATTTCAGGTTCCCCTTAAGCCAACCTGACCATGTATGTATACTGAGCACTTACTGTGTGCCAAACAGAGCTCATGTTCACATTTTAGACAATTTGATTTTCTGGGTGGTGAGAAATGGCAGTACTTGGAAGACGGGGAAAAAAAAGTAGGACAGAAATGTTTATGGGATTTTCCACCTTTTTACTCAAACAATGGCTGATTAAAACTTCAAAATAACTGAAACAAAGGACCACACTTAGTCACATCCACCAGGTATCATTCATTCTACTCACGCATTCGTTCATTCAACAAAAGTTTTAAAGCTCTTACTCTGCCATTTCTCCATATTATTGAAATATCATCTGTAAGTATTCAAAGAACAGTTCCATGAGACAGAGAGATGAAAAATACATCCACTTAGTGCCACTCTGCCATGAAGACTTTAAGATACTTTTTTTTCACCACTTGTTTCATAAGCTAGATTCCAATTGCTAAAATAGGGCAAAATGCCTTAGGCAGCAGGGGATAACTTTCTGCGTTGGCATTAAAATCAAGCACATTTTTTGAGAAAACCGGAAGCATACACCAGTGAGCCATAACTCTGACAGCCTAAAGAAACTCCTGCTATAAAGCTAAAATGACAGTGGAAGTCATGATTCAGCTTCTCCTTTTTGATGGCAATGGCCACGGGCTGATATAGTATCTGAACTTTACCTGCAGTTCGGAATTCTACTTCCCTATTTCTGCTTACAACCAGTGAATCATTCACTGTTTAAGGACCTTTTGAATAGACGCTCCCTAAGGCAAACAATGCCTCCTCCCCTATGTGCTCTGAAAGCTCCAGAAACACCCTAATATATTAGCTCACTCAGCCACACCATGTAACATTACACCACAGCCTGAGGAAGCACCCACCAGGGAAGGTGAGAAAATTAAAACTCAAACAGAAAGAAGGGGCAAAACATTACATACAAAAGAGAAAGATGAACACACAAGGAAGCCCAAAGTACTCCTGTAAACTGGCCCAGGTGGCATTTTTTTTTCTGTTTTCGGGTTTTAACAAATAAGCTCTCACTCAGAAAATACAGCGTTTTTCACATCTTCCTAGAACTACGAGGGCTGTCCCACTATGTCTGCCTTGTCTTCCACTTTCCCTCCCCTCCTCAATCTGTCCTCTCTTCCCACTCCGCACACATCTCATTTCCTCCTCTACTTCCTGCTTGTTCCCTCTGCCACCAAGCCAGCACCAGAGTGGTCCAGCCAATCTGCATAAAGCAACAGAGTTGTCATCTTTCTTATTGCTCCGGCTGCTCACTCAGATGCAAGTGTCCTGTTTGAATGTGCCACCAGTACCACCAAATGAAATGCCACTAAGAACATATTAATAAGGCAAGGATAAGGGAGGGGGCTTCTAACTGGGATTTTGAAGAGATCAAAAAATGTCCAATTATTTATTCTTTTTTTTTCATCTTCTAAATTGATCTTCATCTATACACTAATATTTTTGAGTGTTTTTATTTGCTTATTTTCCTATCTGTCTACTTTCCAGAGCCCTTCTGTCCAATATGATAGCTATTAGTCATATGTGGTAATTTAATAACATCTTCAATGTTGGAATTATTATTTAAATTATTTATTCTTTGAAATACTGTAATTTACCATTTAAAAAAAATTATAAAAGAAAAACCCTTAGATTGTGGTGATGGTTATATGACTTTGTAAAGTTACTGAAAAGTACTGAGCCACACACTTAAAATGAGTGAATTTTATGATGTGTAAATTATACCTCAGTAAAAAATAATTTTTAAAAAATACAGTGACTTAAGTAATACAAACATGGTTGCAGGGGGAAAGGGCCAGTAAAATGAAATTCTGTACATTAAATCACTTGCCTTACTTCCATTATCACAAAATTATTTTTGGCATTTGTTCAGAAAAAGTATTAAAATATTTTTTTCTATAAGAGAATAAAATAATACAAGCTCGTAAGTCCAACAAAGCCTGCTAAAAAAAAAAATGGACCTTAACAAACCAGCAATTTGTGTATAGTAAGTGTTTAATGTATATTTCTTAGAGGGTATTATGATGAGCATACCTGCCATGCCAATGTTTTAGAGCATAGCAACAGATGCAGTACTTCTAATAAAAAACAAGACACCTTAGAATTTAAAAAACAAAAACAAAAAAAAAACTCACCCTAAGGAATAAACCAAACAAAAAGACAAAACGTTGATTACTGTTGATGTTTTGTATGGGTACTTGTAGGTTCACTACATTCTCCCACTACTTTTCAAATATGCTTCAAAATTTATAAATTAACATTTTTTTAAAAAAATTTAAATATACTCCCCCTATTGATAGGGGTAGTGAAGGCGTATAAGGGTAGAGATAGGTATAAAATGAACTAGGATTCTCATAATGAACAACATTAATTAAAGTCTCCAACATGTGGAGATACAAAAGTAAGACCAATGGCCCTGCTTCTCACAGAACTCAGATGCAGAGCACATCTTCTAACAGAGAAATACAGGACATAAAATACTGAGAGAAGTTTTAGGAGGAAATGGCCAGTGCACTTCTAGGGGCATCAGGGAAGCCTTTGTTTGTTTGTTTTTTTCATTCATTCATTCAAATATTTATTAAGCACCTACTGTGCACCAGGCACTGTGGTAGAAAGATACTGAGGTTAGAGTAACGAACAAGAACCACAGTCCTTGATCTCATAGAATTTAAACTCTACCAAGGAAAACAGTCAGTGAATTAATACTCAAAAGGCTCCATAATTACAACTGGAGGATAATTTCCATAAGAAAATTACAGAATGGTATGCAATCATTTAACAGGGAAATATCCTAATGTAATCTTGGGACTAGGGGAAGATTCCCTAAGGAAGTTGACCTGACAACTGAGACCTGAAGGATTTCCAGGAATTCTATAGATGAAGAATGAGAATAAAAGAATTTCAGGCAGAGGGAAGAGAACTGTATAGGAGCCTTAAATGAAAAGGAGCTTGTCTCTATAGAAAAGGAGCAAGAATGTCCATGGAGCCAAAAGAGGAGAACAGGTAGGGAATACAGCTGCAGACATGCCTAGTACAATTTTATGGGGCCTTCTTGGTATGACATGACACATAAGCAAAAACACTTTAAAGTGGAAAGGGTGTGCACACAAAGAAAAACAAAGGCAAACGGATGAAGACACGAGTGTAGCCTGGGAATGGTTCAAAGAACCAAGTATTAATGGGAAATGAATTCTGGCAAGACAGAAGGAGGCCACACAGTGAAGGGCTTTGCATGACATGCAAAAAAGTTGGACTTTATCCTGGTAGGAAATGAGACATTATTTAAAAAAATTTTAAGCAGCTGCCTGCTATCAGTTCTGCATTTGAGTAAGATGGATCTGGAAACAGTAAAGAAGGTGGATGGCAGAGAGGTAAAGCAGATTGAAGGATGAACCGTTAGAGGGCTGCAATATTCTAGGGTGAAAGATACTTAGGCCCAAACTTGGATCAAATGCCCTTTGGCTAACAGGAGCCATTAGCCACATGTACTTAAGAAGCCACTCAGAAATTCAGAATTGGAAAAGGCCTTTAGAGATCATGAAACCCAGGTGCCAGAAGTACCCCAGGCACTATTAACAACCAACCAACCAACAAAAGATTCTCCGCATATCCAAAAGCATGCATTTCTAACATCTCCAAAAGCATGCATTTCTAAACGCTCTCTGGGCTGAGGAGATTGGGATGGTGGAACTACAGTACCAACCACAGGCCAAAGGCCACTACTCTATCCAATGAATGTATCTCCTCTGTCACACCGTAACTAATCTCTCCTTGATCACCTCCTGTGAAAAGGAACTCACTACCTCATGGACAAGCTTTTTCCATTCTGGGATAATGAGCCCTAATACTAAGTTGAAATCTACCCTGCCATAAATTCTTTCCCACTGGACCCAGTTTTCTCTCTAAATTCTCCTCCATTGACTGACATATTTAAAAATGGCATAATGCATGTTCTCAATTTTATCTCTTCCAGGTTAACAATCCTCAGGTCACTCAACAACTTCTCTGCGTCATGGGCTCTAGCCCACTCATCCATCCTTCTGGCCAGTCTCCTTGCAACGCACAATGTGTCTAGAACACAATACTCCAGGTATGGCCAAGCAGATCAAATTCAAGTGAAGGTATCACTCCATGTCTGCTAAGTCAGGGTAAAAAATCCTGCTACGCCTTTTCAGCAATTCTATTACATTTATTAGTACAAATCAACTTTAAATTTAATCCAATCTCCCCAACTCAGCCTTTCCTATACAGTATTCAAAGAAATGTCAATCTGATACAGTTTGCATATTTGTCCCAGCTCAAATCTCACACGGAATTGTAATTCTCAATGCTGCAGGTGGGTTCTGGTGGGAGGTGTTTGGGTCATGGAGATGGATCTCTCATAGCCTGGTGTTGTCTTCGCAATAGACAGTGAGTTCTCAAAAGATCTGGTCCTTAAAAAATGTATGACACCTCCCCGGGGCTCAATCTCTCCTCTCTCTCTCCTGCTTTCACCATGTGATATGCCTGCTCCCACTTTGCCTTCCACCATGAGTACAAAAAGCTCCCCGAGTCCTCCCCAGAAGCCAAGCAATGCTGGTGCCATGCTTGTGCAGACTACAGACCCATGAGCCACAATAAACCCTTTTCTTTATAAAGTACCCACTCTCAGGTTATTTCTTTATAGCAATGCAAGAACAGCCTAACACAGTCACACAAGAAATATACACACATACACAAACACGAATTTAATTTGGCAAATACCTGGTAAACTACAGGTTGTCTCAGCACCAAAGCTTATAGAGGGTAAATATGTAAACCTGACTTCTCAAACAATTTTTGCTGTGGAACGTGGGATTAAAGTTCTTAGGTGTACACTACTGACTATCTGGCCTTGTCTTCTCCACTCTCACTCACATGGAGACAGGGCATTCTTCATGGATAGGTAAGCTCCACAAATTCAGTGCTGTCCAACAAACTTTGAGCAATGCTGGAAATGTTCTGTATCTGTGCTAATAATATGACAGCCACTAGCCACATATGGGTGGATACCGAGCACTTGAAATGTTGCTAGAGTAACTAAGAAACTGAACTGTTAATTTGATTTAACTTTGCACAGCCACTACTGTATTGGACAATGCAATTCTACTCAAAGTGCCTTCAAACTTAGCTCCAGTAATAATAATCTAATCACTACCTAACTAAAAGTCAAAGAAATCAGTCAGTTCTCAAACACTCATTAATTTTTAAGACGTACAGATAAAGGTTGGCATTGCTGCCTTTGGATGAAGGCCCACATTTAAATCACAGGAAAAAAAGTTCTACCTCCTGAGAATCATCTTTCACTTCCAGAAGTCAAACAGGACATGATGCCACCAGATGAATCTTACCAAACATCCAATTGTCACCAAAATACATGGTCATATATAGTAAGCCAATCAGTCAACCATGAAAGATGGGACAGAATTATGCTGATGGTTCATTATTATGAAAAACTATATATATATAATTTTTTTTAATGAAAAGTTACCAATGCCCACAACCTAATATAAAAATCAGAAAACTGGACCAAATACCCGGAAGCCCCAATCCACATCAAGAGAAGAATATTCTATTGACATGGATTCCTTCTATTGACATGGATTGGGGCTTCCAGCTATTTGGTCCATAAAATAAAACACATATTTTAGAACATTCTGATATATGGCACTGTCATAGCATATTACCAAGACCAACAAAATGGCCCCGACTAGGAAGCAAACATGACCTGTGCAGGCTGCTGGCACTTACATGAGTACTCTGTGAAGATGGTCTTAGGGGTGTCGCTGCATGCTTACCAGGGGATTTCTGTGATTTTAACCATGCTCTCCTATATCAAACCTGTTATCACAAGCCATTGATTCCTTACAAAGTTAACAAGCAATAAGACGAGTTAATCTGGTATGGCTGTAAGGCGATAACACTGCCACCAGTGCATATAACCACTGTATTTTCTTCATTTCCTCCCTAAGGCACAATATGAAAGTGACTGATCACATTTTTCAACTTCCATTTCACAATTATTCTATACATGGGAAATCTGGTTCCAAGTAATTCAGTACCATATTAACCCAGGTGCCCAAGTAAACAGCATCTGAGATATACCCATATATCATAACGTATTGGAAGGGGTTTGTTTTCCATCAAATTACATTGACCAAATTTATGGCATGTCCAAAAGAGGAGTTTATGTCTTGTTTGATATGACTAGCTTTTCTAGCTACTGGAACTGTAATTCAAATAAACTCATATTATCACTATTATGTAACTGAATATTATTTTCTACCATTTAAATGCAATGGAGAGTGTCCAACTACTACTTGGTACTACGTGTTAGAAAAGCTAACAGAGCAATACAAACCAAGTTTTAAGTTAAAATTAAATTTGTACCAGAAAGCATTCAGGCTAGTATGTTCCCTTTTCCCTAGGTAAACATAAGAATAAAAACAGAAGGTTTCCATTTTTCACTCTTAATTTCCCTTTTATATTCTAATGATCAGAGAAATATTGTTAAATAATATAAAAAGAAGAATTTGTCTTATTTCATTTGTTAAACCAGTATTTTCTTAAAATAACTGATGCAAGGGAAAATCGGCTCCATGCACAGGTAAGCCCTGACCCCCAGGTGTGCTTCTCATCATCACCGTGAGGACTAGCCTACAAGGCCCCTCCATCAGCCTCTCAGCAGCTTGGCTTCTGTTTTAACTCAAAGAACAACAACAACAAACAGTCATGGAATTACAGGAGTGGAGAAGGGTGGAAATATCCATCCTCCTTTGCACCCAATGACTAGAAACTAGTCTGCTAACAACAAGGTTAAAAATGAATACCATTTATCTAAAGGTAACAATGACCATGAGTTTAAATAAATGAAAATTGGGAAGCCACTGGTCATAAGAAACACAAATATAGATGGCCCACAGAGGCCATATTGTTCATATAGGTTCTTTTCCATCCCCTGTGAATGTATAAATGATAAATATCTGATGAGTGATTCTTCTCAAACGTTTGAATGGTAAGGAAGAGACTACTATTAACAAGAACTATGCATTATTTTATACCTTATATAACTGAAAACATGAGATATGCTAATTACATAGAGCTAGAGTTTGTTATGTAAAGATAAACCATTAGCAGTAACAATAATAATACCCATAATTTTTATTTTGTGCATAGTATTGTCTGGAAGCAAGTGACAGTTGTCCCCCAGTATTCCTTCTCTAACATGGCTCTTCCAATGAATGTGCTCCTTGTTACTGAAGCCACTCACTTAAGGCTACATTTCTTTATCTCCCTTACACTATCCGCCGGCAGGTTAACTAAGTGCTAGCCATTGCAAAGACACAAATATGTGAGCATTTTCCCCATCATGCCCTTAAAAGGAAATAATTTGCCCATTCCTTTCTCTTTCCTGCCGGCTGCCACTGGGGCAAGACACGACAGTGTTAGGATGATGAACATCAATATAAAAGGAACCCAAATTCACAATATCGTGGAATCACCAAATGAGCTACAAATGGCTTCACTGCCAACTATTCCTAGTACGTGAGAAACAAGCTTTTTTTCTTGAACAAACCACTGTTTCTTTGATCTTTGTTAAAGCAGCCAAACATTCAGCGAGGTCCTTTTACACTATCACAAATGCTCATATAACAATCCTACAGTACAGGTATCCCATTATACTGATAAGCAAACCGCAGCCCAGAAAAGCTAAGTACTTTGCTCAACACTAAAGAAAGCAAGTGGCTGAGCCAAAATTTGGTCCTGGGTCTGGCTGATCTCTCGCTTTTATCACACTGCCTCTTGCCTAACATGGCTCTTCCAATGAATGTGCTCCTTGTTACTAAAGCAACAATTCTGAAAAAAACAACTATACCCTGGGGGAATGATTTTCAACTATAATGTAATAAACTTTTCACCTACTGACCTACTGCCTTTCACAAGTTTGAGGTTCTCAAAGAGCTTAAGAACACCTTGTAGATTTACTGTGAAACATACCCTGTCTATCTTAAAAGTGATCCTTACAGGGAAACAAGAGTACAAAAAACACAACTGTCCTCCAACAGGTCCTCAACTAAGTGCACAGTATTTCCTGCTTAATCTAATAGGTTAAGAAAAACAACTACTGGTTTACTAAAAAAAAATAAAAATATTCCCTTCCTGACCAACCTGTGTGAAGCTAAATGTCCACTGTTAGAAGCAGCCACTGGAGCTGCAAGGCCTAGCTAACTCCACAGAAAGACTGCCAGCCAGCTCGTTTTGAAATATTACCTTGAACTCTTCCCAGTTTTCACTAAGTCATTCCTTTCCAAATGTCATAGGACCCAAAATAAGCTGAAATAGAATCTATTTCCTGGAAGTAGAACAGGAAAAGAGTGGGTGGGAAATGGCATTCCCTATGCCAAGTCTGTTACATTTCGATCACATAATACACATTTGCAAAGATGAACTTATTCTCCTTATTCTATAGGAATACTAAGACTTAAAGAGATCAGCTTTGCAACACAAAGCGAGTGAGGAGGGAGAGCTAGTCGAATTCTAAATTAACAGAAATGCTGCGCCCCTTACTGCCTGGGTGTAACAGTGATGCATAATTTTCAGTCCACCTTAGACTCTCCTGTACGGAAATGCGTTCCTGGAATTGGGGGGTGGAGGAAGAGCTGTTACTGGGACACTGAAGGCAATACAATATTTATTGGCAATCTTCAGTTTTACTGAGGACCCACTAAAGTCTAAGGGTCTACAAACTATATCCCAAAATTGCCAATGGAAACAAACAAAAACACAGATTTTTAGCTAGCTCAGGGCCCTGGGTTCACTTTTAATTTTTGCTTTTTCTTCTATAAGGAAATTAGAGAGAAAGATAATCAACTCACATGCTTCCCAAATGCAATGATTAGCAAAGGGAGGGAAAGCTGGTTCCAGGTCCTCCCAAGGGTAAACAGAGCTCCACTGCCACTACCGTGGCTAATACTAACGGTTAGTGGCAGTAGGTGCTTACTATGTGCTAAGCTACCCAGATATAATTCCAAGTAATGTTCACAGACATCGGATGTGCTTCATGCTATGATTAACTTCATCATACAGATGAGGAAACTGAGGCTTAGAGAGGCAAATCACTTGCTAAAGGTCACCCAGCTTAGCCCGGTTAGAGTAAACCACACGATTTGTAATAGGGAGGCCAGGACCCAGATCCAACTGGCATCGTCCTGGCATCTCTTGTTTATGGAACTGCCAACTCAGAGTTGATATTTATAGTTCTTCCCCTGCAAATGAGACCCAAATAGGGAAAGAAAAGAGCTTTCCATTTACCACCTTGAGATTGCTTTTTGAAGAAGAAATTTGAGTCTTACTCCTAAAAGCTAAAAAGTGAGAGAAAAGAATAGCTTGGGACAGATGAGAGTTCACAAGGTTTTTCTAAATTCTGATACTGAGAATCCTGTGAAATTCTATTAACTCCAAGTGATGGATACTCACTTTTAATGACAAGAGTTGGCAATATCTTTGTCAAATCCCTGTAACACTGAAAGTAGTTGTACATGAGTGGACCAGCACATCACTAAAGTATATACGGCTATAATATTTTTTAACGTTTTAGTAAACTCTAATAGCAAAATATTTTTCTGTGATTTCTATATACAAACTTCAGGTACTTCTGAACTACAATTATACAACTCATTTCTAAAAAAAAGTCTTGAAGTTAAAACTAAATTTATTTAATAGTTATCATTCAGTATTATATAATTTTTTTAAGTTTAAAAAAATGTGGTAAACTACACGCAAGCAACATTAAGCAGATGCATTAATCAACACATGAGGGCTAAATTAAAGAGAGACTCGTCTAACAGTATGTAAATATACCCCTTGTTCCTGTCAAACTCCAAAAAGCCTGACTTCAGATGCTCACAATCACTCCCAGCCACTGTTCTGTTAGCTTATACACTACTCTTCAGGAATTGTTCTTCTTTTTTCTAAATATGATCATTTAATTTTTAAATAAAAACATTTTAAAATAAATTCTAATGCAGCAGCTGCCGTTTTGGCAGCGAAACTGTCACACAGAGAGCCGGTGTTAAAAGATCAGATTAAGAGCCTTCAGTCCTGGCACAGAGTGACGCTCACAGCCATGCAAGAGTGATTTTCCATGCCTCTGAAGAGACAGGAAATAGAATTCATCTTCCTCTAATAACCTGCTCTTCCCCTCCCTCCAGATTATGGTCCATCTGGCTTCAGGGCAGAAGTAAAGAGTCCGATGCTCACAGAATGCCCAGAAGAGGAAAGAAAGAAGGTGGACAATGCTCAGATAAAAAACATCAGAGATGCCCTGATTTGAAGGAAACAAACATGTTTGTGTCTCACACAGTAAAAGATATACACACACCTTAGGAAACTAGAAAAAGAAGAGCAAATTAAATCTAAAGTAAGCAAAAGAAAATGTATACACAGAATTAACATTTCCATGGCATAGATCAAGGGTGTCCAATCTACTGGCTTCCCTGGGCCACAGTGGAAGAAGAAGAATTGTCTTGGGCTACACATAAAATACATAACTAATGAGCTTAAAAAAAAAAAAAAGCAAAAAAAAAATCTCATTATGTTTTAGCAAAATTTACAAATTTGTGTTGGGCCACATTCAAAGCTGTCCTGGGCCACATGTGGCCTGAGGGTCCTGGGGTTGGACAAGCTTGGCATAAATCATTATACATGAATCAAGGATTTCAACCGAGAAATATTAAAGTATTTGGGAAATAAATAGTTAAGTGGCATGACAACTGTTAAGTATGACAACTGTCCTCCCAGACTAGAGCAAATGAGTTGCCAGTATCTCCCCATGGCTTTCATCTACAGGTACAACTTCCTTAGACAACTAATTTCAGTCTAGTCTTGCTCAGCACCACTACTATTAAACATTCTGTTCCCGCTGGGCCTGCTCACACAAACAACATAATTCATGTGGGAAAACAACTCATTGGCAAATCAGCTTCATTGACATCCCCAAAACAACCTTCGGCTTCTGAACACAATTCACAGAAATGTGATGAGACCAAAGCTTTACCAGTGATCACATACAGGGGTCTGTGCCTACAGAGGCCCAAAGTCTAATACCACCCCAGGAACAATTCAAACTTTTTCCTGTCACCTTAGAATATGACACCCCAGCCTGGTTACAGCTCTGTGGGTCACACATTCTTCCCATTCTCCATCTCCATAAAGCAGAGCTGCTTAAAGTAAAAAGTACACACTAATCTGGATCAGGCAGGGGGCAGTCAGGTTTCCAAAAGAAATGCAAATACACCCCTTGACCCTCATTCACCAAGCCATCTAATCTAGTCATAAGCAAATCCTAAGTAAAAACAGGCAAATGCGGATATGACTAGTGGTAGGTTTTGTACTCACAGCTAAAGGAGGATCAAAGACAACATATCCTTTGTTTATGGAGACCCAGAAAAGCATGTGAATTCAGTTTTAAGATTTGTGACTATGAGTGCCCCCTCCCCAGTATATACTTATGAAGGGTACCCATAGTTACTCAAGTCTAACCCAGTTCAGACCAAAGAAAAAATCATCTATAGCAATCTGCATATCTGTAAAACACATGCATGTTCAAATACTGGCCACATAACATAAGCACATGCCCGCTGGCAGGCAGGCGAATAAACCTCTCTCCTGAAAAGCAGTGACACAACACACTTATAGAGCAACTGGGTAGGAGAAAAGTGCCTCTGTGCCTTCTCAGCCCACAGCACAAAGTATTGCAGCTACAAGACATGCAGATATTTCATTAGCTCCTTCCTTCTTAAACTGGATCTTACCTGAGCAAATGAAGGCATTCGGTAATCCAGAAGCAAAAAGTTATCTTTTTCCAGTATTCTCACTTAAACTTTGTGACTACCAAAAGCAAGCAGGGAGAGAAGAAAAGCCACAAAGGAAGCCAACAAGCACTGGAAATGCAACGCTTTATTCCAACCTGTGCCCATTTGCTGACAGCATGCTCTTCCTCTGGCGGTAAGCAAGAGAACTAGCGAGCCGCATGCCAGACTTTAGCAATGTGCTAAGCCTACCATCACAAAAACCTAATTTTGAGAAAAGTGGCACTTAGAAAAAGGAGTTCATTGAGTTCATCTTGCAGATCTTTTCCCAAATGAATAATAATATAAAGACTTAATCAGGTAACAAGAAGTAAATTTTTAAAAGTAACTAGCCAAAAGCTTCATTAGTTTGTTAATATGTGAAGTCTTTGCATTTGAGATGTCCTCTGCCAATCCTTAACACCCAATCACAACAGTACAGAGTAAGCGCCTGTTTTCCTGGCAGTTTTTCAGTCTACCCTATTAGGTACCATTATGACAAACAAGCATAATTCCGAGCAACACTACAAAGATAGCAAAATATTTTAACGACTGAATTCTGCTTAGCCCAACTAGAAAATATTCCATTACATAAACACATTTAAATTATATTCCACAGAAAGTTATTAAGGTGTAAAAGTTGGAATAAGAACACTGTTTCTTAGAAATGTAAATAAAATACAAACACCAAGAGACTGGCAAGGCCAGAGAGTCAGTTCTACAATCCCTTTTTTGCAAAACCACTAAAATGGCAACTTTTAGCCGAGTGCCTAAAATCAACCATCTTACCTCTTGGGACAGGAAAGGAATGACTTGTGCACAGATAGCATTCAGCCTCTTGACAATCTCTGCCTGCAAAAAAGAAGGGAAAGGAAAGCAATAAAGAAAACAGTCAGCTGGTTATAGAGTCCCGAAATATTAACAGGATGATATTAAAACATACTTTATAATTTAGCTGGCTTATTTCCTAAGGAAGAGGAAAACTATCTCATCAGCAAGCCCATTAAAAAGCAGCAGTGACAACAGTGCCACATTAACAGCACAATTTATTAAATAGCATTCATCTTAAAAAGTTAACCTTCAAGGATCAGGGCAATATAAAATGGAATTTAATTTCTATGACTGGAAATCAGTTTTCAAAAGCCTTCACCAGGAACCTTGCTCATACTAATGTTTTTCATAAAACCTGCAGTCAGTTCTAAGTGTTTAGAATTTAGATAAGTAAAGATACATCCTTTCCTACATCTCAACTCCTTTAGTTAGTAACTCATTGGATTTTTGTATTTGTGGCCTTTGCTTTAAAAACACTGGTGCTGTGATTTTAAACCCAAGACCCTGAACTTCTGAAATGGCAGTACCCAAGGAAGGGTAACAAAAAAGGTCGTTAATTCAGATTCTTATAAATTCTTGGAGAATGGGATGTTTTCTTCAACCACAAAAATTTCCAAATGTGTCCTATCAGAGTTTTTGGTGCATGGAAGTTGAGATATGCTAAAATCTTATTACACTTAGCAGAAAGCAATCTGTATGTATATGGAGACTATCCTTGGGAACATTTTTAATTTTTTTACTGTAGATATGCAAAAGTCCCAACAGTATCAGAGAACAGTCTATTCTCCAATAATATTTGGAAGTACAGACATTTTAAACCAATAAAATGCTACAGAAAGTTAAAAAAATACATCACCACTATATGTTTTGTCTAAAAAGTTACCCACAGATTTACTAGTTTATCTTAATTTGTATTTCAGATGGTGTCCTGTATACTTGTGATATATAAACACACCGTTTTTTAAATACACATACATACAAAATAGTTTATAGTTTAATGATGGAATGAAGGAAAAAGAGCTAAGAAATATTGAAAGGCAGAAAATGTAAAGAAATGACTATACCTAAGACATTCTTTAATTCCATCCAGGGGTCAGTTCCTCATTTTATGAGAGGTCCAAAATGCTTTTTCTTGCCAAGTCATTACCAGAATGACAGTGACACTCTACTTGTGCAATCCAGGCTTCCTTCTTTCATCAGCAACCCTTCTAACTTTGTAGCTATGCAATCTTTTAAATGCCAGCACCTTAAAAACTTTGCCAGCCAAAAGAAAACACAAATTCACCATGAAGTTTCAAACCTAAGCTTTCCATTCCAGCCTGCATTCCTAACAGGATGGACAAAAACCTAGCACCAATAAGCAGCAGTGAATAAGGACCCAACTGTGCTGACCTGATTTAATTTACTGCACTGGCCCCATGGAGCATTTAGCCATCCTTTAAGAATGCTTAAGCCACCATGAAGAGCTGCAATGGGAATCACCAAACCACTCTCCACCTGGACGAACATACCACAGTGGTTATGGGGTGAAATTCCAGGGTGAGCTAAGAAAATAGTGTAGCATTCACCAGACTGAAAGTACTGCGTCTCAAAGGCATTTGGTTGTTAAGCTTTTTGCAGGGAGAGGTGGAGGGGGAGAGAATAAAAGATAATGAGACACTTTGGGGCAGACCAAACTGATGATTCTAATGCTTAGAACCATCTGCCAGGCATATTTTCCTCATTATGTTGTTTACATAAATAAAATAGTCCCTTGCTAGGAGGGCTGAAAAATGTGTGGGCACATAAGAAAACTGAGTTCTTTAGTTTGCCTACATAATCTAGGCAATAAAAACTACTCTGAGGAAACTTATTCATCTGGTGAAAATAACAAAATTTTGGACCTAGGCTGTATTAAGACTGAGCAACTACTTAAAAAAAAATTCTACATATTCTTACAAATAAATGTAAAAAGAAGAGCCTTTTTTACTCAATCATGTATGTTAACAAACACACAACAGAAAACGGAGAGTAGAAACCTCCCAAACTTTCGTTAAGGGTCTCCTTTTGTTTAATAGACTTCTTAATTTCTTTAAGTTGTCATGCCAATGGATTTTCATGGTCAGGCTAATTGGCAGCGGGGGTGGGGGTTGGATGTGTGTGTGATTTCATAAAATTAAGCAGGTCATTCTTCACTTTGAAAGCTAAAGTTGCCTCGGAAACACGGCTGCTTCCATGGTCATCTAATTTTGCCTCTTTTGTCCCATAAGACCCAGCTTTAGGGAGGCATCATTTATTTACAGGCCTTTCCACTGGGCTTCAGCAATCAGCCAATAACACTGTGGACACACACTTCTAATGGCCTATGTTTTGAAACTGAGTCTAATATAATGGCGTGGGGCCCAAACTCCTTTCCAGCACAGCCATTAAAGGATGTAGGTTATTGCTGTTGTCACCATTGATATTTGTCATTGTAATGTAATTAGGGCCCTAAAATGATGCATTACAGCCCTTGGCACAGCTTCTATTAAAATCTTTTCTTCTGCTCACTGAACTGCGACCTGCTTTCTGATGAATAACAGACAGACAGCTTTAGGGTAAGGAGCAGATTCATCAAAGAAGTATTTTTCAGCTTTGGGGAAAGAAGAAAAAAAAGGCAACCTAAGAGGAAAAGCAATAGGGGAGGAAAAGCCACAATACACATTTGAATTTCATCTGACCACTTGAAATTCTGATTGCATCTGATGAATCTTGCTTAGACAATATATTCCCAGTCTTTGAATCACATGGTTAATCAGGGCTCTAATCTGCTATCCATCAGGCTACGCCAGTACTGTAGCTTCCAATCAAATTTATAGGTGATGTGGGTCATGCATCCCTGAGCAAGTACATTCACAGATAGCCCATTTAAACAGGCAGGGATTCTGAAATACTGCTGTTTAGGTTTACTAGATATTATAACGGCATTTGATGCTTTATGGACACTGCTAAACTATTGCCTTTAGATGCCCATGATATTCCAAAATAGCATTAACAGCCCCAATAAAAGGACAATTGTTCATGTCAAAATGTAACAAAAAGGTCATACTGGCAACCACACTTTGTCAAACACATTAACAATTTTTGACAATTCTATTATACTTTCCATTTGAAGATATCCATTTAAAAAATTTCAAAGTTGCACACATATTTTCCTATCTGCAACTCACTACCCATTCTATTTCCTCTCCTTTACACCACACTCCAATAAAAAAATAAATAAAATAAAAATGAACACCATCACTACTAAAGAAAAAAACTTGGTTTGGGTAAAATATCTTAGAAAAATGTAATGACAAAAAAGGCATTCCATGAAAATCCCTTGGCTATGTACGCGACACCTGACATGTCAATGTCAATAGGCTAACTCTACAGTACTGATGGACAGTGGACTAGGAGCATGACCACATAGTAATGAAACAGGGAAATACAGACAAGAATCTTTTATCCTTCATCTGTTCATACTCCAACACTCAAGAATCACTGGAAAATTTATTAACTATATTACATCATGGGAAAGTGATATCATGCATTGAAAAGAAAGCTGTAACTCAATCACTGTGTTACAAAGTAACAAATACTAATGCACACAATACCGAATACGTATTTCCTTTATCACATAACAAATTTTACAAATCATTTAAAAGACAAAAACTTAGTTAACCTTATACAGGAATGTAACTACATTCCCTCAAAGACAATAAAAATCTGATTTTTATTTAGATTATTTCTGCCTATATGATTTTCTTAAAAATTATTTTAAAAATATAACAAACTTGGGTAAAAGTACCAATAGCTGTATTTTAATAATCAAAGGGATATATCAAAAGCAACTGTTGATTTTAAAAACTGTTTCATGGGTTTGTCTCTCATCAAAATAGGAACAATATTACTACATACGTATTGTTGAAATAAAACAGAATAACAAAGCGTTATTAGGAAACCATTTCAGCAGCCAACTTAAAGGAATTAACAGTTTTAGGAAACATTCCTGAAGAATAACTTTTTACCATTAGTTTTCTATATAGTAGTTTCGTGTCAAATATTTTTAAAAGATGAACCTATTTATTCTATTAAATGTTTATCAAGAATATACATTCATCCACTTTTTTTTTTTTTTTTTTTTTTTGAGATGAATGCTCACTCTCTGCCGCCCAGGCTGGAGTGCAGTGGCGCCATCTCGGCTCAGCAACCTCAGCCTCCTGGGTTCAAGCAATTGCCTGCCTAAGCCTAGCCTCTGAGTTGCTGGGATTGATTATAGGCAGCCGTTACGATGTCCAGCTAGTTTTTGTATTTTTACTAGATGGGGGGTTTTGCCATCTTGGCCAGGCTGGTCTGGAACTCCTGACCTCATGATCCACCCGCCGAAGTCTCTCAAAGTGTTGGGATTACAGGCATGAGCCACCGTGCCTGACCTCATTCACTTTTATAGAAATATTTTTAAAAGGTGACAAGTCTTACTTACCCTGCCTGAAATAGTTTTTAGAGTAAACACAAATCTTGCAGCCTTAACACTTTACTTCACCACTTCAGAACAAAGACTGCAATTCTTTAAAATTTCAATCAGAAAATACCTTGATTTGTTCCAAATTTCCTAAAGTAACAGTAAGAGGACTAATGAGAAATTATTTCTGACTTAAAATCCAGACTAAACGTTAAGGGAAAATATTCAAGTGGTACTATTTCTCTAAAATGACAACTCAGTTTTTGCCTTATCAAAAATCAATTTTACGAAAGAGTGAAGAACACATAACACATAAAACTAATCGCATGGTTTTTTTTTAAGCCTGACTGGAATAAAGCTTAAAGACTTAGACCAAAGTACTGTCAGTATTGTTAGCAAGGTAGTAAACCAAATGCCTAATGTTTATTTCAGTTCACATGCTTACTGTGCACAAAAAAAAAAAAAAAAAATTACTACTGCTTAATAAAGCAATAAAACAAAGCGATAACATTGTAAGAGTTGATTTGATATGTCATCTATCAGTTTCCTAAAGGACTGATTAAAGCTAAGACTTGCTATTTTTAAAAGCTCTGCCCATCTCACTTACTCCAATGAGAAAAAGACACTGTCTATAACAGGGTAGTCAATTTGTATTATGTTAAACAATGTGAAAGTGTCAACATTCAACCTTTTTTCACACCCCCCCCCACCTCTCTTCCACTGCTTCACCAGGGAGTTTAACCAAAACAGTGATTCTACTAATGATGATACCACAAGCAATGCCAATTTTGTTTGTGTTTTGAACTCCTATTTACGCTACTTTACTGCATGTTAAGTGTGCTTTAAAGTACTCAATGTGCAGCTCAGTTAACTGCATACTCTCAGGGGTCCGATTTGTTTGTCCTAACAAGATACATGGGGCTACTGTTTGTGGTGCTCATGTGGGAAAATGCAGAATGGGAAAATGCAGAACAACGTCCTTCTTGAAGAGAGAGGGTCACGGTATACCTAAATTTCATGGAACTATTCCAATCTAACCCCAGAGGTAAAGCTGTATTTTACTGAAGCATTTTTACAATGGTTTAAAAAAAAAAAAAAAAAAAGAGCACCCTCTATTTTCTCCTACCATATAAGCTTTCTAGAGGTATATCTTTAAGAGAAATCCTAGATTGGTGCCTATTTACCTACATGCAGCTTCTGTGCTCTAGTTATCGTGTTTAAATACTGCTACAATGTTAAGAGTGATAGAGATATATTATCAAGGTTGAGAATGACGATCATTGTGCCAGACTTCCAATTGCTTGTACAAGGTCAAATCATTTCAGTTCTCAAGTCTGGAAACACTGTAACCAATGTTATCATGGTTCTACTCAGCTCCACCAGAGGGGAGAGGCAGGAAAAATGGGGGGAAAAAAAAACACAAAAGGATGGGAGGGAAAAGTGGGGTGTCAGTTGGAGTAGAGCAAGAAAATTACTTTCTCTAGAGGCCTTAACTTCAGCCTGCACAGAACAAGGTAGAGCCAGTCAGAGAACCCTGATTATTCTGATTACTAAGATATCTAAGTTCTACAACTGCCTGCTTTACATTTTATTTCTCTTCTCTTCTCTCTCCTTCCCCTCCTCCTCCTCCTCCTCCTCTCATACACCTTTCTCTTTCCTACTAACGTAAATAAATGTACAGTTCTCTTTGAATGCTGATTTACAATTAAGCATTTTCATATTTAGCCACAGAAGAGGGAAGAAAATATTCCTTGTGCCCATAGTAAATGGAGATGATTCATCTTGATTTTTCCCAATATGATCTGTATGATCAAAATGATGTAAGAAATACCTAAAGACAAAGGAATTTTGGATATAGGAATAAAACAAAACAAAATAGACTAGTGGTCCTTACTCCGTTCTCATCAAGGATGCCTATCTCCAGGGAAACAAGCCACCTTTTAAACCGAGAGCCATGCTCTATTTTTCAGTCTTTCCTCTCAGGTGAGGCTAAAGCTTCCTTGTCTGTTTACTTCTTATTTTTCTCTGTTTTTCAAGAAATCTCCATCTATCTTGCATTTCTCAGTATTTCCTTTCCTCTTCTTCCAATTCTAGCACGGCCTCTAGTGATTCTTTTCCCACCTCCCAATTATATAAAATTCCAATTCTTTGAAGCTGTCACCGCCAAAACATCCTTACATTACATTTGATTATTTTCTCACTATAAATGGCTGCTTATAGTGAGAAAAATAAGTTTTGGCCTTTTCCCGTTTACTGAGATACCGCTCTGCCATTATACTTCTACCACTTCCAGGTGCAGGCACAGTCAGCAAGTGAATTCATGGGTCCAGCCCGGCTAGACAGAGGGCACAGCAGGAGATGGAGGAGACAGTCCCTCTTCCTAGTATTTGCACTTGCTGTTCCCTCTATCTGGAACCACCTTCCCCGGATCTTCCCATGGCGCATCCCCACCCATCATTTAAGTCTCAGCCCACAGGAAACTCCCTCAGGTGCCTTCACTTACCATCCTCAATTACTCCTCCTCCTCCCACTCTCTGGCCCATTACAGTTTTATCTTTTCTTGACAGCGTTTGTAATCATCTGAAATTATCTCATATATATTTTTGTTTACATGGACTAGACTAGTGCTTCTCAAACTGTAATGTGCATACTAATCACCTGGAAATATTAAAATTCAGATTGGAAAAGGACTTCAGAGTCTACACTTCTAACAAACTTTAAGCTGTTGCTGAAAATGCTGGTGCAGAGACCAGATCCCTAGTGGTAAGGTTCTAGAGAATGTAGGCTCCATTGCAGACACCTTTAGCCCCAGTGGCTGGTATGTCAAAGACACTCAATATGCTCTTGTTGAAAAAACAGAAGAAACTACAGTTTAGGTGGTTGGAATCTCATTAATTCTTTTGCAGGTATGCTAAAATTGCTTAGAAATACAAGCATACATCAGAGATATTGTAGTTTCAGTTCCAGACCACGACAATGAAATGAATGTTACAATAGAGAGAATCACACAATTTTTTTCGGTTTCCCAGTACATGTGTGTACTACAGTATAGAACAAACATAAAAGTTATCTTTGTACTACAGTCTAAGTATACAGTAGCATTACATCTAAAAAAAAATCAGCACATATAATACACCTTAATTTAAAAACATTTTATTGCTAGAAAATGCTAACCATCATCTGAGCCTTCAGTGAGCCATGATCTTTTTGCTGACAGAGGGTTTCAGCTCAATATTGATGGCTAATCAGGGCTGTAGTTGCAGAGAGTTGGAGCGCTATGGCATTTTCTCGAAAACAGACAAGAATTAAGCTTATTAGCACTGACTGTCTCTTCCTTTCCAAAGAACTTCTCTGTAGCATGTGATGCTGTTCGATAGTATTTCACTCACAGAATTTCTTTGAAATTTCCTAAGAGTCAATCCTCTCAAACTCTGCCCCTGCTTTATCAACTAAGCTGATGTAATACTCAAATTATGTGATCATTTCAACAATGTTCACAGTATCTTCACCAGAAGTATATTCCATCTCAAGAAACTACTTTCTTTGCTCATCCATAAGAAGTAACTCCTCATTCACTGAAGTTTTATCATGAAATTGCAGCAATTCAGTCACATCTTCAAGGTCCACCCCCCAAAGACCATTCTCAGGGCCTTGAGCCCCTCAAAGTCATCCATGAGGGTTGGAGTCAACTTCTTCCAAATTCGTATTAATGTTGATATTTTGACCTCCTCCCATGAATCACAAATGTTCTTAACGGCATCTAGAATAGCTAATCCTTTCTAGAAGGTTTTCAATTTACCTTGCTCAGATTCACCAGAGGAATCACTATCTATGGCAGCTAGAGCCTTACAAAATGTATTTCTCTAAGTCTTAAAAGTTGAAATTACTCCTTGATCATGGGCTACAGAACAGATGCTGTGTGTGTTCTGACTGCTTCATGCTAGTTCCCTTTCTTTTCCTCTCCTCAGGCTTCCCCATTCTCTGAGACAACGGTATTGAAATTAGGCCAATTAATAACCCTACAGGGGAGGGCCACTAAGTGTTCAAGGGAGAGGAAGAGTCTCACATCTCTCATTTTAAATCAAAATCTGGAAATGATTAACCTTAAGAGTGGAAGGCACGTCGAAAGCCGATGAGCCAAAAGCTAGGTGTGTTGGGACAAACGGCCAAGTTATAAACGCAAATGAAAAGGAGTTGAAGGAAATGAAAAGTGCTACTCCAGAGGTAAGAAAATGAAACAGCCTTATTGCTGACACAAGGATGGATAATTTAAGGACACAGGCTGTTGCTACAGCCTTCATTTTGTGAAAAACAAAGTCTCTGTGAAGCACAATAAAGCGAGGCCCAGTAAAACAAGGTATGCCTGTAGCTAAAGCACATTAATGTATCAACCATAAAGGAATACCCATCCGGAAAACCTGCTTCAATTCTGATTTGGTTTATTTAGCTTCCCATCACACATCTTTTCTGGCATTTAGGATACCATGCTATTCAAAAGAATAATAAATTATCACAGTGTTCAACAAAAGGAAATGCAAATTCATTCCGGACAATTCCTGACAATAAATGATTAAAGCTTCCATTCTGAAACCTTGGCAAAACGTGTGTTTTAAAGGTTATTTTAAAATGTAATAAAGGAAATGCAGCTCAACCTCCTTCTTGAGATTATTTATTCCAGATTGCTGATCATCTGACCCACTGGACTGAGGGATTTGTTAGACAGCATATTGGGAGAGTACCTTGTATACAGCGTTCATGGTAAATCTCTACAATCTTATCTCCAGAGAACCAACCTGATGATTTTAAAAGCTCAAGGAAAGGGTTTAGTCATGCAATGGCATCACTAGGTTCACAGGAAGTAAAAGGACAGTTCCTAATAATTCAAGGTGTGGTGGAGGAGCTCAGGAATTGTACATACCACAATATGTAGACCAGTTCATACTTATTAACCCCACTCAAAACAAGACAGAGTCAGGCTTGGGGAGGCACGGGTACAGCTGCAGCAGGAGGACCCCCTAGAAAACAGGCTACTCAAATCCCTTCAGAACAAGGTCCAAGAGTTGCTGCAATATCACTTGCTGAGCAGCAGGCAACCAAACTTGGGATTCCACATATGGATTCTGATACACAAACTGCCTCCCCACTATCCCTGATAAACCTGTTTGAACACTCTTACTGTAAGAGGGTTTTATTAGGAAGTTTTTACTTAAACTAATTCCTTGCCTGTTTATGTGTGTTTTGTTGTTGCGGACTGGTATACTGCACACAAAGTCCACTATTATTCACCGATTCCTCACTCAGGCTCCTTCACTGGCTCACACAAATGGAATCTCCAAATGCTGGGGGAAGCTACCTGGGACAGGCTAAGAAATTAGAAAAAAGAAATCCCCTACCACAGACTGAAAACCCTCTATAATCAGAAAATTATTAGCATTTTCCCTGTAATCAGGCTCACATCTACTTTTGTTTATTTTCTTCTTGTTTAATACTTGACTAGGCAGGTTGAGAAAATTAAAGGTAAAGTTAGCTAATATGTTCCTATATTCCTAGTCACTTTTAAAATGTACTTCAGGTTGCTTTTAAATTAAATTCTGTAGGCAGTTTAAAATATTTAAATAAAGGTACCTTAGAAAAAGTCTAAACCACGAGTGTATTACTGCCTTTTTGTCCATTCAACAAATACTTCTTAAATACCTACTCAGTACTTGTCAGGACTTTGTAGATGCTGAATGGAGACAGACGGGTGAAGAAGACAAGTAGGTTCCTGCTGTCATGGAGCTAGCATCATAGGGAGAGGAAGACAGAAGCAAACATACAAGTATATGAAGAAGAATTTTAGATACTGAGAAGTGCTATGAAGACAAAATAGGGGGTCTAAGCGAGAGCCCTGGGGCAGGAGGTGGGTCTGGTTTGAATGACATGATCAGAGAAGGACAAATAAATAAGTGACTTGAAAGCTGAGATGTAGCTAAAAACAAAATTTTCTATACCACATGTTGCAGATGTTATTAACAAGTATTATATACATAAAGCAGTCCCTGATCAGGTGACCTCACACACAATGAAGAAAGTTAAACACTTTTCTTTACTGTTGGGTATTTCAGAGCCTTTCATTCGACAGTGTTCGTTCTGTATCTTTGGAAAGGAGCACATTAAAAGCAATTACTACTCAAACTTCTTTGACTTTGGGCCCCTTTCACCTCAAAATTCTGAGAGGAAATGATATTCTGTGGGAAACACTGGGTTCGTCAGTAGTTTCCAGTCTGGGCCTTACATCAGCATCACTAGTGGACCTTTCTCAACCAACCACACCCAGGCCTCACTCCAGAACAATTAACTCACAATCTCCAAAGGCAGGACCCTGGCGTCAGTATTTTATTTTAAAGCTCCCCAGGTGATTCTAATGTGCAGGCAGGATTGAAAACCATTAAGTTAAAGCACAGGATGCATGTAATAAAAAATAGAGTGGAAAATAAGGACAGAAGGGGTTGTTCACTGGGGTCAGACTACAGAAGGTCTTGAATTCTTGAATGCCACACTAAGGAGTTTGAACTTTATTTAGAAGGCAGTAAGGGCCCATCAAGGTCAATTTCTAGGAAAGCTATGATAAGTCCCAGATAGGTCAAGACACCACAGTGCATTTCTGTCCTTCACCCACTTCTTGCCACTGATTATATTTAAATGGTTGTGGACGGAAAGAAGAGATTTATAACCACAAAACACACCACAAGAGGAAAGATGGAGGATGAAAGATAATTTCAGAATAGGAACAAAATGAATTTCCAATGCACCTCAGACTTAGGAAATTTAAAAAGATGTTTTCAGTTACTGGCTCCTACTCTAAGCTAGAAGCTGTGGTAGAAACAGCAGTTCTGAATGCAGAACTGATCTGAACTCTTGAGGTGTTTATAATCTAGCAGGAGAGAAGATCAAATATAAATAAACAACAATACGAATGCCATGTGTTAAGGGCCCTAGGTAGTACACAGAGGAGCCCTGGAAATCTAAGAATGAGGAGGGGAAAAAAACCCTTCTGGCTTTGGGGAGAGAGTAAAATGTGAGCCATATTAATTTCATAACTTTTGATTATTCTCTGCTACTCTGCCATATACTGTGTTATAGTCTGAAAAAACTGTAGAGGAACAAGACAGGACTTGCAGAGCCCAAAATCTAGCAAACGAGACAGACACTGAAACAAATACAGAATGCAAGGTATTTTAAAATGCTTAATAGAGGACTATTTCCCTGAGTAACTGAGGGTGAACTGAGTCTCACACACAAAGGCGAAGGGGGCAGAGAAAAAGGCAAGGCCATTCCCTAAAAAGCCTGCCATACCAGCAAGGGACACTGATATCAAAGGCAAAAGTGAAAGGGGTAGTATCAGCACAAGGAGAAGCTGGAGAAGTAGATCCAAAAGAGACTAGTGGACTAGGCTTATCTCTATCCAGGCAGACCAGTTAGGAGGCTATTGCATTACTCATAATGAGTCCTTTTAAATATGGTGGCCAAGGGTGTTCCCCAACCTAACATTCATGGGAAGCTTACTCTGTGCCAGATATTTCACTTAATGCTCAGAACAATTTTGAGAGGATTATTCTCGTCCCCATTTTACAAATAATGCCAAAGAGGAGTAAAGTTATTAATTTGCCGTGATCATATAGCTGGAGAAAAGTAAACAAATGCAGGAGTAACTGGGAGTCGATACCAAAAGACCTCATGTTTGACTGAGTATGGCTAATGAATAAGAAGGAAGGACAATAATCAGCTCCCTGTCTGGGTTTCTGGCTTGAGAAATTGGGTGGATGGTGCTGGCATTTCCTCAGATGACAATCACGAAGCAGGCTTGTGGGGGACTATGCCATTTTGGGATCTGCTGAATTTAAGTATCAGGGAAATGTGGACATACAATGGTCTCAGAGGAAAGGTCTGGGATAGTAGGAAAAAAAAAACCCTGAGATTCATCTACTCAGAGTGAATAAAATTACCTAAATAAAAGGGCAAAGTGAGCAGAGAAGAGGACTGGGCCATAATGGGAATACTGGTAGGATTTTCCAGGGGCAGAGAAGGGCCCCTAAAAAATGACCCAACACCAAAAGATAGATACAGAAGTAGACCAGGAGCTCCAGCAAGCCCAGGTAGGGAAATAGAGAAGGCAAAGGCTGTAGGCAAAAAGTCTGGAGGCCACCACAGACTCTAGTATGACAACAGGTCTGATGGTCAGTGACAGTGACCGTGGTGATAACAAGGAATGGAGGCAGGCTGCACATGGAGAACTAGCAGACTATGTGCCTTCACTAGATTAGACAACCAGAGGAGTATACGGAGCCCATGATTCCAGTGCGTAAAACCTGGATGTTATGGTGCTACCTACCGTTCATTAAAATAGGAAAATCACAGGCTTGTGTTAAGGTTTGTTTAGGGGATAGTTATGGTGAGGCATGGGAAGAATTCAGAACCAAGTGACAAAACATCCTGAAAAGAACACCAAATATTATGAATGATACAGCTGTGCAGTCCCAAATCCTAGTGTGACTCTAATTTCTAGTCTAGCTAAACCATGACTTTAAACAAACGCCAAAATGACTGGGGACTCCATTTCTATAATCGTGAAATGGGAAGAGTAGCTGCCCCATATCTGGTTGGCAGAAATATTTATGAGGGTAGGCTTACAAATAAAATCCCTTAAGGTAAATAGTTCTGTTTTAGACAGAATTGAGATTAGATAGTGCTACAAATTGAGTGGCTGTATTGTTAGGTATCGATTCAAGCTTTGGGCTCTTTACTGTCTCTGAATTAAGAATGCATCCCTCACTAATTTATACTACACAGGGGAAGGGCTGCAAAGACCATGAGGCGGCTACAGAACAAATCTAAAGTGGGACGGGGATGCCAGGCTCACTGGCACAGTAGCAGAAGACAAGTGCCTCCTTATTGATTGGAAGGAGTAAGCTCACAGACCTAGCCCCAGAAAATTTGCTGTTTTTCTACTTTTCTTGCACTTTGACCCAAAAAAGACATTCTCAGTATTTACGTTTTGCTCCTGGTGAAGGATCTCTCTTCCTCTTTTCTTGGTGAACAGAGAGGATGCAGTGAATTTTATATATAGTACTAAAAAATAAAGATCATCAGGCAGAGGGAGGGGAGGTAAGCTTAATTTTAAAGCTTCTCAGACAATAACATGGTTCTGAAATTTAAGGGTACAAAATAAAAATTCTTTGTGACTAACAGAAATAAGCTCTCTTAGATTAAGTGGATGGTAAAAAACGAAAAACAAAAATTATCTCAGAGAATTTAGAAACACTAAGAAGAATCTAAACAAGTTTTGCACTAACCAAGCACAAACTGCAGTGCTTCTTGGAGCCTCTGTAAGAAGCTACTATTTGTGAACCTGTGTTAACTGCCTTGGACTTAACTATGTTACACATATCCATACCACCTTGAATTTGATTCTTACCTTTAACCTAACTTGCCTTTAAATTTACTTTTTTATTTTTTAGGTTATACTTTATTTTATGAGCTTCCACTTCAGTCTATTCTTAAATTATAAAACAATCTGATAAAACTTTTGACTGATTAAGTATTCTAAAGCAGCAAGTAGCCAGTTCCCAGATTGTTACCAATTAGCAAAAAGATAACGGTTAACTACCGTTTAGTGCCATGGAGTTTTCTGTTTTGTTTTCTAAAGATAAAGACATTCTCAATGAAGAAAACACTGAGTCGATTTTTGTATAAGTAACAAGTTACCTTATCTCATTCACCCATCTTTAAGAAATAGTTCACAGACCTGAACCAGTCCAGGGACCACACTCTGAGTGTCACTGCTCCGAAAGAACATTCTTTAATCGCAAACTATAATTTCTTACTGTCTTAGACTTTAGGTGACAGGTATGTTCCTCTAAGGCAACCAACACAGCCCTAAGAAATGGAGCATTCCTTAATCTCCTCTCTGGTTTAGTTACAGAACCTAAGGGCCTACAGTGGCAAAAACTACTTAAGGGTGGGTGAAGGCTTAGAATATCAGTTCTTCAGACACTACCATTCAGGGGTCTTCCCACTAGGTCATGATGCCTGATAATGTGAGGCTGAGCTGCCGCAAACAAAAATAAAGAACCACAAACTATAAACAGCATTTTCTTATTTCTGAAAACAATTGCCAAGTGTAGGGTTAAAGTATAGGATTAAACAAATGTTACAGCTTAAGTATTTCTGAGCTTTTTCTGCAAAATTTATTAAATGTGTGTACAGAGAATGTACATGCATGAGAAAAAAATTAAAATGATTATTTTTGCCCATTTACCCCAAAATATTAGAGGGCAATATGGGTAGGGTACCTGTTGAAGAGATGAAAGGAGACAATATAAAAGTGTAAGTATGTGTTGGAGTGGAGTGAACAAAGAAGGGAGAAATGAAAACCCTCTTCTCTACAGCAAATGTAACAACCCACCAGCCACCAGCTACCAGCTAGAGGTGTCAGGCTGTCTAAAGCAAGGTACTATTAAAATGACTTTAACATGAGGAATTGTTTCAAAGATGCATGAATCTTTCAAAAAAAATTAAAAAAAAAAAAGATGCATGAGTCTGGATGGAGCTTAAGGAATAAGAGGTTATGCTGATAATACACTATCAATCTTAACATTGTAAATCTGGGATCTCACTCAAGCAGCAAGCATATGGGCTCCCATGGACTACATAAACTATACCATGGAGTTATCATGTAGAAGTGGAAGACATTTTGGAGATGTTTTGGCTCCTTGCTACTCAAAATGTGGTCAGTGGACAAGCAGTATCAGTATCGCCAGATCTTTTCATTAGAAAGAGAGAGTATCATGCACCAAACTCAGACCTACAGAAACAAACTGATTTCAACATGATCCCCAGTGATTTGTATGCACACTGAAGTTTGAGCAGCACTGCTCTAGTTCACTGGTCCTCAACCTTGCTGTACATCAAAATCACCTCTGTAGCTTTTAGAAAAATGCTGATGCCTAAAACCCAGATATAGGGGCCTGGGAACAAACATACTATAGAAAGTACAAATCCAGTCCTAGACCTTTGTTTTATGGATGAGGAAGTGAGGCTCAGAAAAGTTAAATAATTTACCAATATCACAGAAAGTTACTGGCTGAATTAGGACTCGATTTTTCAAAATATTTAGGATCATGTCTCCTATAAGGAGTTGAAGAAACTATAAAGTTATCAATAAGTCAAAACTAATCTTAAAGATCTAAGGTTTCATTTTAGCATTAATTTTTTTTGTGCTATGTATTTTATGTATATCACCCTTTGAACCCTGACTAGTATCTTTTCATGAGGGGGACATGAACTCCATCAGACACAGCATATATGATGGAGACACAGGGATGCCTCTGCCTGGTTAGCAGTTAAGGCACAGCTGTAGGAAGGAACATGAGAGTTTCTTTCTTTTGCTTTCTAAAATTCACTGAATATTGTTCAATTTTCTTCAATACTATGTTTTCGGCAAAAATACAAAGCACTTCAAAACCACCTTTTAAAGGCCTCGATCTAACTTAGACTGAAAAGTCCAAGAACAAAGACAATCACTGTGTTCTGACTGTTAAGAGTTTCCAAGAGTGCACAACTGATAATCAGCACACCAAGAAAGACACTTTTGCCACAAGTGCTGACCCTTTTGCTTGCTGATGATTATGTCATTACATTCAAATTGCCTATAAATTAGTACTAGATACATGGGTGTGTGGTAGGAGGTGTGGGTGGAATGAAGGAAATTAAAAGCTGTGGTCAGACTTGAAAAAACATCCCATAAAGCAACGTATGTTTCTGACAGTTGAAACAGACTGCATGACAGACAGCAAAACCACATTTCGGTTTTTGTTTCTTTTTTTTGAAATGGATCTGTGGCTTTATGCCACCAAGCAATATTTTGGTTTACCAAAAATGTACTCTACGGCCTTTTTAATTTCATCTCCACTTAACTTTCCTTAGTACCACTGCTGTTCTCATTCAACCAAGGCAGCTTAAGACAAGTGTCTAAAAGGGGTAACGGTTTAAAATACAGAATATGCCTCACATTAGCGAGAAAAAAGAAGAAAATTAACCACATGCAAATAATTCACATTGACTAAAGCATCTATTGTAATTTCAGTGTTTAGCTCACCAGGAACATAATGAACAATGGGAATAATTATTTCTTTTGAAACACAGTAGTTGCCCAAGACAATTATTGACTCAGCCTTATGTCTACATGATATTTCTCAACTTAAAAAGAATATAGGATCACTGATATCCAGAGTTGTTGGCCAAGACACAAGAGAAATAAAAATCAGAAGGAAGAAAAGAATGACTGCAGCAAGGACTTTTAATGATAGATGAATAATTTAGAGGATGCTGGACCTGCTTCTGTTAAAAATGCTTTATAGAGGAAAAAGTTAAAAATCAATTTAATTTACAAGTTCCATTATGTCTACAAAAACGTAATGACAGTAACCGAGCAAAATGACAGACACTCTCTACCTTTGGCTGGACATAGTGGCTTACCCCTGTAAATCCCAACACTTTGGGAGGCTGAGGTGGGTGGATCGCTTGAGCTAAGAAGCTGAAGACCAGCCTAGGCAACAGGGCAAAACAGTCTCTACCAAAAACTACAAAACTTAGCGGGGTATGATGATGAGGACCTTTAGTCCCAGTTACTCAGGAGGCTGAGATGGAAGGATCGCTTGAGCCCAGGAGGCTGAAGCTGCAGGGAGCCATGATCACGCCAATGCGCTTCAGCTTGGGCAACAGAGCAAGACCCTGTCTCAAAAAAAAAAACCTCTCTTCTACAGTCCTACAAAGGGCAAATAGTTCCTAAAACAAATGCTCACAAAGGACTACCTGGCAAAGTCCACTGTGGTATACAGAAGACGTGGGACAAATCTTTGAGGTTCTTGGAAGGATTATAAATTTAGCAGGAGAGATGAAAGTAAGGTGATGATATGAAAGCAAAAGAAGCAACAAACTCATTCATTCCCTCCTCTTCCTTCTTTCACTCCCTCTTTCCTAGCCACCACACCTGGTAGCATTATCAACACCAAGTTCTCCCCTTCTAAAGTATGTTTTTCTATCAATGAATGATACCATGATTTTGTCCCTTTGCAGATGTCAATGTCTTAGAGCCTTTTCTCCTATGCATTTCAACACTCCTTATCCAATGAAATATGCAAGGTCATAGAGATTCCTCCTTTCCAGTTATACTGCTGTTTTCCTAGTTCAGACTTCACTTCCTCCACCCTCTCCCTCTCCAGTCACACCCCTCTCCACTCAAATTGTTTCAACCAACATTCATTGAACATTTGTTCAAGGCCTCATGCTAGCTGCCGAGTAAATCAGCAAGACAGATATGGTCTCTTGACTAACTAACTGATTAATCTCCCCTTTGCTTTCTTTGTATAGCCCAAGCACTACCACCAGCATTCAAGGCCTTCCATAGTGCATTCCAAACCTATTTTCCCAACTATTCTCTCCTCTACCACTAATAAAGCTGGAAACACTGAACACAGCCTGACTACACACAGCGGTTTCCTGTCCCTGTGGCTTCCACTTCCTACCCTTTCCTTTCATCCTGCGTAAGTGCCACCCTCCACTGAGATCTCACTAAAATGTGCCCACCTCTTCTATAACAGCATCCTTAATCACTCAAGAGCCAGAAAGACCCCCTTCTCTTCCACCTATGTCACAAGTGTGTGTCCACTGCAGTGCTTCGTATTGTTCACAGTGGTCCAAATGACATAAAAAGACTAGATTCTCCATGGAGGCAAGCCTTCTACCTTTCCTAACCTGCTAAGCCCTCAAACCAATCTGCACATAGTATGAGGTTAACTAACATTTGCTCCATGAAAGAATAAAAGCCACACAGCCTTTGCATTCCCTCTGAGGTGACCAGGACTACTGTCTTAACCAAGTAACCCTCCCAATGAAGAAATAATAAAACAATCTCATGAAGATTAAGTTATTTTTCAACTTTAAGTATTTAGGTTATAATCTTCTTAACCTTTATAATACATCCAGTTCCAGGTATTTCAATTTGAGCAGCTAAATATTTCAGTTTAGAAAGTTAATTTGTAGTGTGAGCCTCAAACAGGAAGAAAGTGGCAGAAAAAGCATGACTCAAAATGTAAAATCAAGTATCTAAGAAAGTGGGATTTGTAAATCTAATCTGGAAAGAAGGCATAAATACCACCTCACAAGCATGCATCCTAAACTGATGCAAAATAACTTAAAAATTTTGCTTGGATTATAAGAAAACCCTCCTATCAGCTCTGCTTACATCTAAAGCGAGTCTTTACTATATGAGACTCCTAAGCTAGCCATATCAAGCCTTTGAAAATGAGTTCCCACATTACAAAAGGAAGGTTTTTATACATAATGTACTTTGCCTGCCCAGCCTCTCCTAAATCTGACTCCTCTGAAATGTAAGAAGACTTACAAGCAAGTAGGGTTGCCAAAGTTTTGCCTCCATATTCCCAGAACCCAGAAATGGGTGAAAGCTTAAGAGGCACACATTGGAATTTGGGGACACAATTTCTCCATTAAGAAGCCCAAATAAGTGTTTTGTCTTCCGCTATCTCACCCAAAAAATGTTCAAGCAAACAAGCAACCACAGAACTGCCACTGTTTCTTACTAGCCACTTTAGGATGACTATATTTTTGGGAAGGTTAACCAAGGTAGACACACTTAGGGTAAAACCACATTCCCAAACAGTTCTATGTCCCCCCCAAAAATCAAAAGCCTTTAAAATAGTCTCCCACATTCATAGCACAGTATAGTGGAATTTGTGGGGGGGAAAGAAGTCCAAGTAAAACAGGGTCACTGATCAGTGCCCACAGATTGAAAAATAAAAACAAACCTATGTTGTGGACTCAGGTTACTCAGAAAACTCAAGGTTCATTTTGTTCATTACAGTGTGATCAGGACAAGACAAAGACAAGTATAATGTATTTTGCCCTAAAGAGAAAGAGCAGAAGGGCTATTTTGCAAAAAGATCTGCCCTAATCCCTCAGTTAGGTAGCATCAGGCCAGAAATGCCATACTGAATTATCAGACAGCCAGGTCTACCATATACATCTTGGTACCAACCAAACTGGTGTCCCAGGAGAATAGCTGAAATGACTGAGAATCCCCAGCATGGACAAAGGAAGGCTAATAAAGGGCAACACCTCTGAAAAACCTAGACAAGGAGTAAGACTAATTCTAGCGACCTCAATGGGGAGACAGGACAAATGGGTCTCACATAAAGAAATTTCTGCCGGTCCAATACCTCCACTGAAAAAGTGATCTGCCTTGCACAGTAATAGCACCATAAAGATCTGGATGTTTTCCATGGAAATCAAGCTGATTTCCAATGAGAAGCTGAACTCAAGTGTGAAAAGTCCCTCCTTCCTAGAAGGTTTATCACAGTCCCTTCTTTAGGAAAAGGAAGATTACAAAGGACCATGTAATATCTCCATTCAGAACTTCACCACCACCAACCCTGCTCTGCTTATCATCATGGGAAAGGGAGGGAAAAACCTGAAAAGGTAAGTATGGTTTGAAGGATTCTCTCAAATTGACTGAACTAGAGAAGCCAGACAACGCTCATTCTTAGCATTTTTCTACTCAAAGGGGTCATTATGCCCCAAACCTGTAACTCTCCAGACCACAAAAAAAAAAAGCAAAAGGATTTAATAATATTTTCCTCTCTCTGGAGCAGAGTTTCTGAATCTCGGCACTACTAAGATTCTACGCCAGCTAACTCTTTGTTGCACAGGGCTGTCCTGTACATGGAGATTTCGCAGCATCCCGGCCTCTACCCACTAGATGCCAGTAGCACCTCCAAGTTGTGACAACCGCAAATATTATCACATCGCCAGATGTCAAAGGAATTGCTCCAGTTTGCAACCACTGCTCTAGCACAGTACCTCCTAAACTCTTTTGTTTGGGTTCCAGTTTCCTCATTGAGCCAATAAGGGCCACAGATTGTGCTCCTACAAAAAGGCACGCAATTGTGCATATAAACTCCAGAACTATATAGAAGCTTTCAAACCCAGCCAAGAACCTCCATCTCTTCTCCACCACAGGAAGGCACTCAAAAGTTTATAGTTCCCTCAACATTCCCATGTGATGTGTAGTTATAAAAGAAGGTGTCATGCCTGTTTTAGAAATCTCACAGTCAGAGGTACAAAAATATCTAGAGGCCTGTGTTTATCCAGCCAGGGACAAACAGTAGAATCTGTGATAAAAGATGAACCAATGAATGAGTCCACTAATCTAGTGTGTTAATTTGCATAACAAAACGAAATACCCAAATGAGACCAGCTATTATTTTTAAAATTTAAGCACACTGTGTACAGAACACAGCAGCGAACGATCTGTTTTGTCATTTAAAAAACAAGGACAGGCCAGATGTAGTGGCTCATGCCTGTAATCCCAGAACTTTGGGAGGCCGAGGCAGGCAGATCACAAGGTCAAGAGATCGAGACCATCCTGGCCAACATGGTGAAACCCTGTCTTTACTAAAAACACAAAAAATTAGCAGCTGTAGTCCCAGCTACTCAGAGGCTGAGGCAGGAGTCACTTGAACCCAGGAGGTAGAGGTTGCAGTGAGCCAAGATCATGCCACTGCACTCCAGCCTGGTGACAGATCAAGCCTCTGTCACAAAAAAAAAAAAAAACCCACAAAGACAAACAAAAAAGTTTACCCTAATGAAACAGTCACTTATGAGGCATTTATTGCCAGTGGTTCAGAACCAGAATGTAGGCTCTCAAGCCAGAATGCCTGAGCTTGACACCGCTACTACTCTGTAACCTACCAGCTGTATCACCCTGGGCAAATTTCTCAGCTTCTTTTTACCTTAGTTTCCTCATACACAATAAAGATAATCAGATCCCCTTCTCAAAGGATTACAAATTAAACAAATTAATAAATCTGGATTTTTTATTATTTATTTTTTATCATACACAGTAATCAGGTCCCTTTCTCAAAAGATTACAAATTAAAAAATAATAAACAAATAAATAAATTTAATGCTTTACCTGGTACCCAGCAGGCACCTGATAAATTTTAACTGCTCTTACTAACACTTGCCCAAAATATACATATGGAAAATCTGTTAACTATATGTAGTTACTGATGTGCTCTTAGCCTATAGAAGGACCAGTAAGATGCAGCTATAACTGTGGAAAAAAAAGCAAGACAGCAGATGGTTCTAGGCTGTGAAACACTGGGAATATTAGGATTATTTTAGCTGTCCACACAAGAGCCTTATATTGCTCAAGGCAAGATTCTACAAAAATAAAAAAACAAAAACAAAAAAAAACCCAGCTGTATTAACTTACCAAAATGGCCTGCCTACAGTACCAAGCAATGAAAGTAGGGACGGATTTTTAAGCTGGTCATTTAAACATCATGTTAAGAGCTGAAAGTATCTTAGAAATAAATCATCTGGCATTGAATCCCATTCTAAATTTTAAGAATGCCAATCATCAGCTCAAGGACCTGTAGTAGACTGAGATAAGAACTCCCACTCTCTGATTGCCTATCTAGACCTTTTTTGCTCATCATAAAGCCAGGCCCACCCTAAGAGCTCAAAAACAAAGACAGCTTATATAAAGGTGGCTGATACTCGGAATATGTGATGCTACATGAAATGAAATAAAATGAAAAGATTAAATCATTCCTTTGGCTGTTCCATCACTCACTCATTCATTTCTTCTATTATATTTTAGGCATTATTTTAGGTGCTACCGGTATAGCAGTGAACAAAACATATTCTTCTGTGTACAAAAACATAGTCAGAATGAATAAGGTCTAGTATTTGAAAGCACAACAAAGTGACTATAGTCAATAATAATTTATTGTATGTTTAAAAATAACTAAAAGGGTATAACCAAGAAGTTTCTAACACATACACACAAAAGGATAAATGCCTGAGTTGATGGATACTCCATTTAACCTGATGGGATTATTATGCATTGTATGTCTGTATCAATATATTTCATTTACCCCATAAACACATACGCCTACCATGTACTCATAAAAATTTAAAAAAAAATTTTAAATCAAAACCACATTCTTCCTTTTTGGAACTATACTTTAATGAAGAACCTGATCTCTACTGTGTCTTTGATTCATAAACTCATAAAGGCCAAGATTAACATTTCTTCCTTCCTCTATTTATGATTAAGCCATTTATTTACAATGAATCTATCTTCCCTAAGGAAAGGTTCCCTGATGGGACAAAGCAAGAAAGTCCTGAGGCTTTGAGATGTCAAGCTCACTGTAAGCCACAGCTTACAGACGTGCTTTACCTCAAGCATCTACATTAGATTCTGGAAGAGTAAGAGAGCTAATTACATAACAAGTAATAAACTACTAAATAGTCCCTTTGCACATCTTTGGAAGAAAATTATTGGATCACATTATAATTCACATAATTTCAGAAGTCATACAATTAAGTTTTCTAATACATGTCAAAGGAAAAGCACGAAAACTAATCACTTTAAAGACACACTGATATATTTTATATTTATTTTTATATTACATGGTTTACAAAAATTGCTCTACTTCTGTGTCAACATTACTTTAGCCTGAACGCTGGCCATAAGAAACTCAGTACATTTTAAACCACCTACTAATTAAGGGTAAAACTTTGTCATCTAACATCTGCATCTCACTGTGTTCATCCACAGGATGGGGGGAATGTTTTATTAATATTATTGGGGCTTACATGAAAAAAATGGATAAGAAAGCACCTTATAAAAAATAAACTATTAATATTATATAAATATACATTTCTACTCCTAAGCCCATTTGGTAATTTTGGATTTTAAAAAGTCTGAAAATAAGTGCTAAAAGAGACTTTCTAAGACAGAAAAAAACGACAGTCTCAATTTCTGTTCACTGGGTCACAGCAAGGAACAAATCAAACCCAAACGATCATTTTAACCAAAGGAGCTAAAAGAGATCTGGGCATTCACTTACATCCTAATTAAGAGCTGAGAAAAGCATGGGCCTTAAAGGTACGGTACTCAGCAGTATCACATAGCTGGTTACTAGCAAGGCCAGAACTAGAAACTGAGGCTCCGGAATCAGTCAAGCATTTGAGGGGAAGTAGTAAGTATGCTAATAATGGAGTATTCCAAACATGTCAATTGGAATAAGGCAGAAATATCTGTCAAACCAGTGTTCTGATCTTGAGTCAAACCCAAGATCTATTTTACCGGCTAGCTGATTTCAACTAAGCTACTGAAGCTCTGTGTCTCAGCCTCCACATACGTAAAATGGAAATGCTACTACTACTGCAATCTCATAAGATTGTTGTAAAAATAAGTAAAATATTATCAACATGATAAACAATCTAAAATTGTTTACTAATATGATTACTACTCTTTAACATTATACTATCTCTACTAGTAAAAAAAAAAAAAAAAAAACTAAGACATTTTCATAGTTCCTTATCCCTTGAAAAGAACTAGAAGCTTGCATTTTTTACAGCTTTGCAGGGAAGTTAGCTAAATAAAACACAATATAGTTAAGATCAATATCGCCCTACATTCATTCAAACCACAGGTACACAGACCTATTAACAGTAAAAGAATTATTCAGCTAAACACTGACTAGTGATAGAAGGATGTTCAAATAGAACTTTAAATTCTGTTCAGAAGGATACATGTTTTCATATTTAAAAAGGCAGACTCGTCATACTAAAATAGATATATTCTACTTTAACTATACTAACTTGTTCCTAAAAGGCATAGTAAGTTCAGTTGCTTTTGCTTCCTCTTCCTGAGTGTCACTTTTCCACATTAGCAGACAACACAGATCTAAGTATGCTTGTAGATTCGAGATTTTTTATGTGTCTTGCAACCTAAATACAACCTTAAAAATATTAAATTACACATATCCTTGGCTAACTCTGCTATTCTCTCATTCACCAAATACTTCATTGCGCACCAGCATCTACTATGTAATAGGCAGAGTTCTCAACACCCGGTACACAGCAGGAAACAAAAGCTCCTATTTTCATGGAGCTTACAATCAGCACGAGAGAAACAGGCAATAAACAGGTATGTATCTAATATAGTGTGTTTGTGTGGTACAGTTTAGGAATGCAAGACAGCCAGTTTTATGAAGCACTTTGCTAAAAGTGGACCTTGGCTATTTCAATTTGCTCATCCTAGACTCCCTTTAGGCAGGGCACAGGCAATGGGAGGGTAGAGGGGAAGAGAGGGAGGAGCTGTACTCAAACACAAATACAGATCAGATCTCGCACTAGAGATGGCTGTGTAATACTCTTGGACCGCCAGTAGCATCACCATGCTCCTCGTGTTGTAGAAAGCCAAACGCGTCACAGAAGCAAGCACCTTATTTGCTATTTGGAAACAGCATGGTCAGCGAAGGGAGCCCTGGAAGGGAAGTCAAGAGACTTACTATTTCCTCTTCTGCCAGTGACTCTCACTATGCAACCTCAGGCACATTCGCTGACCTGCATGAACTCTGGTATCCCCATCCGAGTGCTGATCCTCCCTGACTGTGACACTGGGCTAGTCTCTTAAGCCCTTAAGCCTCAGTGTCATCTGTTAAAGGAGGCCAGTAGAATGACACTGCTTGGCAAACTGTTGGGTACTCCACTGACAGAAGCTATTTAAATAAATACATGGATCCAAGCTTGCTACCTGCTTTACAGAACACGAGGAAGATTAAAGAGAACATATAAAATGCCTTAAGCTCTCTGTAAAGAAAGGGTGTTACAGAGTACTAGTGCTTATAATTTCTACTATGACTATTCTTTCAGTTATATTTTCTTGCATTTTCAAATTCTATAAGCAAAATCATCCACAGACCTTCAGAAACAGAATATCTAGAAAATGAGGACAGAATCCTAATTACAATAATAACAATAATGAGTTAAATAAGCCTGCTAAGAAATCAAAAAGCCAATATCCCTCCTCCTCCTTCCCCAACCTCTCACTTTGCCTAAGTTGCTACAACCAATAGGGCCCTGCAGAGGTTCCAGCACACCACAGCCAAACCAGGTGTGGACTGAGTATCATCTTGTGCCGGAAGAGAAGTTATCCTTTCATTCCATGAAATGCGGAAGCTGCCTCCACCGTACAATTCTTGATGTATGTATGGGAAAATCCTCCAAAGAGATAACAATGTGATCCACTCACCAGAGGGCAAAGTACCTAAGGGGTATCCCAGAGTATTTCTCTTCAGCTTCTTTGACGAACCAGCTAAGAAAATCCACACCCTGCCCATGTGTCACCCCTGGATGGAACAAGGGTTACAGAGTGCAGCTCTCCAGGGGTAAGTTTTGGCTCAATGACATAGAAATAGCAAGAGCCTGACATAAACGCTGGGTCAGTTCCAATGAAAACAGAGAGGGTATATAGATCTGTGGTGATGAATGCCAGCTAAATCTCTCTTCACAGATAGAAAACAACTAGCACTGACAGCTGTTACTAAGGCAAAGACAAAACAGCTCCAACTTTTGCTTTTGACTAAAACTTCTGAGGCCCTTTCCCTTTAGAGTGATAATTTCATAAACCCTGTTTGTAGGGTGCTTCCTTCGAATAAGTCCTAAGCCGTGCAAACTGTCATTACCAGAGTAAATACTCCATTGCCCATGTCTAAATGTGAGGCCTCCTGCTTCTCTCCAACAGCTCAGCTTACAAAAATGACAATAACTTAGCCAGCATAAAACCACTGAATCTGCCACCATTGCTGGAATACTGGAGTCGTTTTAAGAGAGTGTGTAAAGGGATCAAGAAAGTGCCTTCTAAAACTCACATCCCTGTCCCTCTTTTCTCTAGCCACCAAATACAGTATTGCTGTCCAGAAGTGGTAAACCAAACCATCATATTACATCAAAGGCAAAAAAAAAAAAGAAAAAAAAAAGGCCAAATTCAAAACACAAAAAACTTATAAATGCATTTTTAAACATTTAATTCCCAACTGGCTTCCTCTACCTATCTTACAGCACAAGAAGAAAAAGAAGAAAGAAAAAAAGATATAGTCTAGGAAAGCAAAGATTGAATGAAGAATGTGAAGAACAATGGGCTGGTGCCTATACTGTCTCCTTCACCAATGCCACAACAGCACCTAGAGATGCAGCTCATTAGCCCGGTCCATTGGTCCTACACAGCTCAAAGTGATATATACCTATATACAGAGAACTTTGCCCATCAAAATAAATAAAAATAAATAATATCCAGCAGGGATTAAGGGGCAGTGAAAAGGAAAGATCCTTTTGTTTGAATGCTGCAAAGAAATTCTTTTAACAGTAAAAGCAAAACATCTGCCTTCATTTAAAACTGAGTTGTGTGTGATTTCCTGCATCTACAAACCTCTTTCTAAACTACAAAGAGGCTACAAAACATCACATATTCCCCTCCCAGCTTCCCCCTTCAAAAGCCCACAAGATGGTGATTAACAAACAGCCCCTGGTCTGTAGGCACTCTCATAAGCCACAGGAAAAGATAAAAGTTAAAGAGAACAGCAAGTTTGTAAACAAATGAGAAATAGGTTGTCTAGGGAGGAAGCAAATTCCATCTTGATAAGCAAGCAGCTCTCCTAGCTCATAAGTGGGAGATTCCAAGTGAAAGCAACCCTCACCCTCTCCCCCTCTGAAAGCAGTCTGGTCACAGAGGCCAGGCTGAGCCACGCATGGACCCTAGGCAGTTGCAGAGAACCCCCAACTCAAGAGGCTCTGTGTATGAGCCTAAAGTTCAAGGACTCTATTCCAGGAATTAACTGGGGTCTGACTCTTTCGCCCATGACAAACTCATCTCCCAGGAGATATCCTCCCAGGTAAATTTATTTGAAGTCTTGAATCCACCAACTATTAGCTGTATCACCTTGTGCTCAGCTGACCCCGTTTAATCAACTTTTGATTGGACATAATCCCTGTCTTAGGAGCATTATGAGAACTAAAAGATAAGAATTTTGGCAGTGTGCCCAGAGCAGTGGTAAGTGCAAGCCACATATATAATAAATTCCAATTTATAAGGAAATTCCAATTCCACTCAAGAATGACTGCCTTAGGTGAAAAAAATCTACAGATATCCTCCTATGATATCCCTAGAAAGACAAAAGAATCCATCATGGGAGAAGGAAAAAGCAAACTCCCCACAGTATTCAGAAAACACCCTAAAACACACACACACCTTAACAGGTTAAATTTCCTCCTCCAGATCTGCTTCCCTTGCAGGTGCTGTGACAAGTAAAAGTATAGCTCACTGGGTCCTGCCCAAGGGGCTTCCGTTTACTTATCAACTGCCCTAATGCTAGACCCTCTGAAGTGTTTTGGGAAAAAAATTGAATTTAAAGCCTACACTCATTTAGATTTACTAAACAGGAGTAAATGCAGTTGGCCTCCTATCTTAAAATGCCCAAATGAGAGTCAAGAAGATAAAACACCAGCAATGCCCTTCACTCCGTTAACATTAATTGTGGAATATCATCACAGTGCAAATAATCTTAAATTAGAAAAGGTGGCTTTAAACCTTAATGAAAACCAAAACACAAGAACTGCCCCAGCTCCTCTGCAGTCCCCCAACATACATGATCCTATAATTGTATCTGGAAGTTTCTGCAGGCATCAAAATTTCACTTGCCATCTTTGAGATTTTAGAGTCCAGTAGTATCCACCCACTACCCAGTGCCCTCTAGATTGTTATTTCCTAATGTTTATAAAGCAAAAGGAAGTGCTGTCAGCAAAATTTTCCTTGGTTATTACTTTCAACTAGCATCTTCGATGATAGTCCACTCTTATTAAAATACACAAGAGTTCAATTATACTCATCTCTGAAAAAAAAAAAAAAGGCACTGGGTAAGAATACAACAGACATATTTGTGCCTACATACTAAAACACCTACTCCTCCCATCTACTCTTCTAAATCTAAGCGTACACAATAAGACGGATGTGCAAGAAATTGGCAAGGTTCAAAAAAAAAGTTATCATAAGGGAAATCTGGTCTAAACCGAACTTTCAACAAACTCCACAGCAAGCAGTGTCCCCAAATAAATTTATCGTACTCTAGAATCAAGTACACTCAAGGCTAGACTGTCACGCCAGTCATATATTACTTCAATCCCAATAAATCTCTTCTAACTCTCCAAATTCTAGCTGCTTTCTCAAATAGTTCACTAAAAAACACCAACCTAATTAACAACAGCTTCCTCTGCAACAGTGGGCTTGATTTCACTTATTTACACATTAACTGCAGCCAGCTTTTGGCCAATCCAGTCTATTCTCTGTACCATGCCGAGCCTTTTATCTGCCCTGGACAGCATTTTCTCCAGCAGATGAAGTAGATGCCGATTGATTTGCTGTCGAGCATGGTAAATTAATAGCAACAAATTGCTGAGGGCCCGTCTCGCTGCTCCACCATGCTTCGGCAGTTTTGCTTTATTTGCTCCATGATGGGCAGCAGTCGGCCTCTTCAAGTCAATTTCTTCTTAACAACCTGCAATACTTTTCAATGGTGAAAATAGAGCTGTTCCTTGTAAGTCAGAAATCAATATCTTATTGCCCTTAGAAAATGCTAAACAAGCAGTATTGGCAATCCACTTGGTACTAGAGGGTATCAGATATAATGCAAATCCATACTGCTTCCCTCCTTGTAGTTATTACAGTTTGCTAAAAGGTTCCTAATGTCATTTATCATCATTTACCATCGACCAAAGAGGCTATGATTATGATATCCTATCAGTTGGCAAGGCCCTTTCATTTCTATTCAATTAATATTTTAGCAGCACTCAAATGGCTGTGGCCCAAGTCTCATAATAAAATTTACATGGCTTTGAGTGAAACAGGAGTTTTCTTGCTTTGATTAAATACACACACACACACACACACACACACACACACACACACACACACACAAATACACATAAAACATACATAAATGTGTAGTACTTTTAGATTCCATGTGTTTCAGATTTCTAAAATTTTCTAACGATTTCTAAAATTCAAATAAAGATGCTTTGACATTATAGAATATTAACTATAAGGAAGTCATAAAAGTTCTCATTCTCCCTTTTTCAAAAGGTGGTATGTTCATCTCCATTTATAGTTCCTATAGGTTGAATTCGCATACCTATTGTTCCTAATCTATATCCAATATTCGCGGTTTAGAATGGGAACCACTGCTGTCAGAGTCCATCAGTGAGGACTTCTTTACAGCATTACAAGTGAAAGATGGGAACAAGGAGCTTTTAGTAATGCTATCAACTCCATGCATCGCCCCACTGTGACCCATTTAGAAGCCACACTGTATTTACAAAGAAGAACAATCAGCAAAAAAAATTAACAACTAAACCCTGGGTCAGCTATCTGGTACAAAACAAAAAACAAAAAACCACACACTTAGGGAAATCCTTAGGGAATAAAGGCCTATGTTCTTTCATTTTTAAAAATTCCATTTTGAAGACATCACACTAAAACATGTGCCATTTCTAACCATGTCCTATTTGTCATCTTCACTTTTATGCTAGAACTTGAGACAGTGGAAAAGCATCAAATCCCATTATAGCCTAGAATAATCCATCCTAACTTTTGTTTTTTTTCCATCTTCATCTGCTCCTCTATCAATCCTAAAAATTACCAGAAATTTAGATTCATATTTCATGCTTCAATTCCATGTCATGTCACCAAGTTCCCCTTTTAAAAAAAAGTCCACTAATTCTACCAGACTAATGCTATTTACTCAGTTACCAAAATTTAAATTAATTATGTTCTCAAACATAATTGTTAAAAATTGGCAACATTATGCAGGCTTAATTAAGATTAAATCCAATTTACTAAATGTACTTTAATTGGTACTAATTACATTAGCTTTCATTTCGGAATGACAAATTCCCCATAGGTTTCATTTTATAGTTCTCTATCAGAATCAACACAGGGTGACTGATGATGAGCATCACACAGAAACGGGAGGAGGGAGAATACTGACCTCCACCCTGTTTGTCTTTGCTTCATACTTTTATCCTTTTATCAGTTTGCTAAGTCACAGAGTCATGACTCCATCACAACCATCATTTTCTGTTCCAATGAAAAATGTCTCTAAAAATAAATATTCTGTGGCTAGCAGCAGCCAAGAAGAACAGGAACGTTAACCAAAAAATACACAAAGGTTTCAAATATCAGGGCCACCAATTACTAGGGTACTTCCAAGGACTCCCGGGACTCCTACTCTTGAACCCTTCGAGACACAAATCTAATAAGTGAATAAACCTAACCCAATCTTGAGAACTAGGCCCAATTACGCCGCAGGGCAACTTCCCTGCATTATTACTGCTTTCCATTACAAGGGTATCCAGTGAGTGCATCTGGAAGAGAGGCTAAGAGGAACTAAGGCTGTCTGCCTAGGAAAACAAATAAAGACAGATATGCCTCTATGCTTAAGGGGGAGAAAGAAAGAAAATATAATAAGTAGGTGGTTTGCAGGGCTGTCTGTATTTCATAATGTGATAAACTGCCCTCAGGATTCTTGATATGACTGAATTTAAAAGCAAAAGAAAAAAGAAAATGTACTGTTCTCAATTTTAAATGGACGGCATTTGAGGCCAGCTGGACAAGAAGATGACAGAATTATAGTGGCATATAATGTGTAAAATTAAGGGATCTCACATACCCCTCAAAAAAGAAATACATACACCCAAATACAAGCTATGTGCTTTTCAGAAATGTAGATGGTACGAGGAGACCTGGAAACCAACTGGTTAGGGTAAACAAGATACAGAAGGAGGAGAAATAAAGGGACTAAAGTAATCATGTGGTCCAATCTTTAAAAAGACAATAATTAATTTTGGGGGGGTGGGGTGAGGACAAAAAAAGAGACATATACAAGATTCAAACCTCAAAGGAAATGTAATAATTAACAAACTGCATCGCTCATGTAATTTATTCCTGTAAGGTGGAGCTAAGGAAAGTCCATCCTTAAGACTGAACAGATTTTGTTTAGGCAGAAGATATTTATATTACTAATCTAAACAGAAATGGCAAAGATGCCAAAATAAGAATTTAATTTCAACAGGCAGCATTCAATCTATACTATAATGCTAATATTGACATAACCAAATAGCATACAAAGTAAAACAGTATGTGAAATTAAAAGTCCTCAGTGTAAGCAACATCTCATTTTTTTCCAACTTTTTGTGTTCAAATACCATTCATCGGATTGCCTTTATTGTCTAACAGGCATCTTTAATCTATATCCAAAAAGAAATCCATAAATAGTGAAGGCCTAATAGTATCTGCTCATTTCATATTTTCTCAACTTAGAAAGCAATGACATCTACCTTGACCATAAACAAGAAATGAAAAGAGTAAGTTTTCCCTTGTCTTTTTCCCAGCAGGCAAATATATATACACCTATTCTGAAATGGCTGATGAGACCTGAAGCACTTCCACTAGGAGATCACTAAAAATAAATGCTTCCTGGAGGAATTATCATTGCCAAACAATATTTTATATGTGTGTGTATGTGTTTATATATATATATATATACATGTGCTATTATTCTTCTGTCTAGGAAATTTAAGCCAAACCATTTTACTCAGTCTCCTGCACAAAAAGAAGGCTGTTTGAGTCATATCTCTCAGTGCTTTCTGACTAATCTTTTTTTTTTTTTTTTCCTACTGAACTAATTGCTAGATTTCAAGACCCAATGTTGAATCTTATCACATCCTCCTATCAGGCTCATTTACTCTGTACAAATTTTGGAAGTAACAGTTACAGTTCTTGGTAAGACCCAACTAAGTAGCCTCAGGGGACCAGTACAAGGATTTTACATCAATTTCTTTTGTAGCTCCACAGATTTCATTTTCATCCTCCCGGCTCACCCTCTATCCATTCTTCCAACATCAAGCCAACGAAGGCACCACACCATTTAATTTTACTTTTTAATATTTTGCAAGAAATATTAAAGCTCTTTCACAAGTTTACAATGCCCAAAATAAAGCAATTATTTCAGAAGAAAAACAAGACATTTTAAAATTTAGCATCCTGCAGTTTAATACGTATTCAGACTTTTTAAAACAACATTTTTAAATTCTAAAAATTAGGATAACATGAAAGAAAGATAGGGAACCACACATGTAAAAACAGCATTTTCATCACTACCCAGTCTTTTAAATACAGGTAGCCACAACAGCTTACAGAATAAAACTGTAAAACATACAACTTTCTTTTCAAAGTGTAACAATATTACTGTCATTTAAAATGGTTATAAATAAATAGCTTACCTGTTTGTGCATTTCTATATTCAACCCATAGGACATTTCATAATACTGTCAAAGAAGGAAAAGCAATTAAATGTTTGACTTTCATCAAACAATCTCCCTAGTTTGTTCAAAATGCCCCAAGTAAATCTGAAACAAACATAAAAGCCTCACCTAAACCAGTATATTCATATAACCTATGCCAATAAATCAAGGGCCCATCACTGTCCTTAGCCAAAAGATACAGATTCTAAGAGAATATTCACAAAAACTAATAAAAATTAAATTCAAACACAGCATTCTTAACATCTCCAGTTATCTTTATACATCCCAAGCGGATGCATCAAAAAAAGTCTGATGAAAATTTGGAATCCCACAGACTCTTAATTCCTAGGCACAGCAGGCAAGTTAACAGCAAAGAATGTCTTATACAAACGCTGATGTTTTGAAAGGAAGGTTGGAAAAGGTGATGCTACTTAAGAGTTTGATTTCTGATTTGTTAGTGTACTCCTCATATTCACATATTCAAAGCAAAAAAAGCTAGATAGAAAAATAAATGAGTGGGTTATTCTGGAGCTTTCTTGTACAATCACAAAAATAAGCTTCATAATACTTCTGTAAAAGCAAATTTGGTTTTTTGAACATGTAGTATAACTGGCATTATAGAAATTCTGGCAGAACAAATCAGTTATACAGGAGACTACAACATTTTTCAAACCAATATAACACTATAGAAATTGAAAACACACAAATATAAATGTAATAGTAACATAAAAAGCGAGAAAAAAATTTGAAAAATGGTCTGCTGTCTTTTCTTATCCATCACTCCTTTGAAAAGAAATAAGACATTAAAATTTTAACAACATACAGAAAACTGCTTAAAAATGTTTGGAGCAGGAGCAATAAAACAAAGAAAACCACTAACAAAAATATTTTTGCTTGTGACTAAACAAAACAAATGAGGTTTTGTTTTTATTTTTTTTCGATCTGTAAAAACAAAGCACAGAAAATTATATGCCATGTGGCTGAACTTTCTGAAAATTCCAATCAAAGCTAGTTGTCAAAGGCAGGTTATAACATCCTAAAATTACAGGTTGCTAATAGACACATTCCCACAACCTCAACTGCACTGGCAGGGTGACTGTGATCTATTTTGAAGCCTCCAGCAATTTAAACGTATTCTTCTTGTTGGTATTCCAAACTAATAAGCACTCGGAATCTGTGACATGGTTTTCTTACCATGACATAATGCCGCTGCATCTCTGTCTTCTCACTGGCGAGTTTTTCACATTCCAGCTTCAGACTGTTCAAGACATAACATACTCTAAGTACAGTGATCTTAACTTACATCCTTCAACTCTAAACACACATTCTAAATCTCACCTACAAACAATTAAATCAACAATCTTAAATAAATACCTCCATCATCATAGAAAGGGAAGGGGAAAGGGGTGACTGGAACCAGCCTGGACTTGTCCCTTCAATAAGGATCATATATGTGTGGGTTGTTTTTTTTTTTTTTTTAATTAAAAGGAAACAAATCCTCTAGTTCGTTTAATTCAGAAACTTCATCCAGAATTTAATATTCACCTAATAAAACAGGAAAATAAACCTCAATAAGAACTGCACATACAAGCACAAATAAGTCCTCCAAAATGTCACAAGGGAGTTTAATGTTCTACAAAGAGATTAATGAAAATATGAATCAAGCATGTCTTAAGAATTGATGTCTTGTTTTTTTCCCTCCAAAACACACAGACAAGTTGAATACCACCACCCAGGGGCAAAGTGTCAATCGGGTTCAGCGGCTTGTTTTGGTTCTTGCATTTATGAAATAAGAATTAGGCATCATTGAAAAGCCAGCCAAAGAAAAATGTTTCAAAGGTACCGAAGTCTAAAAATCATCTATAAGAGGTAGCATTTTTTCAGCATAAAAGTAATGAAATCGCTCACTCCGGCGGCTTCCCTGGTCTCTCAGCTCTCATAGAATGGCAGAAAGAAGTGAGAAGGAACCAAGCCCGGAGTAATAAAGAACCAAGGATGTCAAAAGGCCCCAGAATCCTCCCAACCTTTCATTCTCCTGGCCCCAATAAATCAATACCGAAAGTTTGGCCTCAGCGTTTTCCAAGTCTCCCCAGTTTCGATTGTTCTGCCTTCTTTTTATTTACGGGAGAAGAAAGAAATGCTTAATTTATTTATACCTGCCTACGGAAAAGAGGCCTTGATTTGCCCTTTCTGCCCACAGGGAAAAAAAAAATAATACCTTTGTGACGCCCCCCCAAAAAAGAGGAGGGTGTTTGTGTATATTTGTGGGGGAGACAAGAGCTAAGCAAACAGGAGGATCAGCTAAAGTCAATATCGTTACCTGTGGTATTGAGCCTGTAAAAACTGAAACTCTTCCTTAATCCGATCACAGGATTCGGAAATTGTAAATTTAAAGGGTTGAGCAGGCTGATGCGGTGCCTAAAGAACAACAATAAAATATTTAATTAGCCCACATCACAAGCGAAGCAGGGAGAAGGAGAAAACACACCACGCGGCGTTAGCGTGGGGGTAACGGAGGGGTCATCGCTCACGCAGGCAAAGAGCGATTAAAACTCTCCTCCCGCGCCCCTCCTCGCTCCCAACAGCCCAAGCAGGGGCTGGTTTCCAGGTGGCCCCGGGCCCCCGCGTGCTCCCGCCTGCAGCCCCGCGCGCCCCGGACCCCGAGGATTCGAGCCCCAGCTCCCATCCCCGGCCAAAGAGGGGCGCCCAGTGACCAGCGCGCCGCGCCCACTCCCTCCTCACCCGGAATCGAAACTGGCCCGTCGGGGGGACCCGCGCCATGGCGTCGGGCTGCAGTCAGGCCGGGGAGGGGAGCGCGACTGCCACCCTCCCAGCTGGTTCGTTTGTGTGCTCCTCGCCCCGGGGGCCCGCGACGCGAGGGGCCGGCGCCCCGCACTTCCGAGCCGCTGCCAGCCCAGCAGCGCCGCCGCTGAGGGCGCCCTCCCCGCCCGGGCGCGGAGTCGCGCCTCCTTCATCGCTCGCCACCCCCCCTTCGAGGAGTCGCGGCGCGGGGACCGCAAACGGCTCGGCGCGGCTTCCAGGAGCTTCAAAGACAACAATAAGAAAATGGCTACAACTCAATTGCCTCTCCGCACCCCCTCCGAGGGCCACCGCGCCGGGGGGTGGGGGTGATGGCGGGCGGGCTGGCGGCTCCCAGGCCGGGCGCCGATTTCGGGCGGCTCTCTACGCCCCTGCGGCCAAAAGACACAACTCGGTGCGCAGGGGTCTACGCGGGGAATCCCCCAGCGCCCGGCGAGCCCGCGCCCCCGCCGCCTGCACTCACCGGGTGTCTGGTCTGCGGGTACATCTTGCTCAGGTCGCGAATCATCCAAGCCGATTTAGTTGGCTGCGCTCGGCAGAGGCGCGCGGCTCATTGGCTTTAATGGCCCCGAGGAGGAGGCGGCCGCGGCGGCGGAGGCGGCCGGCCGGGTCTGAGGGGCGGCTCGGGCGGTCCTGGCCCCCGCCGGTTCTCGCGTGACACGGGCGGCAAGAACGCGCGGCGGCGGCTGGGTGCCGGCTGCCGGGCCGCTCCGCATTCCCCGCGGGCGTCACTGGCCCGCCGCGGGCATTGTCCGGCGCGGGTCTCCCAAGGCAGTGCTCCGACGTTCGCTTCGCCGAGGCGCACCCGCCGAGCCCGGCGCCGCGGCCGCCGCTCACCCGGCCGGTGAAGTGCGAGCTCCGCGCCCCACCGCCCGCCGGCAGCGCTGCTCGCTCGCTCTGCGTCCCACTCCAAACTTTTTTTTATTTGTCTTTTAATTGGTTGTTATTCCTCCGAATGAATGATCTTTCTTCTTCCCTAAAAGCAAACACAAACTCCTTTGGTTCGGAAGAGGTCTCGGCGGTGCTTTTTGGTTTCTCTGGAGATTTTTCACTTCACAGCAACGATCTTTTAAAAGGCACCTTTTAGCTTCTTTTACCACATCTCATTTCCTTATTTTTCTTCCTTCCTGTTTTCTTGTCTTTTTTTTAACCCCAAATTGAAGGGGATTATAAAAATAAAAGAGTGAAACGCTTGCGGCTTTTTTTTTAATTCTCTCTCCTTTCAAACTATGCGAACACCACCTCAAAATAATATACAAGTGTGTGAGAAAGGGGGAAGAAAGCAGCCAACAACCCAAACACCCGCTCAGAACAGCTCTAACAACACGCTCTGTGTAGGTGACTTCTTTGACCAAATTTAGCAGCAGCTAATCATTAACATTCTGATACATATTCACAATCTTCC